>NC_135503.1:79413861-79782611 GCF_052857255.1 Amblyomma americanum | reverse complement strand
ATAGAATCGCAATCCGTGACTAGGGTTACGAAACCAGTGCATTCATCGATTACTAGTAGCCCTCGTCCACGGTGTCGTCGTCCACGCAGATGTGCTTGTCGCGCAGAGAGATCGCCTCACCGCAGATGTCGGAGAACTGCTCGAGGCAGCTCAGAGGTACATCATTTTCCCTCTCTCGCGAAACGAAGAGGACGCATTCTGTGCGCGAAAGAAACAAACAAATGTGCGTATGGTGGGCGCAAATAACAAACTTAAGAAGCTCAGCGATGCGTTGGTCTCAAATTGTAGGATTTTTTGCACTGAAAAGCTAGTTTTTTATATCCCTTTCAGGAACAATAGACACCCATTTCTACACCATATAAGAGTGCACACTTCCCTTAAGCCTCCTAATCCTCATTGCCCGTGTTTTCTTGAATTCTCCAAGTGCCGGTTCAAGCATCGAATGAAGTAACTTATGTTTTGTGGTGGAAACAATTTTATTACACATATAGCGTAAAGAAAACGCCTTTTGCGAGTTTTTCAGTACTCGTTTTTCTAAGCTTACTCTTGGCTGTTATCTTGGCTAATATACGCTTTGGCACAGAGCGAAGATGTTTTTCTGTCTTTTTTTTTGTAAATGCTGATTTGCCATTTGGCGCAGTGTTTCACTTTCTCACTTCCTAAATACCTCAGGAAAATATTTGGCTGCGTTTTCTCTAACCGTCTATAGTCACCCTGAGCAGAGCGCTTGGCTGCCACCTGGTAGGGCTCTCCTAACATTATAAAATAGGGCGCTGACATCATTCGGCGAAAAAAAAATCCAGGCAACAGTTGAGCTTCGATAACATGTTCTGATGGTAACAAAAGTAGCATCTTTTTACAATACACGACTGTGGACAGTGGACAATTATCCTGCGCCAAATTACATGACTGTTTTGAAAATATCATTTTTGGACATTTTTCTTGGTTCTTTTGACAAAAAATAAAAGCTTCAAGAGTAAAAATCTGACTGCCTTCTCTCAATCTCTTTTCGCTTGAAAAAAGCCATGGGAGCCGCAGATCTCTGACAAATGAAGTTTTCGTCTCTAAAAACATGTTCAGATTTAGACTTTTCCGTAGACACATCTTTTAAGCACTGAAGACTGTGAGCAAAGTCTAGAATGGGCACTGATCGCTGCTAGCAAATTCTCTGGAAGATTGCCAAAACCTAAACCACCTTAAAAAAGTACAGGCCGATGTCAGTGCGACTAGTTATTTAAAAATACTTGCCGCCTCCAATTGAAGAGCTTAGCGGCACTACTGGGCGCTTCCCCGAATACCTGGTAATGACGCAATGGTTATCACTAATTAACCAGCAAACTATGCAGGAAAGACTTAAATGACGTGCGCATCACTATAGGCGACAGCAGCAGCCGAGTGATAGGCAGCGACGTCAACTTGAGAGCAAAAGTATCTTTTTAATGAACATCATTTAGGAATTCTCCCCTGAACTTGCAAATTTCCTATTCTAACAGGCCCACCCTAATCTATGCCACCTATGGGTGTGCTTCTCTTCCCAAGGAATCCACGCTACTACATTTGGAGCCTGCGTGTAAACAGCTCTGCGCAATAAAGGTTACAGTCAGCTGCTGTCTTTGATAAATATAACCAATCACCGTATTTTGCTGATTAGCCGTGTAGCGGGACAATTATTGCAGCCCTTGAGTTTTAAAATCCGTGTACAGTAAGGAAAACCCTCGACCTCACCTTTCGATACCCTTTGATCCATACCAGTGCTGTAAGGGCTCCACAATACGGCTGATAAGAGAACCTCGTTCCTCGGTTACTTTTGGCAAACGGAGTACATCTTCTTCTTTTTATCCGCTATTGTCAAATAATTTCCAATTTACTTTATTATTTTTGCTCATATTGTTCAATGATGCCGTTACCACTTCTCGTTCCATACTTCGCATCTCTGTCCCCAGTTTAATTTTAAACTTCTTGATTAGCAGCATGCTTTCGCCCAAGAAAGTGTTTTTCCGGACGTTTTTTTGTTCCGGCAACACTGCTATTAGCCTCTGGACAATTCCGATTTGAACGAAAGCTGGCGTTTAAGCTGCACCGGTGCCTTATTGAACACGGTGCCGAATGCATTGCTTTTCGTGCTGCCTTATCAAAACCAGCGAGACCTGTGTCGTCTGAATCAGCACTTTTTCAATCGCTGTGCGACGCGCGTCGTTTGCACCGGCCTATAGCTTTTGAAACTCCGCGCTATTGATTCCTGAAGCGCCTTGGGGCTGGTATCATAATTAGCATTCATGATTGTTTACAAACATCAAAACCATGTACAGGCTGAAGAGTGTTTAAGGAATATTGGGAAGTTGGATTTTATAATTGTAGATACCTTTCCAAATTCACTTCATTGTAATCAGATTTACAATATCGTTCTCATGGGGCGGATGCAAGGCTCGTAATTTGGCTTCTTCTGGTTCTTACACTGAGCAAGAGTTACTGCGTCCATTGCTTGATTCGGTATGTTCTGATGGAATGCGCTGTGCCCGAAAGTCCGCAATGTGAAAGGAACTTAAATGAAGTTGTTTACCGTCTCCGAAGTGTGGAACTTCAACAATGGCGCAGTCTTTGTAGTCGGTGTATCGAAAGCGTGCTACTTCCACATTGTCCGAGTCTGCATGTACCAATGAAACATAGTCATAAGTGAATAAGAAAGCACTTGAGTAAGAATGGCAAGCTGGTGAGTTGGTTCAATATGCTAACGGTTGTGAACAGCGCGAAAGACAGGGACACGAGATACACAGCAGCACAAATGCCGACTCGCAACTCTGAGAGTTGCGAATCAGCACTTGTCCTCTTGTGTCTCCCTCTTGCCTTTCTTTCGCGCTGCTCACCACCGTTAGCAAGAAAGCATTTTCACTGCAGATCTCAATGAGCGTTATATGCGATTAGGCAAAGCTCAATGCGATTGCGCTTAAGCTATGTGCGCTTAGGCCAATGAAGGGGACAGCAACACATGAAGCGATTTCTGCTGTAGTGAGCTACGCTAATAACAATGTGCATTCTTCATTTCCTCCGACACATACCTGAACTCATAAGACATCCATTAAAGCCCCGAACAAACAGCATATTATACGAATAGCTTTTAACTGTAGTAGCAAAGGTTTTTTGTTACTATACCCTCAAGGTGCAGCAAACTTTGCGTTATCTTTCTGTTTTCGAAAGCATTGCGTTTGTAGTACGTTACATTCATTACTTAAGTGCCAGAAAAGAGCGACACCTAAGAAAATGTAGAGATTATTGAGGTTTTCGCCTTCACTGGCCCACAGAGCAACTTACGCTTGTTTATAAGTTCTTGGCGAGCATGAAATCAAAATTTTTCGCACACAAATAGTAGGAAGGTGCTGATTTTGCTGATTTTCCTCATTATAACTTCTGGGCAAACGCATGTTTGAAACATCTCCTGCGACCAACAGTCACAACTAGCTTTCGTTTTGGAAGGAGCAACGACCATACCATTAGTAGGAGCAGAGTGAGGTGTAAGTTTTCAGGTGCTTACCCTTTCCCACTGTGAAGTTAGTGGCATCTGGCGTAGCGCCAGCTGTATGATGGAAAGCCGTGTGAAATCTGCAAAAGATTTGAGTACAACATAAGTCAATATGTTAAAGACTTCAGTTAACATCTTCACCTTAAGTTGCCCATTACCCTTTTGTGTTTCAAGAAGCAAAAAAAACGCAGTTTTCGAGTGATCAATTTTTTTCGTAAATTTAAAAACGGCGTAATAGGTGCATTAACAGATTTGGAAACTTCTTTTAAATATTTTTTTTCGGCAGATCTGAGTAAATAATTTCACACAGACAAAATGTGTGCTGAGGTTAGATTGCTTTTTTCCTGTGGCGTGTACTTTAGATTTAGATTTTACGTGTTATGGGACTAGTTTAACGTCCCAAAGTGACTAAGACTATGAGGGACACCGTAGTGAATGGCTCTAGAAATTTCAACCACCTGGGCTTTTTGAAAGCGACCGCAGCGGTCGGGATCGAACCCGCGTCTTTCGGGTGAGCAGCCGAGTACCATACCTACTGAGCCACCCCGGCGGCACAAACATGCTTTAGGAGGTTAGCATAAGTTACCTGTTATTTCCTTCTCCACTGTTCAACGACCATATATAGGTGACAGTCTTTGCCTCAGGATCATAATCCTTGCGTTTGGCAGTTAAGCAGTCCAGGATGGTGTCGTTGTCTATGTCCATGATGGCGACACCATAGGGAAAATTCGCAAATATCTGTAAGAGAAAGAAGTCATCATCAGCCTGACTACGCCCACTGATGGGGAATGGCATCTACCATGCCTCTCCATTAGCACCGTTTTTTGCCCTCTGTCCCCGCAAACTTCTTATTCTCATTCGCCCAACTAATTTTCTGCCGCCCCCTACTGCGCTTTCCTTCTCCTCGAATCTACTCGTTATTCTTAAGGACCAGCGGTTATCCTACCTTCACACTACATGGCCTGTCCAAACACATCTTTTGCTCCATATTTCGACTAGGTGTCCTGTTGAACATTACATTGGTTTTCTGCATGTTAATTGCTAGAACCACTGTTCTTCTCTGCCTGTCAAACTGATTGATTATGCTTTACGGTTCATCTCCTGAGCGTCATAGCAAGGCAATGTCATCGGCGAATTGCAAATTTCTTAGGTACGCGTATTCTCGATTGACTCTTATACCCACTGTTCCCAATTGAGACCAGAGAACACGTCCTGTAAACCGTTGGTGCATTGCATTTGCGAGATCGTGTGTCCCTGCCCGGCACACTCACTTTCTTATTGGTATTTTTCGGTCACTTTGCGGAGGACTAGAGTAGCTGTGGAATCGTTATAGATGTCTTCCAGGATTTCCACATAAGATTCTTCTAGACCATGGTTCCGCAATGCCGGCATTACTGCTGACGTTTCCACTCAGGTAAATGTTTTCTCGTAATCAGCGAAGGCTATATACAGGGGTTGGTTATATCCTTCGCATTTCACAATCAGCTGAATGATGCTCTGAATGTAATCTATTGTCGAGTATCCTTTGCGGCAGCCTGCCTAATAATTTTGTTGATTGAAGTCTAACGTTAATTGTCCTGAATCTATTAGCGATTACCTTAGTAAATACCTTCAAAGAAACTGTATGAAAACCACTGAGCATATCTAAATTTATTACTTTTATCAACAAGAGGAAAGCAGAGGCATCAGCGTTTCTGCTTGCATGTGTATTAAAGAACACAGAGCGACCGCTATGGCACCACTGCAGAGCCACCTACTTTATGTCACGTGTCTCTATTTAGCAATGAAAGGACAAGCGAGTTGAGATTGAGGGTAAATGTGCTTTATATAAGAGTGCTGCTGTGTATAGGTAAAGCGCATTTAGTTTCCATGAGAATAACAGCGAACGTTTTTATAGGTCGGGCAGGTGCTGAGTGGTTTCTCTCAAAGCCATTGGGAGCATAACATTAATTTCATGGTCTGGAGCGCCAAAGGCCTGAAGCCTGTAGCCTTTGCACCAGCTAAGTAAAAGCGCAAAGGCCTCACTTGTTTCCTGCTCGTCCGCGGAGTAGAAGTTGTATTATAAATCTTTTTGGAAGCGCTTGCGAGAGGAAAGCGTGTGTTCGCAAAAGTGACCGAATTATTTCCCAAGCATTTCTAAATATTTTTTTAGTGATAGGAAATCGCAAAAAAGCGCACATTCTGAAGTTTCTCAACCACAGATAAAAAATTTGAAGGCATGAAGCAATGGCGTAGTGGGTTAGGCTTTCCATTCTGAGCAGTGTGAAACCTTTGAACGCATTTTTAATTTTTACAATTGTTTTATTAATTGATCAGACCCAGACTGACCATCATCAAGCATTGGCTTTCATTCTCAGCATTGTGACACCTGTCATCCCCCTTTTTTCAATTTTTTTAATTTTTATTTTTTAAATGAACTAATTACAATAATTTCATTAACTCGTCATCGCCTATCACACACCAGTGAATCATCAATCACTAGAACCAGAACTTGGCTTGATGCAATTTTTTTATGCAGCCCTCGAATATGGCCGACTCCTACTACGCCGACGGCTTTTCGACCAAACGAGCTTTATACGCTGTCGCGTAATACAGCCGAGAGTCCTGTCGTATTTGCGCTTATGTATATTGGCTACATCACTGAGAATATTGATAAACGCTTCCATGCGCATTACATGTCCAAATATACATGGATGCGCTTCTTTTCTTGGCTTGCACCGTACAATACACCGGCAGTGATTCCCTCCTTTTGTAGCGAAAGCTACACTGCGTGAGCTTTTCGACCTTCTTGTGGGCACCGTGGCCAGCCCTTGAGCTTTGTGGCGGCGCCGTGGCTGGTTACGTGGTTGGTCACGTGGTCCGGAGCAGCTGCTGCTGCCGGCGGCGCGGCGCGCCGGTGAAACCGAGCTGCAAAAGCTGCGCGCATGCGCCGTGCCAGTGAGGGTAGGGAGTACAGAGGGGGAGAGGAAAAGAGAGTGAATCCACGTCCAGGGGCGAAGATGAAGAAAGAACGCCCTGCGAAAAGAAGTTCCACTCGGCCATATGTAGCTCTCGCGTCGCTCCAGGTTTAACCAGAGCTAAACCGCAGCTATTTTTTTGTGGGCCCCCAACACCAGAGAGACAGTAGAGAGAACTGAAGAAGAAAGAACTTTTAGCGCAGAAAGACTTCCATGAAGTCTGTTCTTGGACGGAGTTATCGATAGATTTCATTAAATCTCGATTGGCGAGTAGGAAGTGAATTTAAAGAGAGAAAATGGAGGTGTTAGGAAAGCATTCGGCACAACACGCATAAGAGTGTTCTCAACATCTAGAAACACAGATGACGAAGATTTGCCGCGCTGCCGATTAAAAGTGCCGGGCTAATGACGAAACCGCTCTTCCGCCATTGAGCCAGTCTTACTTGGAAAGCGTCTGGGACACTGCGCTGCAGGACGTTTGGCCCTCTCGCTGCTTCGGTTGTCGCTGCAAGCAGCAAGGTAGCCAGGATGGCCAAAACGAGCGCTGAAGAAGTGCTCATAGTGGCGGCTGTTTCAGAGGAGTGCCGTGACTCCAAACATTTTTAAAGCGTTCGAAACTGAATACAACATGTCCAACCTTGAGCCTGATGATGTCATGAACATCTTGATTAAATTTCATGTTCAACAGACTGGCCTGTCACTCTACATAATTGATGTGTTGAACCCAGTGAAGCAATGAACTGATAGGGTGCATTGTACCATATATACACTGTACCCGAAAAGGGTGATAGCGGCATGAGAAATCATTTAATTCGGTTACTGAAAAATAAGCCCTGACAAGAGCGTTTTGAGGAGTGCAGGTGTTTTTGCGAGCATCCCTTCGCTCGTAAGGATCACGAGTGAATGACAGGTAATTGAATTAAAGCGGTGATGGACAGCGTTCGTGGGCAGGTGCGCAGTTTGCTCGAAATGATATTACTGACGCTCTTTGTAAACGTGATTTGCTGCGCACATTTTTTTCTCAACCAATCTGCAAAGGACGGCCTTATTCAAACCGAGGCTACCATGCCGTCCATTTTATAGGCTGCATTGGCGAATACAAAAGCTACTAATCAAACGTGTATGCAGGCTTGTTTACGCTGACGGCATTCGTGTGCCTTTAAACGCAAAGTAAAATTTCTAAACTTCTTGCGAAAGCTAACTTTGGTGAGATTTCCCACAAATATGATTGCTTTAATGCCAAAACAATCAAGCAGAAATCATCGATTTTACAGAAATATGAACTGCCCACTTTGAAAGAAGTTAACAGCACTCGTTCATTGGTCTCTGACGATGGAATGCAATTTCAATTTTTTTTTCCTATTGAGGAAATAGATGCCAGACAAGAGGAAACTTCATCTGGAGCAGCAATTTGGAAAGTGTTATACTGATTTTGCTGCGATAGTACAGAGGCATAAGAAGTAATGGTGGGGCAAAGAACCGCTGCAGACGGAAATCAATTATATTTGTGTGTCAAAAGCACTCAAAAGCTATGAATAAAAAAAACAGAAAAGAATTTTTGACAAATGAACATGCGTTTTTAATTAAAAATTAGTTCAAGCGAAGCAAACACAAATTTAGCGCGAAATCTTCGGGGTAGAAGTTAGACTCTTTCATTCGGCTATAGGTCTATGAGTAATGAATACCTAAAGCTGTTTGAGTGGGTGACTACAATGATAGTTCTTGCATGTGGCAATGCCTCGATTAAGAAGGCTCCAAATACGTTGCATAGTTAAGAATGGCAATGCCACCGTTTTATGAGGAATTTAATTCTGGCTTGATTATCCCGAAGCTCCAAGTAATTGTTTTTAATTACGATTAATAGAGATTAGTTATGATGTCGATGGTAGAGTTTGTAGATGGAACGAAATATTGATATTTGTATCTGCTTGAGCTTGCTATTTCTAATGCCCGACATTCTCAGACAAAAATTAAAAAAGGGGAAAATTGTAAGATATTGTTATGAAAATATTGAAGGCTGTGGTCTATTCGTCTGATATGTCGCACAATCTTTCTTTTCGAACGTTTTTCATCATTCCCATCGTATTGTTAGGTCTGCCATAGGAAACCAATAGCAAAAACGTTAACCCAAAAAGTTAAGACTGGCTTTGAATTATCTCTGTATATATTGATTGTTGTAATGAAATCTTCCATTGTGTTAAATAATTGCGTTCATAATGGGTTTCGCGCCCAAAAATGCTTTTGTCTGGGATTTTTTGGTATATAGTTCTTAAAATTGTCTCAAACCAGCGTAAATGTTATGTAAATCTTGCACCACAATATTTAAAACAGGTTCTTCGAGGTGCCGGTACCTCCTTGTTAGTGTAGAAGTAAAAGGATTAAATAATTTTATAACCCGCATGAAGGCAGTTTCATCAAGTTTGCGTTTTATATCCCAGATATCACAGTAATTTGAAATGGCATCTGAGATACCATTAAACGCAAACTGACGAATTATATTGTTAGTTGCGTTAAAGTACAAGCATTCATGCGCGAATAAACGAACACTAACACATTAATGTATAGACGTTATTAAGGCACCCCAAGGACGACGACGGACACGTAGGGAGGCAGAACAAGTGCTCACTCTCAAGTGACAAAAAATTATTGGGATGTGCAATATATACAAAAGAGAAAAAAAAGAGACAACAAAAACTTCACATGCGAAGTCCATATAATGATTACAATACTAGGTTTCATTGGTGGTTGGCTTCGTTCATATACGTCTCTTATAACAAGGCCCCTAATTCCCTTCCTTTTTCTGCTTAATATCGTAACGAGGGCTTCGGTTCTGGTTGTTCTGATGCCATAGGTACCATAAGAGGGTTCTCGCACAACTTAAGCCCTCACCATTTGGTCCCGTGAATCGTGACACTCGCGATAATACAAGGCCTACGCCTCTATGGATGAGGGTGGCGCTGGTGAACACACTCAAGATTTGGTTATACAGAACATAAAAAGCCCTGAAAGCAGACGATTGGATACCTGCCGCCCTAGCTAAGTTAGTAGAGCACCAGGTGCAAAATTTTGTTAAACGAGAACCCAGCACAAGAGTAACTTCTTCAATGCCAGTGTCATGACGTTAAAATGTAAGCTTGTCATATAAGCCAGGCTTCCTATGTAAGCCTATAATTTGTAGGCAACCTAGACAGCCGTCTCGGTGTACAGGTTGACGGCAAATTATGGCTTATGGTTGATGGGTATTTAACGTCTCAAAGCGACTCAGGCTATCAGGGATGCCGTAGTGAAGGGCTCCGGAAATTTCGACCACCTGGGGTTTCTTTAACGTTCATTGACGTCGCACAGTACATGAGCCTCTCGAATTTAGCCTCCACTGAACTTTGACCTCTGCGGCCAGGATCGAACCCGCGTCTTTCAGGTCAGCAGCCGACAGCCATGACCACTCAGCCACCGCGGCGGTGGTTTACGGCAAATTATGGTTTCTGAATATGCCGGGTGTTTTTTTAACTGCTTACAAAACATTATTTTAAACCCTGCGAGAGATGTCTTTCCGGTCGGTGTAGATGGACTGTGCAGCAAGGCGGATATTATGTACGTGGTCCAGCTCAGTGAATAAACTATTAGTTATCTAAAATCAACTAATATTTTTGCTTTTATTTTAGGGGCCAACGGTATATCAAGAAATTGAACGCCGTTAAAATAAAGCTGAGTGCAATTTTTAAGTTGCTTTTTTTTATCAAGAGTGCATTTGAAAATATTTAACATCGAAAATACGGATTTTTAGGTCGCAAAGTTTACTTCCCGTAATGAGGATCTTTAAAATGGCGTCACTTGCATTTCTAATCAAGAAAATTCAGAAGCTGTCTGTCTATTTTACGCTGTTGAAGCAGTTAACGTGATTACCCTCGACAATACTACATCCAGCGGCATCGTCTAAAATTAAGCATTGCGGGAAGCCAACTTCGCGGGCTAGAAAATGCGTTTTTATTTTCCGTTAAATATTTCGAAATGCAATAACGATCAAGAAAATTTAAAAACCGGACTCAACATTTATGTTGAGAGCCTTAAATTTTTTAATATAAAGTTGACCTTTCATATAAAAATAAGGAAATTGATTTGTTGGTTTAATTAATAGTTCCATCATTGAACTCTATCCCGTACATAGCGTCCGCCTGGTTGTAAAATCCAACTGGCAGACCACACCCACGTATCTTTCGCGTAATTACAGCAATAATATGTAAACGGTGTAAAGGACGCAGCTGAAACGCGGCCGTTCGTTCGAATGCCTATAGCTTTTATTCATCTTCATCACCTTCTTCCCCTGCTGTTTCTTCCATTTCCTCCTCGTATTCGCTACCACATGACAACAGTTGAACACCTGGTATAGCGAGGCTTCGCTTTTACACGGTAAAACAGAAAACGCGGCTTCATGCTCGTTTTAATTGATTTACAGTTGGTCCGTCCGCTTCTATTCTGGCGTAGCTTTGATGCAGGCGCAGTCACCCAAATGAGGTCTGCTGAGCGAAGCGCGTCTATAGACTACTTATTTTTGCCGAGAAAGTACAATACCCAGATACAAACTCGTGGTGTATTTTCCTTATGCTTATTCAGTTATTATGAACTATGTGTTTCAGTGTTCCGGAATAAAACTATTCAACTGAGAATCCGACCTCAAAACTGGCGAGAGCCCGCAACATATATTTCGCTTCTAGCACGCGCGGTACTGCAGGGCCTGATGATTGAGGCGTTCTTTCACGGTCGTTTTAATGCGAAAGCAGCACTAGTCCCATCACGAGAAAAGCCGGTGGCGTGTGTCGTGTGCAGGCTTGTTGGTGTGTGTGTACTCTCAGATGGTACGCAAAATTCCAGCGATGGCAAAGAACATAAGGTGACGTCATCAAACTGCTGTAGGACCCACACAGCAAACCGAGCATCATAATTTCGGACGATCATGTACACGTTGTTCGTCTTTATACATCCCCCCTGGCTTACCTCAATTTGGCGCCAGTTTTCCGACTAAATTCGTGTAAAAATTGTGAGCAACCGTTTGTCGTACAGTGTTCCTGGTGGTCTCATACGATTTTTCGTTGCATGTACGACCTTACATGTGCTTGTCAAATTGTAAGCAAGCTTGTGACAGCTATTCGAGCCGACGACATAGCGCCTTCAATTGCATGCATCCTACACTCTCTACCTCTCGCATTAAGGCGCGGTAAAGATGTCCACCGAAATGTGAGACTGTTACTCCGCCATTCCTTCCTTCAAAAACCTATTTTCATGTCAAAATTGTAACGCATCCGTTCGTCGATCACCACTGCGGGTGGTGTCGTACTATTTCTTGTTGCATATAGCACACATATTTTAGTCAGGTAGTAGGGTAGAGCGCCACACGTTTTCCAACCGAGTGTTTCACACGGAATTATGTGGATTCAACGTTTGTGAGTTTGGAGACTCATTTCCCGCAAGTCACGCACGCGTCGTTATTGCGTTAGAGCAAAAATCAGCGGGGAGCTGGCAAGGTCAGCGCACGCGACAGGAGTAAAATTTTTCTGCTCCCACCTGTTCTTAAAATTTACGCTGCTCTTGCAGCAGCCTGTGGCAGCTGGAGCCAGTGCTAAATCACGACAAAGCCGAAGCACTCGCCTACGGCTCACACTGCGCCTACTCAATAGTTTCCCGGGTGGCCGCGGGAGGTCTGTGTGAAGTGCTGGCGTGCCATGGAGCCCCGTTCAGGACGGAAGCGGACTGCCCTGTTTTTTTTATTTAATAGTTCATTTAAGAGCACTGCTGTCCTCGATTGAGGACCATAACCGGAGAAGAATTTTCAAAACTATAAAAAGAATTTCAGGCACCAACAATAAAGCATTACAAAACATGGTCAAAGCATCAACCCCAGGACAGCAACGAGTAGCAAAATACATGGGTGAAAGCACTTACGGTTACACAAGAAATTCGTATTCTCTTCTTGCGCACGACACATATCCCTAAAAGATACAAAGTATTCGGCATTTTCTGCTGCCACAGCGCATTCCGTAAGGCCGCTCCACAAATTAACACAAGAGAAAAACGAGCTTCAGAAGCCATCTAGGCATGGATGAGAAAGCTGTATTGTCACAATGGTTCAAACGTGTACTGCTTTTTAGAGGACGGTGAATATATTGTTAAGAAGAAGAAGGGCATTACCCTAGCCGCACTGCCATCGCTCAGAGCCAGAGCCGGCTGACCTTGACAGAGGAGAGACTCTTTCGCCTCCGTGGTTACGCCGCCGCCTGATCGCTGACCTTAGCCTCCGCTAAAGTTTGTGGAGGTTCGGATCCCCATCGTCGTACTGCCCTGGATCTCAGAAGCCGCACGCTAGTTAACTTCGGTATGCCCGCAGACGCCAACCGCCAACCCGTGCAGGTGGTCTCAGCAGTACTCGGTTCCGGCTCCCTCCTGCACCGCGACCGCACTTTCTTCAGCGCGACTGACGATCATGACGATGAAGACTGGCTCAAATCATACGAGCGGGTGAGCACATATTACAAGGTGGACGATACCGCTAAGTTGAACAACCTCATCTTCTATTTTACAGGCGTTCCCAACCTGTGGTTTCGAAACCACGAAGCAGACTTCTCCACGTGGGCTGCTTTCAAGGCAAACCTCACCGAAAAGTTCGGACGTCCTGCTGTGCGCAAGCTACGCGCCGAACACCGCTTGCGCGATACCTCTCATCAGTTGGGTGAGGCGTTCACAAGCTACATTGTAGATATGGCAAACCTGTGCTCGTGCGTCAACACCCAGATGCCCGAGGCTGAAAACATCAAGGATATTCTGGAAGGCATCGCGGATGACGCCTTTCAGATGCTGTTGTCGCGAGATCTCCTCACCGTTACCGAAGTCGTCAGTTTCTGCCAGAGCTACGACGAGCTGTGGAAGCAGAGGCTCATCACTCGTCAGCACGCAGCAGCGCCTGCCGAGTCACCTGCCAGCCTGTCGGCTGGACCCGACCTTTCGCATCTGTTGGCACACATTAAAGCTTTCGTGCGTGAGGAAGTTGCACGTCAACTCTGGCTTCAGCCAACCCACTCCGTACAATCTCCATGCCCGGCGCCCGACCTTCGCGAAGTCAACAGCGAATGTGTGGCTGAGGCCCTTCCACCGGTTTCTCCGCCCACACCAGCACAGCCGCTCGCACCGGCTGCTGCAACCCTGACGTACACTGCAACCGTCGCACGGCTGCGGCTGCCTAACTAGCCAACCTACGCTCCACCTCCAGCGTCTGCGCTTCAAGTCTCCAGCGTCTGCGCTTCAAGTCACTCACGCTCCGACGACTTTTTAAAGCGAAAGCTTTAATACGCCAGCCAGCGAGCCATTTCGGCTGGTCGCGCACTTCAGCCGTATGCTCGTGGCCTAACCTTGAGCCGCCGTTGCCCACCAACACCGCAGCTGCGCTACAACAGATGGCGCCGCTGTCGACGCCGCTGCCGCCGCCGCTAGCTCCACCAGATGTGCTCCGCTGGGGTAGAGGGATAGGAGGTGTCGCCTCGCGGGTGAGTGGATATATATATATATATATATATATATATATATATATATATATATATATATATATATATATATGCTCTTCGCCTCAGTGTATTGTAGATTTTATGCTTGCTGTAGGTCCTTGGGCCCAAGATATTAAATGTATTTTTGGAATATGGCGGAGTGCTCGGCTTGAGGCACTCTGGCACTGGTCGGCCCGGTATTGCACTGCCTCCGGGATTGGCCCGGGGATTATTAGCGCGCGCCTTTTCTTTCCATCTCTGCTCTCCTATCCTTTAATACTCCTACTCTCAGCACGCGGCAGCGAGCGTGGCTCGGCTTGAGCCAGTAGGCAAGCCCACGCACTTTCCTTTTTCTTTCTTCCTATCAGCAACAGCAGTGGCAGTAGCAGCAGCAGTGCATTGTAGTCGTTATGGAGAGCGCAAAAGAGATGCAACAACGGCAGAACTAAGCGAGGAAGAGACAACGCGCTCAAGAGACGCGAGAAGAACGCGCCGCACGACTCGAGAAGCGTCGTAACGAAGATGCGGCTAGAAAAAGTCGTGCCAGGTCCAGGAGTGACTCTTCAACTACGGAAGAGACCGCTTTGAGTTCTCGAGAGCGTCGGAATGAGACGCTGCGTAGACGACGTGCCAAGGAAACGGAAGAAGAACGTGCAAGAAGACTCGAGACACGGCGGCTCGCCGATGCAGCTAAACGAGCTCGCTTGCACTCTGCGGCAACCGAAGAAGAACCCCCAAGTGCAGCATCTTTACGAGAACTCAGACTTGCGAGGCGCAGCGAAACCAGGGCCGGTTTAATAGTTCAGCCTGGAGACGTCGAAAGTCGCCGGCGCGCAGACTTTGCACAAACAGTGAGTGAGCACAAGTCGGCCACGCGAGAGTTTCACCGCCGCTTCACGAACAACCCCTTTGGAAGTGCGTGTTCTGTGTGTGACCGGCTGTGGCACAAAAGCGATCTAACACCGGTGACTTAACTTATGCATCTGACTCTTCATTTCGCCTACCCAGATTTGGACCATGAGGTGATACAGAATGCTACAGTGTGTAAACCGTGCCGGAGTAGCATTCGACAGCAGAAAGTGCGGCTGTACATTGTGTCGAACGGTTACCGTTACCCCCCAGTGCCGCCTGGTTTGCCGCCGCTAAAAGTTTATCCGAAAGACTGATTTCACCTCGCATACCGTTCGTGAAAATCAGGAGGCTCATGAACTGGAGTAATGGCCAGTTTGCGATCAAGGGCCCTATCGTTAAAGCTCCCGTCGACACCGAACAAATGGTTAGGCAATTGCTGAGATACGTGGATGACCAGCGTTCGGTGTTTGTGAACATAAAGAGACGCATGTTCGCCAAGACCGTGTATCTGGCAGACAAAGTTTCGCGAGCAGTTCTCTGCCGTGGGTCGAGGTCTTCCGGTGCTCACCACTTTATACACTTTACGGAATAGAAATAGACGCCGCTAAACTCGAAAAGATGAGCGATGAGGCCGAGTGGCGCCAGCAGTTTGTGGAAGAATGCGACGAACTAGACGACTTTTCAGACCCATTAGTGGAAGGGACGGCTCTAACTTTAGGCCAACATACGTTGGTGTACGACAGGACTTCACCTTAACCATGGCACCGGGGAAAGGAAAACGTCCCCTAAGCATCATCTACGACACGCGTGCCGAGGAGTTGTCGTTTCCCCAAATTTACTTCGGCCATGCGAGGAACGTTTGTCCGGAGGCTTAACCGACTACCTTTACCATGGCTTCGTTGGAATTTAGGTGGAGCGACAGACGAGGAGCGCTACCCGTGAACGTACTGTATATAGCCCTTAAAATCATTTGTCACCGGGTGTGCGGCTGTATGAATGTGATGTTCAGAAATAAGGGCGAAACCAGCAAGGATTACACGGGCCGACATCGACAATACCGAGAAGGTCAAGCAGATGATTGAACGGGACATGGTACTTACGGAGGGTGTGTCGAACGCTATGCAGTATTGGCATATGCGAAAATCAGAACTCTTTGCTATGATTCGCCAGCTCGGCAAACGAAGTGTGTTCTTGACTCTATCGGCAGCTGAAGTACACTGGCCTAACCTTCTCGACTTGCTGCAACGTCTAAAGGTCAGACTGACGGACGTAAGCATTGACATCAATGAGATGGAACATCAGTACGCCGCTACGCTTGTGAACAATGATCCGGCCACGTGTGCCTTTTACTTCGAGCACATGGTCCGGGGCATCATATCCATCTTGTCTAACAAGCGTATTAGCCCGTTCAAGCCTAACCACGTGGTCAAGCACCTTAAGCGCATTGACTTCCAGCACAGAGGGAGTGCCCACGCCCATCTTCTCCTCTGGTTGAGCGATGCGGCGAACGAACAGTTTCAAAACGCCGACATGCCGCTTACCGTGGCAATGGCGGAGAGACCACTGAGTGTCCATCACGTGGCACTTGATAGGCCCAGAAGTCAGGAACACCAGCATACCAACACGTGCTATAAGGGCGACCGCGCGAAATGCCGCTTCCATGTCCCGTTCTGGCCCATGCCAGCTACCAAGGTACCCACCCCACTCGCCGTCCCGGTTTCTGAACACGTCGAAGCACTCAACCGACAGAAGAAGTTGAAAGCCAAGCGAGACGCCTTGTACGAAGCGCTGAAAACGACGGTTTACACTGACATCGAAGCCATGTGGGAACATCGCGGAATCCCAGACTACGCGAAATACCAGATGGTTATCCGTGCGGGTCTCGTTTGTTCCATTCTCTTGCTTAAGCGCGGTTTAGACCAGTTCAAGGTGAATCCGTTTAATCCGAGTATAGCCTTCGTGCTTAATTCTAACACGTACCTGCAAATCATCCTGGACGTTTACGCCTGCGCTACGTACGTGGTTGAATACATAAACAAGGCTAACAGGGGCGTCTCATTTCTAAGCCGTGCCATTAAGAAGATAATTGAGGATAGCCCCGAGGCCAGACTTACATACGAACTGGCACTCAGAAAGTTGGGCGTGCAGATGATCAACGCCATAGTGCTGTCGGCGCAAGAAGAGGTGTCGATGCCACTCAAGTTTGACATGAGTAGCACCAGCCGCGACGTCGTGTTTTCCAACATTATGTGGCCGGAGGAGAGAACAAAGTCCAGAAAGACTACGGAGCAGATGGACGAAGAGGGCCTCGCTTCTACGAGCGTGGACATTTGGTATAACTGTTTGGTCTAGCGGTACGAACAAAGTCCGCTCGACATAGAAGACGTGACATACTCCGAAGTTATGACAGATTACAACCGCGCGAAGACGGCAAAATCCAAAAAACGGCCATCTTGTGGTGTAGAGACTACTGTCTGGACGACCAGGTGAACTACAAACGAGAGCACGTTATGCTCTACCTGCCCTTCAGAAAGGAGATTGACCTCTTCGACGGCAATTCATTTGAGAGACTCTTCGATGAAAATCGAGAAAGACTCATGCAGATGAAGAGCAGATACAACAGTGGTGTGACTACTGCCGAGCTGCTTGCATGCTGCCAACAGTTGAACGCGGCGGTTGCGCCGGATCAACAGCAAGAACAATAACAGGAAGCCGTTCCCACTCTACTCGATACCAATGGCAACAGTGACTTGGCACCCGAAACCACAGCATCTGCATCGTCGTGGCGGCGATGTCTCCTGCTGTTAGACGCAAGAAAGATGGCATGAGCCTGCAGGATTACTACACCCGAATGAGCCTGGTGAACCATCGTCAACGCATGTTGATCGAAGAAGTTATACACCGCATCACCGACGCCAGGCCCCTCCAATTCTTCTTCACGGGACCGGCCGGCTGTGGGAAGACGTTCACGTTGCGCCTCATCATGGACGTGTACAACCGTTACTGTAAGAGCCGGCGAATCAATTACGGCGATGGTGAACTCTCGGGTATCAATGCCTATATAGCGTGCGCCACGACTGGTAAGGCGGCATTTGCCCTGAACGGGGTAACCGTGCATTCGGCATTTAAGATCGTTATGACGTCATCCCGATACGAAAAGAGTTTGTCTGCCGGCGACCTCAGACGTTTGGCGTCCTGTTCATAGGGGTGCAATGCGTAATCATAGATGAGGTCAGCATGCTGTCTGCTGATCTGCTAAGACAGGTGGACAGCCGTCTCCGCGAAATTCGGCCTCACTGGATGCGTGAACCGTTTGGGGGGTTTGACGTCATTATGTGCGGAGACATGAGGCAACTACCACCAGTCAGGGCCAATGAGGCGTACAAGAACAAAAGTCGGCCGGGGCATGTATAACACCGATGTGTTGGCCTGGCATCACCTCCAATACTTCCCTTGACAGAAGTCGTCCGCCAGAGCGACACACTGTTTTCGGCATTGCTAACCAAGACTGGTGACGGTCGAGATTTGAATGGCACGGAAATACAACTGCTCAACTCTCGTTTCGTCACGCAGGAAGAGACGAGCGCCAAATGCAGCGACGCAGTCAGGCTGTATTACAGTAATAAAAATGTCGATTCATACGACGAGAGAGTGGCCGAACGAACTCGTAACAAGGTCGTTCACGTGGCTATAGATGTCGTCTTTGGCCATAGATCATACGAAGAGAAAATGCTTGCGCTGAAGAATGTCAGTAAACACAGTAGAGTCGAAAGTGCAAATCTGCCATCTTAGATCGCTCTGTGCATGAATAAACCGTACATGCTCATCAAGAATCTCGACGTGA
This sequence comes from Amblyomma americanum, assembly GCF_052857255.1. Lineage (NCBI taxonomy): Eukaryota > Metazoa > Arthropoda > Arachnida > Ixodida > Ixodidae > Amblyomma > Amblyomma americanum. The sequence goes on along the minus strand of NC_135503.1, from coordinate 79,763,912 downwards.
CCGATAGACTGGTTAACGGCACGGTCGGGGCCTTGCAAGAGATTGAGTTTAACGTCGAAAAAGAAGCAAGCAGAATTCGGGTTAGCTGCCCGCCTAACGTTGGCCTGATTGCAAAAACCAGACTCGCTCAACGTGCGCGTAAACGACACCATGCAACTTGGATAACCCATAGATCTTGTCTGCATGCAATTCCATCTAAAAGGAAAACCCGTGAAACACATGTGTGTGAAACGGACACAGTTCCCATTGCTCCCTGCAAGCGCAATGACCATTCACAAGTCCCAGGGAGGCACATTTGATGCCGTGCTGTACGACTATGCTGGCAACCACCCGCAAAAGTTGGTGTACGTTGCTCTTAGCAGGGTGACTAGTCTGGACGGACCTTATCTCACCAACAAAGAAGGCCGCCATGAATTTCTGCACTTCCTTAACAATCCCGGCAGGGCGTTGCGCTCTGAGCTTGACCACGTTGAACGACACCCGCTAGACACTGCCTACGACCGGTGGAAGGACCTTATACAAAACCACGACTTTACCGTAGCGACACTCAACGCTCGGTCGCTTACAAGCCACGTGCAGGAAATAGGCAGAGATACTCTGCTCATGTCTGCCCATGTGCTTGCCTTTACCGAGACGGGAGTCGCGCAAGATGGAGCCCTATTGATCCCAGGCTTTAGACTCGTTGCTGCGGCCAGGAGAATAAATCAGGAGCGAAACGCATGGGTATGCTTTTATGTAAAAGTCGTTGTGAAGGCTATGCTCCTCCATCCTAATCTGCTTAGTGAACATGGTGAAACTCTCTGTGTAAAACTGTGCGAGACGGGGGTCGTAGTAACCGGGGTGCACATATCTCCCTATGCCAGCGTTGAAACTGCGTTGGACGTTCTGGCTACCGGAATGCGTAGCCGAAGTGAAAAGGAGTTGGTTGTCGTACGGGGGGACTTTAATAAAGACAAGAACTCCGCCTTCGTCCAAGCTGCAGAGGAGCGGTTTCTACTGCAGTCGAGCCAGCTCCAACCTCAAACCACCACACAATGGGCAACCAGTTTAGACTTGGTTTTACACACAGCCCCGGCAGATACAGAGCACGTCGTCAGAACTGTTCAAACCAAGTCCCAATACTTGACTGATCATCGCAGCGTCTTCATTGGTATAAGGAATGAAATCCTAGTCGTTACCTGAACACTGCGTCTTATCGCGTCTATGCAATAGAGCTAAACCAAACGCTTAACCACAAGCTAACACCAGAAGCGTAGCCATGGAGCTCTTGCTTTCTCAATTCAACTAGGGTTAAGCAGAGTTAAACCACAGGCAATTTTTTCCGCCCACTTCAACAATTCGGCAATTCCTGGAGTACTGGTAACTATCGGCCGATTTGTTACTCTTGTGGATTGCCTGGTCATGTTGCCCGGCTTGGCCGTCGTCATGTGCCAGCCTTCCAAGTCGCCAGTTATTGGCCTCCTCCAAATTTATAATCACCGCCAGCCGAACCGCCACAGAGTAGCCCTATTTCACCTCACCGCACTATCTTCTCCACCCGGCACTCACCTTTTCGTCGCCGCTGCCTAACTCCCATGCGTCATTGTCCGGATCTTTCGCAAGAGAAAAAATAGATGCCGCAGTTCTTGAGGTGAGAACTGTGCCAGCAGCGAAAGGTCCAAGACCTATTTTATTTCCCGAATACCTGATCGCCGTTTCCAAGGAGGGTGTTTCTGTTCTGGCTCTTGTCGACACCGGTAATCTCTTTCTGCCATGGCTGCCCCCTTTTGCCGCTCCTTCGGGAAAGTGGCGACGCCACTTTCTGGATTCTCTATGCGCACCACAAGCGCGCAGGCTACTGCGCCGTTAGCGACGTGCTCGGCTCGGGTCGTTTTTCAGGAGGTTCTCTGCGTTAATGAATTCATCATTCTGCCAATCTGTTCTCATGAAATCACCTTCGGTTGGGACTTCCTGTCGCGCCATAACGCAGTCATCGATTGTGCTCGTGCTGAAGTCGGGTTCTATGCGCTTAGCCACTCCTCGCCGCCCGATGCCCTTTCTGTTTCTTCTGCTAAAGGCATCGTTGCCGAAGACACTGACCTGCCTGCGTGCTCTTCTGTTCTTGTGCCCATCACTTCTGGCCTTGTCCTCAACGGCAACGTACTTATTACACCATCGCCTCTCTCTACGTGCCGCAAGTACTTGCCTGTACCTTACGCCATACTTGCCCTGTCAGCTGGATTTACCGCATTGGTCGCGACGGATGCGTTTACATATGCTTCCCCTGTGCGTCACCGTGAGTGCCTCGGGACCGTCCAGATCATTGATTCCATTCTCTATCGCGATGAGACTGATCGTTCGCCGTCCCTCGACGTAGAGGCCCTCAGCCCGCCGGTTGCTGTTCTCAACACTCCGCCTCCAGACGTTTTCCTTCCCTTCATCGACGCCTCGTTTCCTGCACCCGAACGCACTCAACTGCTTCATCAATTTCGTTCCTCCTCCGATTGACACCAACCTGCTTTGACCCGCACGCCGACTGTCGCCCGCCACATCCACACCGGTGACCACGCCCCTCTGCGTCAGCGCCTATATCGTGTCTCCGCCAGCCAGCGCCAAGTTATTCATGAAGAGGTTGACACCATGCTTCAGAACGGCGTGATTCAGGCCTCACTGAGTTCCTTAGACTCACCCGTGGTACTCGTGAAGAAGATGGCTCTATTCGCTTGTGCGTCAATTACCGCCGCCTGAATAAGATCACGCGAAAGGATGTTTACCCTTTTTCCCGCATTTATGGTGCTCTGAACTGCCTTAAAAGAGTGGAACTGTTCTCTTCTCTCGATTTACGCTCTGCGTTCTGGTAGGTCTTCATGGACCTACCTGGACCTACCGTTTTGTAGCCACATCTAATTTCGAGCGCATGATGGACACCATTCTGCGTTGCTGAAATGGATATGAAGTAAAGTGTAATGTATTGTAACGATATGTTTTTGTTTTTACATTCGGGTGATAAATTAAACCCTTGATAAATTGGCAACTGTTTCTTAATTTGACAGCATCACCCGTTAGAATGCTAAAGGGTCACTGCAGACGTGTTTGGGACATGGCCGTGTGCGTTGACTCTCTGCCCCCCCCCCCCCCCCCCACCCCCACCCCAGGTCACATCCCTGTATCCGCTCTCCGCCAAGCGAAAGAGCAAGCAGCAGAAGGCAACAGCAACAGAGCCGTCAAAAAACCATCGTGCGATATTTTACTCGCCAACTACTCCTGCGCCAATGATCGCTGCACAAAAACATCGGTGTCACTCCATTCAGTGCAATGCGTAGTACCGCGTAAATGCCGTACGCGCTTGACTTTTGTTTTTGTTTTGAGGTCTCCTTTCGTGTCGTGATCATCACTAGCCCTCTATTATTCCGCTGTGATATAACGAGCTGTCCCCGTTTCATATTTCATGTGATAGCGTGTAATTACCTCCAATCTTCCACTTTATTCCTTTGCCGCCCCCCCCCCCCCCCCCTGCCACTGGGATGTCTAAAGAAACATTCCAGCACGATAGCCCCCACTTCAAGGCTCTGCTACATATCATAGTGTTTAGTAGCCACCTTGCTTTCCAGGCTATCTAGTCGTCATATTGAGATCATTTCACTTTCTACCCTCACTATTTCCCAAATTCAGATTAACTTTTCATGAGATTTGGTTCTTCTCTGTTATCACCCCAATTCAAGTAAAACTCTAGTTTGGGCGAGCTGGTTCATGTCGAAAGAAAAACTGGTAAGGGCGCAAGAAACGGGGACACAGAAGGCACACAAAAAACAGGACTGACGCCAACTTACAACTGGGGTTTATTGCACCTAGCGTGCCTTTTGTACCACAACCAAGCCATATCAACAAATGCGTAAACGTTGTACATATCAAACGGCAATTTATGCGAACACTGGCAACAAAGTAACGCTGATAACTACAGAATCTAATCTGCACAGAGCTTGGGAAACCAACATCTTTTCTGGCCAGCACAAATAATAACATCATCCAAGGGGCATGACAAGTCCACACTATCAATTTATGAAACGCGTGAAGAAGGCGAAAAAGAGCACGAATTGAACGACTATGAGATAAAACCACGTGAAAAAAGATGACAATAATGAGGAATGAAGTCTGAAGATACAGCGCCTAGCGTCAAGTGATGAAAACTGAATATCATTCCTGTAAAAAACAGTCGTCTTAGCGTCTAAAAATCTAAAGATAGTAAAACAACGAAAGAAAGGACGAAACAAGAGCACAAAACCAAGGGAAATCTGCGAACTACAAAAAACCTTCTATAAAAGACGTTTCGGCACTGCTAAGAATAATGGAAGGCCTGCTAACGCATTTGTTTCCAACTTTTTTGATGAAATATGCCTCAACAATCTCTCTCTCTCATTTTTATCTTTTCCACTCTTCAAAAATCTAGTTCTCTCGAATTCTGGACGGCACTTAGAGCAGCTTTTGCAGTGGTCAACGAGGAAGCTCCATTCGTTGTTGCGCAAGTTTTGGGAATGTTCACTTGCACGCTCATTAAAACAACGACCTGTTTGCCCGATGTAAACGAGGCCACAGCTAAGCGGTATCTCATAAACCACTTGTGTCCTGCAATGCGTGAACTTTTTTTGGTGTTTTATGGTGCAAGCCGGCCGCTTTTCTCTGTTGGTCATGGCACAAAGTCTTGAAAGCTTACAAGGCGCGTTGAATACAACCTGAACATTATGTCTGCTCGCTATTTTCTTAATATTATGCGACACCTTGTGAATATACGGTATTACTGTTACTGATGAATGCGAAACCGGCTCCCTGATGCGATTGAGTTGCTTAAGTTTCTGCAAAAGAATGTCGCAAACCGCCGAAATTAGACAAGGCGGATAACCTGCCTGTTTTTGACTTTCAACTTGAGTGCGAAAGCTTGTTGACAACATGTGGGGACAAGATTTGTTTAAGGCAGATTGCAGGGAGTTAGAAACAATCGCGCGTTTCACAAGCTTTGAATGAGGGCTGTCAAATGGTAGCAAGCCTTTCTTAGAACGCACGTTGTACATCCAACAGAGACCTTTTTCCAAGTACACCGCGTTCTCCATTGAAATAGAGGAACTTTACTATTCGGTTCCTCACCAAGCACTCATAAGAGCGGTCAGGGATAAAACCCTGTCTACAGGAGAAGTTCGCTTCCAAAATGCTGCTGGAATAAGCACTGATAATTTCATTACGCTATTAGAACTCTACTTGAAATCCACCGCAATTTCCTACGAGGGAAAGTTCTACGTCCAGAAGAAAGGAATCTGCATCGGCTCTTCTTTTGCACCCGTCCTTTGCGACATCTTCCTTTCAGTGGTAGGAGCGGACATCAGCAGACATATCAGTGACCCTCATGTAGTTTCCATACATAGGTATGTCGACGATTTCTTGGTCATTATGAAGGACAATCCGGTACAGGATTTAGACGCTGCCGTCACGAGGATTGTGTCCGTTTTCTCAAGCCACGGCCAGGGTCTCACGTTTACCAAGGAGGTCCCTACGGACGGCCAACTCCAGTTTTTAGATATCAAGTTATTCTTTCCGGAAAAATGTCTCTGTTGGATGTACAACCCGCGTTCTAAGAAAGGCTTGCTACCATTTGACAGCGCTCATTCAAAGCTTGTGAAACGCGCGATTGTTTCTATCTCCCTGCAATCTGCCTTAAACAAATCTTGTCCCCACATGTTGTCAACAAGCTTTCGCTCTCAAGTTGAAAGGCAAAAACAGGCAGGTTATCCGCCTTGTCTAATTTCGGCGGTTTGCGAAATGCTTTTGCAGAAACTCAAGCAACTCACTCGCATAAGGGAGCCGGTTTCGCATACATCAGTAACAGTAATACCGTCTATTCACAAGGTGTCGCATAATATTAAGAAAATAGCGAGCAGACATAATGTTCAGGTTGTATTCACCGCGTCTTGTAAGCTTTCAAGACTTTGTGCCATGACCAACAGAGAAAAGCGGCCGGCTTGCACCATAAAACACCAAAAAAAGTTCACGCAATGCAGGACACAAGTGGTTTATGAGATACCGCTTAGCTGTGGCCTCGTTTACATCGGGCAAACAGATCGTTGTTTTAATGAGCGTGCAAGTGAACATTCCCGAAACTTGCGCAACAACGAAAGGAGCTTCCTCGCTGACCACTGCAAAAGCTGCTCTAAGTGCCGTCCAGAATTCGAGGGAACTAGATTTTTGATGCTGTGGAAAAGATAAAACTGAGAGAGAGAGAGATTGTTGAGGCATATTTCATCAAAAAAGCTGGAAACAAATGCGTTAGCAGGCCTTCCATTATTCTTAGCAGTGCCGAAACGTCTTTTATAGAAGGTTTTTTGTAGTTCGCAGATTTCCCTTGGTTTTGTGCTCGTGTTTCGTCCTTTCTTTCGTTGTTTTACTATCTTTAGATTTTTAGACGCTAAGACGACTGTTTTTTACAGGAATGATATTCAGTTTTCGTCACTTGACGCTAGGCGCTGTATCTTCAGACTTCATCCCTCATTATTGTCATCTTTTTTCACGTGGTTTTATCTCATAGTCGTTCAATTCGTGCTCTTTTTCGCCTTCTTCACGCGTTTCATAAATTGATAGTGTGGACTTGTCATGCCCCTTGGATGATGTTGTTATTATTTGTGCTGGCCAGAAAAGAAGTTGCTTTCCCAAGCTCTGTGTAGATTAGATTCTGTAGTGATCAGCGTTACTTTGTTGCCAGTTTTCGCATAAATTGCCGTTTGATATGTACAACGTTTACGCATTTGTTGATATGGCTTGGTTGTGGAACAAAAGGCAGGCTAGGTGCAATAAACCGCAGTTGTAAGTTGGCGTCAGTCCTGTTTTTTGTGTGCCTTCTGCGTCCCCTTTTCTTGCGCCATTAACAGTTTTTCTTTCAACCCAATTCGCTGGATTTTCAGCTACAAATCACTTGCATCATGTACATTTGTGATGCCAACTATAACCCCGTTTTTTTTTAATTATGCTAACTTTTTACGTCTGACCCATGAACCTCCCCCGCAGGAGCACCTTCCATACAATCATAAGGCACGAATGAACGACGCGAGAAATGTCACTTCAGGTAATTTTATTCCAAGACAGGCTGATTGAATTTGCGCCAAAATGTAAATCACCTTGCACGAACGAAGGTGTTCATTCGTGCTGCTATTTATTGAGAAGAGTTTTTAAATATTTGTGTGGGCGTAGCGTTTGTTGAATACATTTTTCTTTCAACTCATCATAAGGTGGTTTAAATGGGACGGTTCAGAAAAGAGAAGCTTTTTTCCGCCAGATTAAGTCAGGCAGCTAGAAACGGGGAGGTCTGACTGTGCGTAAATTTTGTTGCAAAAATTACTTATATGCAAAATACTATTTCAAAGCACCTTGCCGCGTCTCTATTTGCGCCTATAACTTCGGCAGATAATGTCAGGGAGCAGTGCTCACACATTCTTCCTCTTTATGGCTGCATATATCTATCCTGGTCCCGTCGTATTGCGAACGTAGATTATGTCGGGCGCGTCGCATCGGTCGGAAGAGCATACGCAGCTTATCCCAGTACATGTCGCACGCACCTACCTCACACTCATAAACGTGCACATGTTTTTTTCTTTTTTTCTTGCGACAGCGTATCTTGTGCCATAAATTCATATGGTACAGATGAAACAGTTTTTATGACAGCAGAGAGAGTGCAGGTAAATCATTTAAATTCTTGTCATCCAGCTTTCTGTACTGACCTCCATTTATTGCACATAAAAGCTTACCAGCATATAACTCCTTGGTAAGGTGAGCTTTGGCCCAAGTGTAAGGAAGGGATCGGCGATGGACCCTGCACAGGCATGGCGGGTACACCGAATAACATCGTTGTCTAGTACCGCAGCGGAGTGTATGCATGCCATAAACTCATATTTCTGCTCGTTCAAATTCATGTCCTGGCCGCCATGCATGGTTGATACATGCTAACAACCCTGTACTCGACTGTGCTCCTCCCTGGAATTTATTGTTGTGGTGCACGCCCACTCGACACGTCAGTTACCGATGATCATCCATGCATGCTATTCAGTTTATGATGGCTTTAGCGAGCATAGTTATTTGCGCCATGATCGCGCCCTATAGTCTCCCTAATTTTGAGCAGTTTTGTGCATTAAGCTGCTCTATAAAGTTCTATTTCAGGCCTATCAGAGATCTTTTCTTTCTCGGGTGGTATAATGAACGTATTATTTCCATATTTATAAATAGCATTGGAGACTCGTTTGACACTGTATTAGTGTCACGACTGAATTTAGCTTTCGGGATGAAAAAGGAATGAAAAATACAAATGGAGCTCAGTTTTGACCGACGAATATCTCAGTTGCCAAGTTCAGAATTTATTTGTCTAAAAGGCACGAATTGTTGCTGCAGACAAAGCACTGAAACTTCTATACTGCACGCTTGCTTCTTAAACCAAACAGTTAAAATTTCAGCCCAGTGGTAATATGTCTCCACTTCAAAAATGCCCTAAAGCAAAACAGCACGGCAAACCAGTGTTTCATGAGCCAAGATAAAGTTTCCACAATAGCAATCTTGACCGGTAATGAGCAAAAAATGATTGTGATTTCTTTAGGAGAGCAGAGAAAGTCTGCTCGCCTCAATTAAAACAAAATTGCTGTCTGGTCTTTTGGCCGGACAAAAGCTAGAGAGATTATCAGCAATGAACGGAAGGCGAGCATTTCTTTCAAGGATGCAACAATTGCGGCAAGCGTTGACATACCAGTGCGAATGAATGTGAATTTTTTAGCGCAAAGCGATCCATACAGGCAATAGCATTTCAAAGAAGAAATGGGTTATTGCTGCTTTTAACATCTCACGGAACTCACCTCGCAGCATGTACCCAATCGCAGAAGTGCGCCTTAACTTTCCTTTCCTGTCATTAAAAGGTTTGTATTTAAGTTGTTTGTATAATTTGTGCGTTCATTAGACAGGGTTTTGAACACACACTGCAGTACCTTCAGTGCGTGCTCCGTGTACTCATCGTATACGCACCAAACACCTCCTGGTTTTTCTTTTGTGCTTGTTTAGATAGCTCAGAATTAAGTTTTTTTCTTGAATATCTATACTGATCGCATACGAATCCATTCTGCGCGCCTCTGGCGTCTTTTGAATTCTCCAAATTTCTACGACTTTTACATTATTCTTGGGGGTCACGTTTTGTTGATGCATTGTTTGCTTAGACGTAGCGGAAAGCCATGATACGATGACTGACGGTTTGACTTCAATGCGAGCATTTGTGTTACCAACAAAATGACGCCTACGTTTGGAAAACACAATGACCACAGGCCGCCGCAGATTCTGTGGAATACATTTCTCGTTTTTATGCTAAACGTTTTTCCGGCTTTGCACATTAGTAATCTCTGTCGTAAGTTCTATCTGCTTTTATTTTCAAGTTTTAATTTTCACGTTTTCCTTTTCTTCCGAAGGGCTCAGCTTGTCCTTGCCATCGAACCATTGAAAGTGTTTTTTCGTGTGTGTAGTGGGGATTCCCCAGTGCACACGTTCCTTGCTTCACGGCGTTGCGTTTTTTTTCTGCAACACTAAATTATGCGTATCGCTAACCCCCGGGCTAAGAATGCCTGTTATCTCTGACCTTTCGGCATTTACTGTTTACCGGCAGTATTGGCGTGAACGCGCACTAACGGGTAGAACCTTAGACCACCGGCCACGTGGTATATGTTCGTTGACGTTTGTTCACATAAAGAACCGGCCGAAGTATTCAAGCACGTAATATTCTTTCGACTATTCTAGTTCCTAACCAGGAGGCATTGCGTCGGACCCTTTACTAAGAAACAGATTAGCCTAGTGCGAAGGATAGAGCACACTGTAAAAAGACACACAACACAGGCCGAGAGCGCATCCTGTGCTGTGTGTGTCCTCTCAGCGTCCTCGATCTTTCACATTTGGTTAGTCTTTTGATTGCAGCAAACCAACTAGCTCAAACGAAAACACTGACTTTACTAAGTCCCAATACAACATGGCAGATTCCCTCATATCAGCCAGGACCAAAACTATAATGCCTGGTGAAACGGCGGCGAACCACAGAATTAGACACAATATGCACATGAAAATAGGGCCGCGATATCGAGCATCACAGTTCACGCGCCAGCGCTGAGACTGCCATGTATCATGCGTTTCATTCATGCTCTATTGGCCTCTTTGGTTATAGCTAAGCAAACACTGATATTCTAGTGCAAATTTTGCGTCCTAAATTCGCGATCTAAAGATCAGTCCATAATGTTTCTAACAACCATATTCAATATATGAAATGACCCAGAGCAACAAGCTTTCTCGCCAGCCCTATTACTAGCCAGGTAATATGGCAATGAGGGAAGAAATTGGCTCACATTTATTTTCACTTAAAAAAATAGGGCAGTATGTCTGCCTATAGGAGCGCTTCGAGTTATGCGCTCACTGTACAAAATACAGATTGCCCTGGCGCGCCCCAAAATTAAGGTATTTTCTTTTAGAAGTTGCGGTCACAAGTGCTTCATTCCTTAGATTATTATTGAGTGTTGAATGCACTTACCGACTGAACGAAAAATACCGCTGCAGATTGGCAAGACCAGCTTAATTTGGCTCGTATACTGTAGTTACAGAAAAGTGGTAACAAAGCCAAAGCTGTTTGTTTAGTAGTTTAGTATAGTGTCACACCAATTACTGACGAATCATTCGTGGAATATGCCGGGAATCAAAAGAAATAGTTAGAAGGACTGAGCACACTATTCTGCAGGCTGAGAAAAGATGCAGTTGAACGCTGACAAAGCATCATCATTGTCAACGGCCTAATTGGAGCAGGCACTTAGCTGTATAGCCACAAGAATGTGTAGATACACTGTGTCGACACACAAATAAATTTATTCTTTTTTCAGTGTACAGTCTTCAAAGTATGCATCGGAAAGCAGATTGAACCGCGAACCACAATCCCTGGCTTGTGGAAATAGTGCGAGTCTAAGCACCTGTGGTGTGTCTTCCAAGTTTTAGTAGTCCTCCTCATCGGTTTCGTCCACCACACAGGGGTGTCTCTCGCGCAGTGAGATCGCCTCACCGCAGATGTCGGAGAACTGCTCGAGACAGCTCGTGGGCACATCATTTTCCTTTTCTTTCGACACAAAGAGGACGCATTCTGCACGCGAGATTAAAAAACAAAACAAGAATGCATGTTGTAAGCAGAAGTGGTAAAAGTACGAAAAAAAAGTAACTTTCGCGGAAGATAAACTGGATTGGTGCGGAAAAAATGCGGTAGCTTTTTTTTATTCGCCTATCTATTAGAAACCTCACCCTATTCGTATTATATTCCAATCTTATACGAAAAAAAGTAATATTCGCGGGAGATAAATTTGATTGGTGCGGACAAAATGCGGTAGCTTTGTTTTTTATTCGCCTATCTGTTAGAAATCTCACACTATTCGTATTCAATTCCAATCTTATGCCAATTGTGATTATTTCTTCTTCAATTTCTATTCGTAATGGCTTCTTTAATTCATCGCTGCTGAGTCATTCAAAGCAATTTTTATTTTTGTTTAGCCATATATTGTCCGGCGTCTTTCCTGCCTCTTTCCGGCCTCTTTCCTGCAAGTGGAGGGGGAGGCGGTTGCCAGGTGGAAGGAGGAGAGAGGGAGATCCTCATGAACACCACCTGCCATGTTTGGCTGGTGGAGGGTTCACGCAGAAGCCGAAGCCACCGCCTCCAAAGACGCTGATTAAGCCATAGTTCCGTGCACTTGATTATGAAGTCCTTTTCGAATGGTCCCCAGTTAAACCTCTCTTAGCTAGCCATAGTCCAGCTATCTCTTCGAACTCCCTATTCTCTTCACCCAGCATGGCTTTCTACATCTCGTTATATCTGTATCTTAAGGGAACCTACTCAGACTGATTAAAGGCCTTGAGCACTGCGCAATAGATGTAATCACGGTGATCTTGTTTCCTTACTCCGCTCATTTTTTTCAGCTCAACACTGCCGTTACCATCTTCCATTACACACCTCGCAGCGCTTTCCTCAATTCGATTTAAAATGTTTTTACTGGCTTCCGGTTTCAGCGCTATTAGTGTGTACCGGGAGGACAAAAATTTTATACAATTTATCTGTAAATGTCGGGAAGTTGCATTTTATAAACTCCGATACCCTACCAAATTGGCTCTAGCCCAGCTGCGTGTATTTCATTATTTCTATTTCATGACAACGATGCGAGGTTCCAACTTTCTTGCCACTGCCTGGTTCAATGTTTTTCGATGCGATCTGCTGCGGGCGAATGGACGCAGTAAATGTAATGACATTGCTCTTCCTTACCGTCTCCGAAGTGCGGCACTTCGACAATGGCACAGTCCTTGTAGTCGGTGTAGCGAAAGTGGGCCACTTCCACGTTGTCCGAGTCTGCGTGTACGTAACCGCACAGACATAAGTGAGCCACAAAGAAATTTTCCTGTATATTTGAATCACAGAAATCCGCCTTCAGCCGCGGCACAAACTGAGCTGAGCGCGCTTCCAACAATAGAACTGACAGCAGCAGAAGAAACCAGTTCTTCTGTTTTGAGCTATAGAAATAATAGTGCAAATTATTAATTTTCTTGTACGCATTTGTTAAATCGTTAAGCATTCATTCAAGCATGAAGCAAACGGCATATAATTTGAAAAGTGATCAATAGACGTAGCAAGCGTCATTTTACTATAGCTCCTCGCTGCGGCATACCCAGCGCAATATTTCTTTCCTAGCACCTTTCGATTATTTTTCAATAATTTCACTGCTCAGGAACGAGGAGGAAGGTGATCGATAGTCGAGAAGCTGCAAAACTAAATCAGGTTATCGGATTTTTTTTGGGAACGAATGAATTTCACCTTATGTTAAGTTTAAAAAGCAACGAGGCAAACTTTTCTGCACACAAACAGTACAAAGGCGCGAAATCTTTTACTCATTTCCCATCTTGCTACCAGCAGAATTTACACATCACGGCAAGCTTGAGCTTGAACCATTACTGCCGCAAGAGATCAGGACTAACAATCCTATTTCGTCAGGAGCATCTGGCTTGCGCGTTAGCATAAAGTGAGGTCCAAGGTTTCAGGTGCTTACTCTTGCCCACTGTGAAGTTAGTGGCATCTGGCGTAGCACCGGCTGTATGGTGGAAAGCCACGTGACGTCTGCAATGATTTCAGTGAAGACTTATGAAATGTGGCGTCGCTTTATCTGGCAAACAAGTTTGGCAACTGGATTGCACCAGGTTGAACATTTTCTCTCATTAACAAAGAAACCACTTGAGAAAGCCAAGAAAGCAATTACTTGTGATTATGCTTTTTTTAAACTATTTCAGCGTTAACTATTAGGCTCATATTCCGCCACCGTTATTTAGAGTTGCCTAATGACCTTTCGCGCAAGACTTCACGCTCTGTCGCCTATGAAGAATGAACCGAGCGCGCTCTGGAACGTCGGCATTTTTAAATTAGATCGTTTTGGACGGATACTTCAAACAGTTTACTCACAATTACCAAGCCCAACCATACATATGCACAACACGATTCAAGGTGGCCGGCATGTTAAGGACGGCTAGTCTGAAAGGTCTAGTTTGAAGTGCGTTTCAAGGCAAATCGTAATTTTTCGCTTTCTGCAACACGAAACTGAAATTGCCATCTTACATCTTACGGAATGCTTTGCTTTCAATGCAACTCAAGAATCGATTAAGATGCTCGCAAAAAGAACAATTACTGTAGTTTATGACATTTTCGATTTTGTGAATTTTAACTTACAATCTGGTCTTTTCTTGTCTTTATTACAGTTCCTTAAAACAAAACAAAATGGGGAGCTTTGCGGCTAGTTAGGGTCTTTTAGAAAGGGAGCAGGTTCTGGGACATTGTATGTATAGAGGAATGCTACTCACTTTATTTCGCTATTTTTTTCTTGGTCTCAGGAAGAAATTTTTAGAATTCGTTTATTTTGTTACGAAATAGATGGGAGAATAACAAACAAGAGGAAATGCATATCAATTTTAAGGCTTTCAGCACGCAAGTTGTGCACACATGAAACAGGCGCTCCCGAGCGGGCTGCTTTAAGGGGACAAATAAAGCCACTTTACTCAATTTTTTTTCGTAATACAAAGGAATTCTATGAATCTTTCTGGCTACTTGCATATTCATCCAGTGACAAATAACGCATTCATTCCTAAGAAAACTGGATTGAACAGTTTTATTTGTCCTCATTTCAATCTCTTTATTTAAACATTCAAACGTGCTCTATGATCATCTTTTGGAAGAGAATGGCGATGCAGACACGTTCATGGATTAATTTCCTACTCAAAGAACTCTTTCGACACACAGCAGAGTGCCTGCTGGCTGGTGGGGAAGACAGCTTTCAATATTTGACCGTGTCTAGCTCATGAAATGTCAGGTTCTATAAACGTATCACCTTTGTTTCGAAAACATGGCAAACAATCGCTACAGGCGAATTTCAGTTAATGTTTCACATTCTTTTATACATGCGACGTTTGCGTCGCTGGTATTCAGGCCTAAAAAATTGGAAGTTCGGCATTGGAAGGCGTAGATTTTTTCAAATTAGATTAACAGTATGGAACTCCCCCAAAGCATAAACCATAAAACCAGTGGCTTGCTAACTTTTCCAATAAGTACAACTGACTACTATCAACGTGGGCACCACGTATTAAATACTCCCAAGTAATGAAGTCTATGGATTCACTGGACAAAGTTTTTCCCATTTCTTGGTGCTGTGGCGAATAGCTGCCTGATGTAGCATACAGTGGACGATAATCCTAATCACATTCAGGTATCAATTAAGGCTGGTTCACAGGCAAGAGATTCGGCAAATCGAGTGAACAGCGGCGTGGCACAGCGAAGCGCTTCGGGAAATTTCGTTTCACATGCGTCACCGCCGCGCGTTTTCCACCCATGAGCGTAATTTATCACCATCATTTTATCAGTCATTCTCATATTTGACTTAAACAAATATGAATCTCGCGTTCTAACCATTCAACGCTCCTTATAATAATCTTTTTTTCAAACAAACGTTCGTACGTGCGGCGTGCAAACTCCCGTACTGCTGGCTACGTTGCAACGCCGGGCTGTCATTGGTTCTGAAGCGTAAAGAATTTCCAGCTTGCCCGAACCTCACAGCTCCATCATTGGAGCTTCCGCCGCCGCCGCTCGAGAGATGGTGTATGCCCCGCGGCGGCGAGAGTCGCGAGTGTTTCGCTTGCATGCGAATCAGCCTTTAGATTTTTTTGTTTCAGTTCTGGTCGCTCGGACAAATGTTAGTCACACATAATTTTTTTTTTGCTTTTCGGGAACGCGCAAACTGCGCTTTGGGACTATTATTTGCAATTTGAGTTCTATCATTTGGGAGTTTCCTATACGACAGGTCATTTGAAAGGGCAGAACATAAATAAGTTGTGTACTGATGTCCGCTACAAATTATTTCTCGTATAAGGTATCGTTTAGCGCGTTAGTATAAGTTACCTGTTCTTTCCTTCTCCGCCGTTCAACGACCATACATAGGTGACTGTCTTCGCCTCGGGATCGAAATCCTTGCGTTTAGCGCTTAAGCAGTCGAGGATATCATCGTTGTCTATGTCTGTGATGGCAACGCCGTAGGGAAAGTTCGCAAAAATCTGTAAAGCAGGCATATCAAACTGCAAATCAAAATCGTTCAGTGTTATCAGCAAGAACAAAAACGGAGGCATCAGCTTTTCTGCTTGCAACTGTAATAGAGAACCTCCTTCTTTAGAACAATAGCTACTAATGGCACCACCTCAGCGCCCCGTCTGACCAAATCACGTCGATCTGCTTACCAGTGAGATAAGGGAAGCAAGATACGGGATGTGTGCGTTTCTTTGGGTATGCTGCTTTTGTGTAGCTCAAGTGCGCCTTAGGCAGTTTCCGTGGACATTGCAGTCAAGGCTCTTATAAGGTGAGCGGATACTGAGAGATAAAATTCAGACTGTAGAAGAAGAGTGATTACTCCCCTATTCTCTGATATATGCGTTTATGCTTGTTCAGTGCACTGTTTTGAGTATTATAAGTGATTGAAGATGCGCTAACACTTGCGGAAATAAATGCGAATGCGTTTTCTTTCTTGACCATCCCCGTAGAACATTCTGCCACTGACTGCCCCCTTTTGGAAGCTCGTGAAGGGCAGTGAGACTATTAGACTATGGCCTTATTAACATGAGGGAAGAACTGGCTCTAAATGCGTGTTAGAAAGATCTTTTACGGCAGAACACTGTCCCAGGATGCAACGCCTGCGATTACGTTGTGAAATGCATTGCACAAGTTATTGATTGCCGGGCATCAAGAGAGCAAGAAGGCACAAAACGGTTTTGTGAAGATATTCTGCGCAAAATGCAGTGCAGTGCTCCGCACAACTAAAAAAAAGAACAAATAACGAAGATTCGCCACTCTCCCGAGTAAAAGTGTAACGCCAGTGACAAAGCCAGTTTTTCGCCACGGTCCCTGTCTTACTTGAAAGGCGTCGGGGACATCACGCTCGAGTACATTTGGCCCTCTCGCTGCTTGTGGGGTCGCTCCTCGCAAGAAGGTAGCCAGGAAGGCTAAAACGAGTGCTGCAGAAGTGTTCATGCTGGCGGCTGTTTCAGAGGAGAGCCGTGATCGAATACATTTTTATACGCTGGAAAGTGAGCCTAATATTTGGAGAGGCCAAGACTTTGAGCTCATTATTGAGTGACAAGCTGTATGCAGTTCCACGAAAAAGCAGATTACTCTGTCGCTCTACTTGAGTTACGTGTTTGTGACTTAGAATGCCCATGTCACTCAGTGTTCCCTACGGCTGAAATTGGAGATACAGGATTGTGAAATTTTCCATTAGTACTGCGAAATAAACCCTAAAAAGAACACCTCTTGAGAGTTGCGAAAGAGAATTTCATTTAGCCTCCAATCGCACATACACGTCAGGGGTGAGTGACCGGTGATTAAAATAAGCGGTTAAACGCGGGTTTGTTGGCACGTGAGCCTTGTGACAGGGGTAGTAACAGTTGTGCTCTGTGTACGCGTGCTTTGCTCCATAGAAGTTTTATATTTAGCCTGCTATGGATTTACTTTATCGACGCGGTAGTATCATGACGGGTAGTGACATGATGAATTAGGCAGACACAAAAAATAGTATTGAATTGTATATGCGTGTTTGCTTTTGATAAAGGCATGTTGCCGTACCTTTGTGGGAAGAAAAAAACTAAAAGTTTAGATCGCTTGAATATAAAATTTGGCCAGATACATCGATAACTTTATTGACAGGAAGGCCAGAGAAGCAGGCCGGAAAGATGAATATCTGGTCTGATACTCAACATTGGGGAAGGTGAACAGCAGAAAAAAGAGGTTTGCGATGGGTGACGATGTGTTAAAAAGAGAAAAGAAAATATATGCTCGCAAATTTGTTGGCATCACAATCGCGAGACGAGGCCCATGTCAGACAAGAAGCGAGAATATACCTGCATTGCCTGGAGACCTTTCCAACTCTCCGGTAGTGCTACTAGCAATAAGCCCTCGGACAGTGGCCTGCTGTCGAAACGCTTCAAGGAAGCGGCCAGCGTTACTCTTTTTCGCGGATGTACTGGTCACACCACTAGTAGATGCTCCATAGCCTCATTTGTGCCTCAAGTTGTGCTGTCCGGGCAGTCCCCTAGTCAGAATAAATGTAAGCGTTTGCGCGTGAGAGCAACGTGTAAACGTAATATGTGCAGTAAGCATGCAAGGCGGCGCGGAATTCCACGCGAAACAAATATGTCACTGTCGGTCGGACTTCGTCTTTCATGGTGATTGTGCCCAGCATTCAATTGGTTCCTGTATCTTGCAGTAAGTCGCATTCCTTACAAAGCACGAACGCAGACAAGTGGTGCCTTGTATAGAGACAGGCACAACTGTACAGAGCTTAGTTGTGAAAGGAGCTCACTGATGATGCCTAGTGCCAGAGATCTGTAGGTGATGTAGCGTAGGAAACATAATAAAATTCGTAGATCAGCTTTTCGCTCGGTGGGTATATGCAACTCTTTAGGTGGTTTCTCCCCACAGATGTGGTCAATGTTGCCTGAAGTGTAACAAGCTCAGCGGTTAATGTTGAAGTATGTCCTAAAGGAAACCGCGAGTGATCTGCTAAGTGCGTACCACCGCAGTGGCTGTCGATGACACTGGTGACGCAGATTCGACAGTGGATACATGAATGTAAGGCAAGAGTAGAAGGCAAGCGTAGCAGGGGGCGGCAGAAGGTTAGGTAGGCGGATGAGATAAAGAAGTTAGCGGGCATACGGTGGGCGCAGCTTGCAAACGACAGGGTTAATTGGAGAAACATGAGAGAGGTTTGTGCCCTGCACGGGGCGTAGTCAGGCTGGAGATGATTAGATGAACGTATAGTTCTGATATTCTCGCTAGATGTGCACTCAATTTGCATCAGGCCACTAACTGGTGCCGCGGATTCCTTTAGTATAGGGTCGTACACGCCGGTATACCGAAGACAGAACTATCACCTACGGTGGCTTGGCGGAATGATATGGAATGGCGTAATCTGATGGTATTTGAGATTCATGGCAGTGCACTTGGAAAACTGCTCTTCGGCCGCTCATCCTCAATCATAACTAGTGGATGACAGCGCTGCAGGGTATACACTCCAAGTAGTATATCAATATTTTGCAGGCACGTTCTTCCCGAATCTTGCTTCCGTGGCAGTTTAAAGGCACATTTTGAGCACCTGCGCCTCAACGCTCTCTACCGTAAACAAGGAGGAAGTACTCATATTAGAGAGCACTGGGAGGCTGTATAGAATGCAGTAGTCTAGCAACATAGCCTGGTGTAGTCTTACGGATGTGCGCTTTGTTGGACCCCATTTGAGTTTGCTACGAAAAAAAGAACGTTTAAAAATAAGTTAGCATTTTCTTTAGCATATTAGTGTGCCTCTACTGGAAGAGGCCGCGGTCAATGATAATACGCAATATTCTGTGGCGGGAGAGAAGTTATTTCGGCTCCGTGAAGTGTTGTTGGGTAGTGATAGGCAGACTGAAGCCTGAATGCGACAACAGCATGCTTTTCTCCAACCGAGCCAGAACAGATGCTGGTGTCATCAGCATATGTTCACTTACCAAGCCAATCCGCTTGCCAATCCAATAAACAGACATTAAATAATGTTCGGCTGATGATTCCTTCCCGTGCAACTCCACGGCCCAAACTGATGACGAGCAGTCTCTCCGTCAGGCGCAGGCGTGTAAACTAAGCGGCCGATGAGATATGCAGCTCAGAACCCACGGCTACAGCCGGCCGCCAACGCCCAAGCCGTCGTGCATCGAGAATGGCGCATCATGGGTGCATCATAAAAGACGTGGTCGTATGCTTTTTTATTGTCTACGAATATCTAAGCTGCTGCTCGGTGGCGACAGTTTTGATGTTTCACTCTCGTAACGAGGTCAATGAAGCCGTCAATTCAAAAGCGTACGGCCAACAGACTGTCAAGATGTCCGGATAAAGCGAATTTCTCTCAAGAAACCACTCATGTCTCCGCAGCACCATTCGCACCATAACCTTTCATACAGCTCGTAAGGGAAACTGGCGGATATAAGGTAAGCTCGTAGGGAGGCTTTCCGGGCTTGAAACGAGCAACTATGCGGCTGCTCTTCCATTGTTAAGGAACAGTAGCGGAAACTCACGCTTTACTGTAATAATTATGCAGATAGAGAGGAGTATCAAATGGCCTCAGGGCCAGGTGCAGATGGAAGCCTACACGAGGCAAGGGCGGCATCTAATTCAGGCACAGGAAAGAGCAAGTCGTTGTGGTCATTTTGCGACTGAGGCACCAAAAAATACCAAATTGTTGAAGCTGCCTGAGTTCTGCGCAGAACCATTTTGCATAAATCTTCTTCTAGCTGTACTTAAGTGCGGCGTTGGTAAAGGGCTTGGTCACGGAAAAGGTGCATTTCTTAATGGGATGAGCGCAAGCTTCTAAAAACATGCTAAATGCGCGACCGGTTCTTGCTAGGATTCAGTGATTTACAAAAGTTTCTACAGCATTGTTTCACTGACCTCTAGAGGTGGAGCTTTATTTTTCATTGAGCACAATGACTAACGGCGAGAATCCTTCCTGGATTTTGTTGTTCTGTATTTTCTTTCGGCGCGCCGACTAAGTGCATCTTGAATTCCAAGTGGGTAGAATACCCTTTCATAGGCGCACATATCTACCGTGTTGTCTGACCCAGATAGAACGAGATAAGTTCCTCTATTTGAGATGATGACTTGAGGTCTACTCAGGAAGTCTCCGCGGATGTCCTAAAGGCAGGCCAGTCTATGTATCACGCACGAGACGAATTAGTAGATGCGAACCACTTGACGCGTACTTACCATGGCATGTGGTCACTTTCATGTGTTTCCGCATGACTGCACCAGCCTGCAGCGGAGGACTGGAGACCGGTTGAAACAAAAGTCATATCCAAGCAGCCGATTTAGGAGGTCCCACGCAGAAAAGAGGTGACCCTTTGTATAGCATTGTATCGGAGTATAGCACTGCATCACTGGTGATAGGTGGGAAAATTTAATCTGATCTCTTGGTGGAATGTAGCTGACGATTACTGAAAGGCCCGTCCTTTTAGTGTTAATGCCCAGCAGTTGCAGTCGTTCGTGTTTTGTCGCTGTTGAATTTGACAGCCATGCTCAACGTCTCAGCGTATGAACACGAACATTTCGCTCATTTCAACTGCTTCTCAAGACCGTACCAGTATATACCTAGAAAGGCGGAATGCAGAAACCATGGTGGGCTGACAATCAGATGGAAGCGTTACTTATAGACACGCTATGAGAAGTCACTCAGACGACCAAGCAGACATCGGACATTCCACACCCTTACTACGCTGCGGTGCATGTGCACTGTCTGAACAACTGCAACCAAAAACTAGACAACAGTCCTTGCTCTTGGCATGTTCGTGTAGGAAATCAGCACTTCACTAAATTAGCAAGCTGCTTCCGCATATATTTTGCTTGCTGCATGATTTTCGGCCTTGTCGATAATATCATCTGAACTGTTATCCGAACTGGGACGTACTATGGCGAAGGCCTTTTATTTTAGTGACACGCTATTCATTATCACAGGAAGTGGATGATACAACCGCGTTTGACTTAGTATAGGCGCTAACACGTGACACTGCAGCAGGCGTCGTCTCGCAAATTTGCCAGATTTCCTGCAAATATAAATGGTTGGTGGAAGAAACAACTATTTGGTAGCGAGAAATTCCCTGGAAGTAAAAACCGATTACTATCAGAAAAGTTCGTGATTCTTCTTGATGACACTGCCGATAGAAGGGATGGGTATTGCTTCCGGAGGAAGCAGGGCAGGGTGTCTTCTTCGCTTGGTCTAGGAGCTTCAGTTCAACAGCCACCAGATTCCTGATTGCGTCGATGATGGGAGATAAAACGAAAACGACAGTGACACTCGGCATTATCGGGGAAACTATGTCCAGGTTGACCCAGTGCAAGGGTCCGGGCGTGGATGCGAGGCCTATCAGGGTAGAAAAAAAACATCATGTGGCGAATAACAAACATCACAACTATATTGCCTGCACGCTTCCACTGATGGCAAGAGGCTGCTTCAGTACGCAGAGCAGGGCGAGAAGCTACAAAATCTTCTTGTTTAAGTGTGCTTCATATATTGGTGGCTGTATTTGAAATATGAGAGACAGTTTTTTTAGGCTGAAACAGATACTGCGTCACACTATGCAAAGAATTTAATCAAGTATAGTGTAGAAAATTTTACGAGTACCACCATTTCCTTTAGTGCTCACTTGTAAAGAAAACTTGTCAACAAGTAAATAATTACTTTATGTGGGATCGAAAAACATTACCCTACTGAATGATCATATTGATATATGGTGTAGGATGAGCCACTTCTTAAAAATTTTAGCAAGCCTTCGCTACGCTGAAGACTACAGAAAAAATTCAACTTGGAGGCATCTATAGGAAGAGTATTGAGGTGTCGCATTTTAAGAAAGGATGTTTGAGTACGCCTACCCCATGCGGCACAAAAAGCAAAACTTAGTGAGAGCAAGCGTAAACGTTCTCATTTGGTTCTTGGTTTATTTCTCATCTTTTCCATTTATCTTTAAATAGCTTCTCTGAGACGTGCAGTACTTGTGACCACGGAATATTAGTTTTTCTGCTACCGCGCCGTTGTCGTAGCTACTTAATAACTACGACCGCAGGTCCTAAATAGCGCCGGTTTTTCGAAGCTCAGAAAATATGACGCGGGGGTCAAGAGGTAACTTCTTCATTAAAACTTACAACTTTTTTTTTATCTGAAGGCTAATGACGTAGCACTCATTTAAAGCATACGGGGCATCTATCGAGAAGGTTGATTGTTAAACCTAGCAGTTCAGGTGGGAATTTACGTGGCGAAGCAGCTGTCTTACTTCGGGGTTGGCATACGAACCGCTCTGTGCGAGAATGGCCTAGAGAGCGAGTTAAACAAGACTGGAATGCAATAAAATAGAAAAAGAGAGAAAAGAAAGAAAGAAAGAAAGAAAGAAAAGAAAGGGAGAAAGAAAGAAAGAAAGAAAGAAAGAAAGAAAGAAAGGAAGGAAGGAAGGAAGGAAGGAAGGAAGGAAGGAAGGAAGGAAGGAAGGAAGGAAGGAAGGAAGGAAGGAAGAAAGAAAGAAGAAGAGGAAGAAAAAGTCATGGAATGTTAAAGAAAGAAACGTAGGAAAATGTGCGGGTAGAAGAGGGGAAAAAAGAGATAAAAATAAAGAAATAAAGACAGAATGAAAGAATGAAAGGAAGAAAGAAAGAAAAAGAAAGAGAGAAAGAAGGAAAGAAAGGAAGGAAGGAAGAAAGAAAATAAAAGAAAAATAAGAAAGAAAAAAGAAAGAGAGGAAGGAAGAAAGAAAGGAAGAAAAGTAAAAAGAAAGAAAGCAACTGCGTAAGAAACAATGAAATAAACAGAAAAAGAAAGAACGAAAATTGGTGCCAGAGTGGATAAAACTCCTGAATAAAGCTGGGGGGTTTTAGCCTTTCGCCTGCACGAAAACACAGCTAGAGACATATAGAGAAAAAAAGTTTCTCAAGAAAGAAACAAAAATAATGAAAAGAGCAAGGGTCCGCACACAGACACCATAAGTGTCGCTATCACTACTTCGAGCGAAGGCCGCAAAAAAAAAGAGATGTCCGCCGACGCTAGTTTTGGCCGTATGCAGATAACATACTGTGCCCTTCCCGAACCGTTTCAGCAAACCATGAAATCAGAAACAGCCGAGCAAAGGACGCCACTCAGAACCACTTGTTGAACTTTGCAACAGCAAAATATTTTCCAAAATTAAGGATTTTTGGCTATGAATTGTTTCAGATCAGAATTTGAAAGCGACGTTGACATCACACGATCCTAGCATGGACGGATGAATCTACGCTCCTCGGTGGCGGGATGGGCATGCGACAGGGTATCGGTCGGGAAATGCGTAATTCTGCTCTACAGCTGATCTACTAGCACGTGGCCGATCAGAGCGCGAGTTTAAAGTAAGGGTTTTACAGTTAGTTTTAAGAAATAAGGTAGAAAAACAAATGGTTTGAAAACAAGTGACTTCCATTGATTCAAGCAATATCAGCTCGATGGTAACTTCAGTAACGTTACATCTGATATGTTTGACGACAGAAAGCCTGCCTGCGCATACCCTGCTGCTCACTTTGCTTTCACTGTTAGGTCGTAATTAACGATACATCTGCATTAAAATGGGTAGAATGCGGAAGAAATGAGGGTGGTATGCTATACAAACACTTACAAACCATTCCTTTCTTACAGTAGCGATGCATAGAAAAATACGAAGCTCGTTTTTTATGCTACGTTCAAGGTTCCCCGAACGTTGTAAAAATAAGGAGGGTTGCATTACTCTGGTTAAATATGCGTGAACATTCCGCGAACGAGATTAAGATTGACAGCACCTTCAGAAGTTATTTCCTCCCTGCGCAGCCTTTCAGCCATACGTACTTTCATACTTTGTATCTAAATGCAAAGTGTGTTCATTTGATCAAAATACCCTCTTACTTAGATGTTTCTCTAAAATGGCAAAATTATTTTAAGTGTTTGCGTTTGAACAAGCTTTATATATTGCCATACCAGAGAATTCAATCAGGAGTTAATACTGACACTTAGAGCATGGAATTTTGTTATCAACTTCAGACCCAGGAACGGAGTGTGCTATTGGTGCCCTGCCTTGTGACTGGTCATAACATTTCCTTTGTGTGTGCTGCCAATATCAGTCTTTTAAGCGAACTCCAACTTTGATATAGCGGTGAGCCGGCTGTCTCGCAACGCAGTGACCCGATTTGATACCGATGTCAAATATGAAAGCGGCATTTAATTTTTCAGCTTTTAAAATTAGAAATACTTTTCCACCGTTGTGGCGGAAATGAACGCCAGGGAGTCAACAGCTGCGTAAAAGGGGTCATTCAGGAGGCTTATTACTTTCCGTGTTATAGCTGGTGGGATATGGAGGTAATTGCAATAGAATGACCTAACGGAACTGATCAAAAAATTTGAAAAACGTGGCGTATAGGCGGGCGACCTTTTGAGATATGTCTCTCGAAGCCTGTAAATTGTATACGTTACTGGAAATAGAAGCATATTTCAGCTCGGACTAAATAAGGCCGAGTCTCTAGAATCATGAGCAAACGCCACCACACAACAGAACCTGGACATTGCAACCTGCTACTGCTCTAGCTTGTAGATTCCAGATATGGTCGATAAAAAACATGTCGGAAGTAGTTTCGAGATGTGTTCCGGGTAGTTAATTTTATTCTGACACTAAAGAACTTGGTCCAGTAGGCCACCAAAAGCAGCGCCCTCTTTTTATTTTGCTCATTACTTCCCAGTGTGCCCTTATGTATATGTTACGTGGTTGGTGTGTGAGATCCGAGCTCTAAAACAGAGCAGAAGCTTGAGCAGAAACTTGTTACTTTATTTTAAGTTCTGGTGGAGTAGCAAAATGGCTTTTTTGTGAATAATTCTCAACTATTTTATGCGCTCGCGTAAGATCCTCCTGTGGCTGCTGGCCACTAAACATCTTTAATCAGGGTAAGCCTTATGAGATCCGGCTGATGAAATGACCGGGAACTCATCCGCTGAGGGGGCAAGTCGATTGTTACGCTTAAAGATTTATGATTGAGGATGAGCAATACTACGTGCGTCCTCGTCGTTCGCCCATTCGGAGGCGACGAGTTACCACGTGCCATACGATCGGGGAGAGGCCTATGAACCTCTTTTCGCCTTTTGTCACCTCCGCCGTCTTCTATTGGGCGCTTTCACTTTCTCTACGCCATTAACCTTAACCATTACCATTAACCTTAACCTTAACCATTAACCATTACGCCAGGAAGGGCGCGTAACAGGTGCGCTGTATAGACTGAAGCCTATCTCGGCCACCAGAGTAAACGGAGGCATGGCATTCATCCCTGAAAGGTGTAACAAATTCTACTGAGCCTCTTAGATGGCCGTCACCGTACGCGAGTTATGGCGAGGAATTCTGGATTCCTGTTGTTGCGCTGCTCCTCGGCTGCTTCTCTGCTTCGGACGTAGGTCGCGCGTATAATAGCCCCGGATGCTTTCGCCTATTGAGCAAGCTTTGAAGCGCATTGAAAAGTGTACTGGACTTCTTTCGTCACTTTCGTTGCATTGCATGCCACCGCTTTCAGCCCTTTCTGTTCGTTTTGCTGGGCAGTGCGTCAGCACCCGTACCTGCTCTTGGTGTTTGGCGCATCGCAGTGCTTTTCCGGTGCTCATCAATATTAGTGACTTGTTTGCACACGCTATAAGGTTCTCAGGCGGCTACTTGAAGGTGTTGTTGGCGACTTAGTCGCCGCTTTCTGTCTCCTGACTCTACCGGCGGTGCTTCTTGGTCGCGGTGCCAGAGCTAGTGGCTCCAAGCAATTCGCACAACTGAGGGATGAAGGGTTTGGAAACCTGCTGTCTACAAAACGAAGCGCAAAAGGATCGCCTTGTCAGAAAAACAGAACGAGAATTCCTTTGTTGCGAAAAGGACAAGAAAACGTTCGCATTTTGTCTCAGCCGGAGCTGATTGGATTCCCGCTCGTGAATAATGTATCATAATGATTTTTTTTCTACTGCCTGTAATTTGGGCAAAAAAAAAAAACTCGTAGTGGTGCATAGTTGATTACGATTCATTTTCGAGCATAGCTTCTTCCTGGTTTTAGCCAGGATTTTGGGCTCAGATCGCTAATAGGTTGAGGTAAAATCAAAAGATATCGAGATCACTGAAGCGGTGTTAGCAGCTACATCACACACAATTAGATCAGCCTGCGAGCAAACTGAAGTGATGATGGCTACCGGTATTGATGGCTGATTAGCTATGTTCATTATGACCACCAGGTATATAACGCCAACTTAAGAAGAAACTAGACTGCCGGCATAAATTGGGGCATGCCTCCAATGAACGAAATATAATTTTCCCCGATACACTCCACCGATGAAAAATTTGCACTGGGCACCATGTCATAGAAAGCAAAGCTCTTGGAAAGGAATGTTCAATGGTCTTGTTGAATTAACAATGACGGGGCGCTTTCCCACTTCGCTGTTTAGCTTCATTGAAAGGCGCTATATGTTTCCTTTATTTTACCATCACTGCTATTTTTTACATTCCCTGTAATTATCCAGGTGGTCGCAGAACTTTCGTTGTCCGCTTCGCATGCCGATAACAATCTTTTACGCTTCCTGCCGTCCCCCCATGTGAACTACCCAAGCTGATTCAAAGTGCCATTGTCTCTGCCACTACGCATTCTGAGAAAACATATTGTGATCACGTGGAATAAAAAATCTTTTCGAACCAACTCGATTTGTAGCCGCTTTAGTAAGAACACGTGCAATTTTATTCTCTTTTCAGTGCACAATACTCGCGAGTAGCTTCATTCTGGCAAGCAAACAAATGCGCTGATTGGCAAACTGGCTCCGCCTATATGCAGCAGCGGAAGACTCAAGTGCTAGTAGTCCTCTTCATCGGTGTCGTCGTCCACACAGCGGTGTCTGTCGCGCACTGCGATCGCATCACCGCAGATGTCAGCGAAATGCTCTAGGCAGATCTCGGGCACGTCATTCTCCTTCTCTTGCGACACGAAGAGGACACATTCTGTTTGAGAAAAACCAAGAAGACGGGAGGTACAGGCGTAAATGAATAAAATATTTAGTTAGAAAAACGCGGTATTTTATCGAAAAGCAGAAGGCTGTTTTCATCACTGAAGAATTGTTGCTTTAGCTCTCGGCAGTAGTGAGAGACACCACTTGTACTCAGTGTAAACAACATCTTACTTACAATAAGCCTCTAGGATGCAAGTGCATTCTCGGTGACTTCAAATGTGCCTCTAGCTTTCTGTTAGATAACAACATAAATTCTTTCCAAGTTAGAGAAAGGGCAGAAATAGCGGTTTGTAGACAATACAATGTGAACAACACAGGATAGAGCCTCAGGGCCTTTAGACAACGTTTCGATAAACGGACTTGTCTTCGTCTGGGCGAAGCATTTGTCATCGGCGGGGGTTAAATGGCCTTGACTCTAAGGAGGAAGTTATGGTGAGAAAGGAAGGTGCGATTTTGGAAAGGTAATAGTTTGAGGACCGTGAAGTTAAACATGTTGCCTCGGCTGGATGGATCCTGAAGGTAATTAATCTGTTTACCTGCAAAACTGTCATAAAAAACAGTCAAGCTGAGCAGACAGGAGGCTGTAGTGATAGCTAACATGGGTTTAAAGACTGTGTCCGCATTATGGGGAACTGCGACTAAGTGTCATGGTAGGACTGGTTGGGCTGACCTGGAAAAACGTCCCTTCCGTCATTTCGCTCTTTCTGCGCCCACCTTTTGTGGCGATAGCTACATTACGGTAGCATTTAGAGCCTTCAGCGTTGCGGCACCGTGGCCCGAGTGCCGTGGCGATGAAAGATGTGGAGGAACATAAGCACCGTTCGGAGCCACATCAACGCCCTTTCTGGTCACTGCTCCTAGGAAGTTCCATTTCGGAATATTGTTATACAGGGCTCTCGACTATGCCGACGGTTTTTTTTTTTCGTTTTAAATTCCTGTTCGGATGAGCTGAGAGTGTTCTGAAAAGAATATGACGAAAGCTGCAAGCATTTTGGTCACGCTGGGCTAAAGATTTCTTCAGTGAGCACAGGAAATTTCTCACTAACCAAGCGAAGCAACCCGACCTGCCGAAGCCTGAAAAAATTGTGCTCTTTGTTCTCCAACAAAGAATGACCAAGTAGCTTGTGCAGTTTCGCAGCAACTGAGGATTTTGATCGCAGACGCAATGGGAAAGTTCGCTCTTCGTCCTTTAGGCTGCAGCGAAGGGCAGTTGTCAGCCGTACAATTCGCGTATTGCAGCTGATGTAGGCTACTTAGCATCGTCTCTTAACCAGAAGGAATGTCATCTATTCTTTATCGATTATTGAATGAAACAACAGATGAAGAAGACACCACAATCTTATCTCTCATTCGTCATGAGCTGCTTCTCGCTGCCATGAAGTCACTCGGTGTCCCATTAAAGAGTATTTCGCCCCTGGCGCTGCTTCTCCAACCTCCGACGTCTACGCAAAAGTATAGGAACCCGTATGTCCACTACAATCACCAAAATAGAGGCTACTAATGCATACTAAAGTAATATTAGCCCCTACTTATATCAGTCCAATGCACAGAATACTTCTTCTAAGCGTCCTCTCCACTAAACGTCACGGATTGAGTCTCCTCACCTGACATCCTATGTTGGGTTTTCTCACTTCCCTGTGAGGGGACTATAAATGCTGGGGAGCGCGTCATATATATATATATATATATATATATATATATATATATATATATATATATATATATATATATATATATATATATATATATTGTAGGGGTGTGTTTATTCGGTGAACCCAGATGATTCCAGCCGCTCAGGGGAGACTCGCAGCGAAGCGTCAGGCGTGGCGAAAGAGCAAGGCAGCGAACAACTTCTTCGTCCTTGAGAGCGGCAGCACGCGACGCATGTCAGTGGTTATATCGATGAAGATTACCACACTACAGTTTCCCCCCGGGCAGAGAAGGAGCCATCCTGGCGACTCATGGTGCCGAAAGGACAGACGGATCGTAGTAGGGCTTGATTCGGTCCACATGAACTATTTCGCGTCCACGGCGACGCAAGTCCGCAGATGGCGTAACGGGCTCAACTACGTAGTTCACAGGAGATGTTTTTTGAAGCACTCGGTATGGACCGTGATACCGAGCAAGAAGCTTCTTTGACAGGCCGGCGGTTGTGGCAGGAACCCAGAGCCACACCAGGGAGTTGGGCGCATATGAAGGCGCCTCACCAGTGTCACGATGGTGTTTTTGTTGCCATTGATTTTCCTTTGTGAGCGAACGAGCGAGCTGACGGCATTCTTCTGCATACTGGGCGGCGTCCGAGAGTGGCGTCGATTCAGAAACATCAGAGCGGTAGGGAAAAAGCGCGTCCATTGTGCAGGTTGGCTCGCGCCCGTAAAGAAGAAAAAAGGGAGAGAATCCAGTGGTGGTCTGTATCGCAGTGTTGTACGCGTAGGTTACGAAGGGAAGAACGTGGTCCCAGTTGGAATGAGCGTCGTTGACGTACATGGCCAGCATGTCACTCAGAGTACGGTTGAAGCGTTCTGTCAGGCCATTCGTCTGAGGGTGGTAAGAAGTAGCGGTGCGATGAATGATGCGACATTCTTTCAGTAGGGCCTCGAGAGCGTCGCACAAGAAAACGCGTCCGCGGTCACTGAGCAGTTCCTTCGGAGTCCCGTGGCGAAGAATCAAGTTGTTGAGAATGAACAAAGCAACGTCTCTTGCAGAGGCAGAGGGTAACGGTGATGTTTCAGTGTAGCGAGTCAGATGGTCTACTGCCACAATAATCCACCGGTTTCCAGCAGGAGTAGTCGGAAGAGGGCCATAGAGATCTATGCCAACGCGGTCAAACGGACGAGCAGGGCAGGGTAACGGCTGCAACGAAACAGAGGACTTCTGAGGAGTTTTTCGGCGTTGACAAGATTCGCAAGCGCGCACGAAATGTCTTACGAAGCGGTACATTCCACGCCAGTAAAATCGCAGACGTAGGCGTGTGTAGGTTTTCAATACGCCACCGTGAGCACATTGTGGGTCACCATGGTACGCAGCACAAATGTCGGCGCGGAGATGACGCGGGATGACTAGAAGCCACTTCCGTCCATCAAGCAAATAATTGCGGCGATAGAGAAGACCGTCACGAATGGAGAAGTGGTGTGCTTGGCGGACGAGCGCTTTGGAGGAATGACCGGGAGTAGGACTTGAGAGAAAATTCAAAAGTGCATTGATCCAGGGGTCATTCCGCTGCTCGGTAGCCATGTCGATAGTTGTAAGAGTCGACATATCGTAGGCACAGACGTGGTCAGACGAATTATCTCTAGGCAATGGCGAGCGGGAAAGAGCATCCGCGTCCGTATGCTTCAGCCCTGATCGATAAATGACATGAATGTCAAACTCCTGGAGACGAAGAGCCCAGCGAGCAAGGCGACCGGATGGGTCTTTCAGAGAGGCAAGCCAGCACAAAGCGTGGTGATCGGTCACAACGTAAAACGGTCGACCATACACATAAGGACGAAATTTTCCGATAGCCCAAATAATGGCCAAACATTCCCTTTCTGTGACTGAATAATTAGATTCTGCCTTTGTCAATGTTCGGCTGGCGTATGCCACAACATACTCGCTGTAACCAGGCTTACGTTGGGTAAGGACGGCACCAAGCCCAATACCGCTGGCATCAGTGTGGATCTCCGTAGGCGCAGCCGGATCAAAGTGGCGTAGAATGGGCGGCGAAACCAAAAGGCGGCGTAAAGTGTCAAAGGCTTTATCGCAGGCTGGAGTCCAGGCGGAAAGGTCGGAGCTGCCGGCAAGGAGCTGGGTCAGAGGAGCGATGATAGAGGCGAAGTTCAAGATGAAACGTCGAAAGTAGGAGCAGAGGCCGATAAAGCTCCGAAGCTGCTTCAGGGAGGTTGGCTTCGGGAACTCTGCAACTGCGCGAAGTTTGGTGGGGTCGGGAAGAATGCCGTCCTTAGAAACTACGTGGCCTAAAATTGTGAGTTTTCGAGCGGCAAAGTGGCACTTCTTCAAATTCAACTGAAGCCCAGCGCCGGCGAGACACGTGAGGACATCCTTTAGGCGGAGAAGGTGAGAAGAAAAGTCGGCAGAAAAAACTACGATGTCGTCCAGATAACAAAGACAGGTCTGCCACTTGAGTCCACGAAGAACAGTGTCCATCAGGCGCTCGAAAGTAGCCGGGGCATTGCAGAGGCCAAAGGGCATAACGTTGAACTCGTATAATCCATCCGGTGTTATAAAGGCAGTTTTCGAGCGGTCATTATCAGCCATCGGTACCTGCCAGTAGCCGGAGCGCAAATCCAAAGAGGAGAAATACTCGGCTCCCTGTAAACAGTCCAAGGCGTCGTCGATTCGCGGCAAAGGATAGACATCTTTGCGCGTGATTTTGTTAAGCCTACGGTAATCGACGCAAAACCGGATGGAACCATCTTTCTTGGTGACCAAAACAACCGGAGAAGCCCATGGACTGTTAGATGGCTGTATGACGCCCCGGCGAAGCATGTCGTCCACGTTGTCAGCAATGACTTGGCGCTCAGAGGCCGACACGCGATAAGGACGCTGTCGTAAAGGTGCGTTTGTACCAGTGTCGATTGCGTGCGTAACGACAGACGTGCGACCCAGAGCAGTGTGAGGAAGGTCGAAGGCAGAAGTGAAGTTCTGTAGAAGAGCAGCGAGTTGATCGCGTTGTGCGGGTGGGAGATCTGCGTCAATAGCTTGTTGAAGAACATCGGGTGGCGTCGAAGCGGTCGCTGTATCGCAAGAGCTGAGCACATTAACGTCTAATGAAGTAGGCGTTGCAGGAAGAGTATTTACAAGCGCGGGATCAAGTTCTTCAATACGACCGAGACACTCGCCGCGTAGCAGGACGGACGGGCACGAAAATGGATTTGAGACGTACATTGCACTAAGGCCATCTTCGATCTTGAGGACCGCAAATGGAAGCAGGAGGCAGGGATGGCGTGAAGCGGCGTCGGAAGGTGTGAAGAAGACAGTCGAACTAAGAACGCTTTCACAGGAGAGTGGAACGAGGGCAGCAGAAAATGGAGGAATGTCTGTGTCACTGGCGACGAGGAGTTTTGCAGGCCGGGTAGGGACGTCACACAAGACGGTATCACAAAGAGGTAAAAAGGAAACTTCCGCGCGGGCGCAGTCAATAACGGCATGATGAGTGGAAAGGAAATCGTAGCCCAGGATGATGTCGTGTGAGCAGCGAGACAGTACAATAAACTCGATGGTGTATAAGACGTCTTCGATGAGAACACGGGCCGTGCACGCCGCTGAGGGATGAATGCGCTGTGATGAGGCGGTGCGAAGCGAAAAGTCGGAAAGTGCGGTGGTCACCTTACGAAGACGACGGCAAAGAGCTTCACTGATGACTGATACGGCAGCGCCCGTGTCGACTAGAGCGAGTACTGCGACGCCGTCGACAAACACTTGAATTACGTTAGTGGGAGAACACCGAGGACTTGAAGAGTTCGAACCAAGCGCAGTTCTTGCCCCGGGAACTGCGACTGTTAGTTTCCCTCAACGGTGCCGGTAGAACGTCGGAGTGGGGACGGGGAACGGCGACGAGGGGAAGGTGATCGGCGAGCTGTGTACGTTTGATTGTCACGAGATACAAATTCGGAACTGGGCGGATTTCTCGGCGAGGGCTGGTCTGTATTGTAGGAGTAGTTCCATAGTTCAGGTCGAGAAGGTGGAAGGCGTTGGCGGCAAAGGCGTGCGACATGGCCCGGCAGCCCGCAAGAGTAGCAGATTGGTCGGTTGTCCGCGGTACGCCAAGGGTTCGTAGGGCGTTGGCGTACCCTTGGAATAGGGACATGGAATGCAGACCCAGGCAAAGGCGAAGGAAGGTTGGAAGGAGCGGCCTGGTAGGAAAGAGATGCTGATGGCATGAGCGGCCTGGCCGCAACTTGGGCGTAAGTCAGTGGTGCCGTTACTTGCGCTGGCACGGGGCTGGGCGGCAGCACAGGGCTGGGCGGGAGCATGGAGCTGGGAGGAAGAACGTCAGCGATGTGATCTTGAACGGCACGCCGTATGGTAGGGGCCAAAGACGGAGCCATGTCAGGAACAAGGCGGCCACTATCCTGTAACTGAGGGACCAGCGATAGCTGGCGGGCGACCTCTTCTCGAACGAAGGCTTTGATTTGCTGAAGTAAAGGGCTGTCCTCTGATGGGGTAGAACCGCCCAGCGCAAGTGTAGAGATGGCGTCGTCTCTAACACCGGACCGCCGGGTAGAAGCGCGCTTCTTACGAAGCACGTCGTAGCTCTGGCAAAGCTTGATCACGTCACTCACCGTGGCAGGATTTTTTACCCAGAGCATTTGGCACGCGTCGTCAGAGATGCCTTTCATGATGTTCTCGATCTTATCCGCTTCAGTCATTAGCGGATCGACACGCTTGCATAGGTCCACGATGTCCTCTATATAACTAGTGAACGACTCATCGACTTGCTGAGTGCGCTCACGCAAGCGTTGTTCTGCCCGGAGCTTGCGAACTGCAGGGCGGCCGAACACTTCTGCAAAATTCTTTTTAAATGCAGACCAAGATGGCAGGTCTGCCTCATGGTTGCGAAACCAGAGGTTCGCCACGTCAGTCAGATAAAAGATTACATTGCTTAGCTTGATAGCGTCGTCCCATCTGTTGTAGCTACTGACGCGCTCATATGCCGCCAACCAATCGTCGACGTCCTGGTCGGCTGTGCCACTGAAGAAGCACGGATCACGCTGCCGTAGAGCTCCAGAACACAGCACGGTGGTTGGGAGGGGCGACGATGTCGTGGCAGTGTCATCCGGCATGCTGGAAGCAGAGGGTAACGTGCGGCTTCTTAGTTCCAGGGTGGACGGGAACGTACCCAGCAGCACCTGCACCAATTGTAGGGGTGTGTTTATTCGGTGAACCCAGATGATTCCAGCCGCTCAGGGGAGACTCGCAGCGAAGCGTCAGGCGTGGCGAAAGAGCAAGGCAGCGAACAACTTCTTCGTCCTTGAGAGCGGCAGCACGCGACGCATGTCAGTGGTTATATCGATG
This sequence comes from Amblyomma americanum, assembly GCF_052857255.1. Taxonomy (NCBI): domain Eukaryota; kingdom Metazoa; phylum Arthropoda; class Arachnida; order Ixodida; family Ixodidae; genus Amblyomma; species Amblyomma americanum. The sequence continues at coordinate 79,729,752 of NC_135503.1, read as the reverse complement.
AAGATTACCACACTACAATATATATATATATATATATATATATATGAGCATGTTTTTTAATATTTATTCACACATCACTTACGCAGTTCCTGCATCTATAAAACTCAGTAAGGAAACAAAACCTCATATCATAGCGAAAATTTCGCGACACGGCTAAAAAACTACGGCACTAGCACAAGCCTACAGCGCCCGTAGAAATGCGGCTGGTAAAAGTGCTCACTGTGGGACACTGCGCCGCACTTTACAAAAGAATAATCCTTATATTCTGTCTTTGACTTCTTTGAAGTCATTCTGAATGTCACCAGCTGCTTGTCTTCGACTTCGCATTAACATGGCTGCCTAGTGCGTCTAAGAGGCTTGCCGTGCGCTCCCCATTCTTTCATAGAGCTGTCATAATTGGCAAGGCGGCATGTATTGCTGTGCCGCTAGTTAAATCATTGCTTAGATTCTATACAATATCTAGGAAACTTAGCGAATACTGAATAAAAACTAAACAGAGCGCTACCACTAAGTTTGTCATCTCTGCCATTAGATTACTGGTTATACTATTTAACACGGTGTTTTCGCGGTCACTCGTGGGTTCACTATGCTCTGACACGCTGCTCAATGAGCGAAATAATGCATAGTAAAAGAATGGCGTCCGTATTCCTTACCGTCTCCGAAGTGCGGGACATCAACGATGGCACAGTCCTTGTTGTCGCTGTATAAGAAGTGAGCCACTTCCACATTGTCGGAGTCTGCATTTATCATTAGCAAGTAGTCATAAGCAAAACAGAACGCATGTTGGCTCTTTATCTCAAGCTGTGAAATTAGCGACGCCTAAAACCGAGCATGCGTATATTATGTGCGCTAAAGCAATGTATTCATTAGGAACAGGAATAACTTAAGCTCTTGTGTGCTACAGCGTTAATCATGCGTAAGCATCATTCTCTCCAACGTAGCCCACAAATCATCAAACATCCATTAAAGCTTCATCAAACGTATGCCGAGCAGTGCAATAGCATACATTTCCGAAACTGCTTAGCACAAGGAGCAAGCAGTTATTTACCATTGCCTCTGCTGGAAGAACTACTGTCAGATGCATGTGCCCGGTGCCTTTCCTGAGTGTCTCAGTAATTTATCTGCTTACAAGCCAGAAGAAAAGCTGTCCTTGAGGAACTGATAAAACAATTCGCTTTTTTAGGTTCCTTGGCATAGAAACTTCTTTTCAACTTCTTTAAGAATTATCGAGGCAAGTAAGCGGACACAAAAATATTCCCGGCCATGAAAGCGTTTACTGATTATCTCCGTTATTATTTGCAGAATTTACAAGTCATGGCCTCTGCATGCTTTAAACTTTTACCGCGAGCAAAAGTCATCCTGCCCCGCGAGCATCCGGCATGGATATTATTACAGGAAAGGGAGAAACATGTGGCAAATTTCAAGTGCTTACCCTTGCCCACTGTGAAGTTTGTGGCGTCTGGCGTAGCCCCCGCTGTATGGTGAAAAGCCACATGATATCTGAAATTATTTGAAAGAAGACCTAAGTTAGCTTGCACGGAATCCCGTATAGCTGGTAATTGGCTCTGGCTACTTCATCGCAACGGGTGGAATTGTTTTACTTCAACGAAAGAGGAAAGATAAAGGCCAAAAGCCAATTACTCTCCCATATGTTCCCGCTCGACTGCTAAGCTGGTCTTGCCTAGCACTGTTTACAGTTGCTTAGTGAGTTTTTCGCCAGCTGGCACATCGAAAACATGCAATTCGCGTAATCATTGGTACGAATGGCTAGTCCAAAGGGTCGACTTTAAAGCGTGTTTCGATCAAAATTTCATTGTTTCACTTCCACGATCTTAGTGAATGAAGTGATCAATAGCTCTTACACTACTTTTAGAAAATTTTTCGCAGATTTTGTGACAGGTATGCCATAATATGCACTTAATTTCATAAAAATGTCTCTGAGGCTTGTTCAGTGATGTATACATTTTTTGTTCTTTTCAACGCACTTAGTTTCTTTGCATGAGCACGCAAAATTTAACGAAGGCAAATTCTTAGACCTTTACTATTCCTAGCTGATGTTGCGGAGGTCATGTGTTCAAGCTGCAGGGAAGAGAAAACATGTAAACCTGCATGCAGTGCAACGAGCCCATAACCGCAAAAAGGCCTAGAACGTTTGAAATGACTTGCAATGGGCGCTCATTAAATTGAAGATGTTATTATGCATACTTTTCGGCACAAAATCATGAAGGCAAATGAAATATTAGTAATAAAATTGAAGAGGTAATTTGTACTATTTATTGGCAGGCGTGAAGATAATACTGATAGGATCGTGGACAAGAAATTTCACCATCGACGTCATAATGTGTTTCATGTAAAGCACTTAGCTCCACCGTCAATGTAAACGTACGTGTTTTTCGTGCAGGACTGAACTTCTGCGCGGTGTAGACTGAGATCCTCTGAAAACGAGTACAGTTCTATAGCACGCTCGCGTGAACTTTGTGGTTCATGACGATTGATGAAGGAGAGACGACACTTGTTACTAAAGAGGAGTGAAACAACGATCCTGGTATTTTTGCATATTACAGCGAAATGAGTGTGGTTCTACGGCGAGAAAAACTGCACAAGTGCTTCGGCAAACGTACGCTAGGTCTAAGAACCAATCTCTGTTGCAGGAATCTGGCTGCCTTAAAAACATGGAAAATTTAGCATTGCGCACTCCAGATGCGAGGCCGAAATTAGAAAAAAAGACCAGACAGACTAAATTTCTCTACAAATGCTAATATCTGGAAAACTCTTGAAGGAAATAAATTACCTTCTGAGAGATACCAATCATGGGTGGCTTACTGACTGCTTTGTTTCTTTTGACATGCTGCAATCCTCTAACTTTTGATATGAGAAATTCATTTGAGCTATTGTGCAGCATTTGCAAGCTTCGTCCTTGATTCATGCAGTCAGTGGAAAAGCCGTAGAATTCTGTCCTTGATGATTTTGTAGAAGGAGATATAAACAAAGCCTTTGTTCAAAGGTCACTGTGAGAAGTGAGAATTTTTCTTGGAGCATTATCTATAATTTGTCTCAAGGACTTACTGACGTTTATTTATTCACTATAAATGCACCCCGGCTTCGTGTCAGAAGTCAATGACGCGGAGATTAGGAAATTGTTATACATCTTTGAGCACATCAGTGTAAGCAAAAAAGAAATGCAGTCAAAAAAGAGGGATGAATGAGCCAGGCTCTAAATATTAAAATATATTTGAAGTTGACGGGACCAAAAGTCCGGCCGCTCGAATTGAGGAGGGGGCTTATTGGGCTTCGTAACAGGCCCGCGCCTGATGCTAACGTGTGGGCGTCGTACCGAATTCTGAGAGAGAATTAAGTGGTTTGACCACTGCAAAAACATTTTTTTTCGAAATCCTGGTGTGCACCAGTCTCATGGGTAGCATATGCCGACCGAGAATTTCAGGTACCTTTTATGATCTTTTACAATGCGAAAAGTGTACCACACCTTCCGATTGTAAGAGGTTCCGTTATGGCATATTGCTCTGGGACTTCTTTTTGTATTATCACTCGGTGTATGCATGCATTTTTCATGTACCTCAAGGAATGAACTTCAGTTTCAAGCCGCTCTTTGTACAGTTTTAGTATTTTCGTGAAATGAACCTTATGTGCGTTATAGGTAAAAAGTATAGAACCCCGTACAGCTTGAGCTCTTACGTTCCCTGCGATTTCTTTCATGTGTAACGAATCCTTTAGCACGGTAGCAAATTACCTATTATTGCCTTCTCCGCCGTTCAACGACCATACGTAGGTGACTGTCTTCGCCTCAGGATCAAAATCTTTGCGTTTAGCCGTCAAGCAATCCAGAATGTTGTCGTTGTCAATGTCCGTGATGGCGACGCCGTAGGGAAAATTCGCAAAAACCTGCAAGAGATTTATAATTTCTCAACTGAACCCAAAAACAGAGACACGTTTTTCCTCATGCGAGTGTATCAAAAAAGAACCACTGTTTCTAGCAGAGCGATTCCTTCTAATGGACCTTCTTAAGCGCTCCCTGGCCTGTCTCTCCTGACTTCTTTGCAATAACGATGTACTGTCGTGAAAATAAGAATAAGTGCGATGCATGTAAGAATGTTCCCTTGCTCTCGTCCGAGCGTAGCTGGTCTTCGTGGGCATTACAGTGACCGCTGTTATGCGGCGGCCAGGTACTGGACGGAACGAGTTACGCGCTTCCTTCTCTCAACGCTCCCCGGGCTCCCAGTAGGGAAGAAAAAATACCGTTCTCCGCCGCCCATTCTGCCACTTAAAGACTCGTCAGTCGTGTGATAATGATGATGAGTGACGTCCTATCGATTACGATTATCGCTGGAATTGAATTCGCTGTTGGGAAAAGGAAATGGCGCATTATCTGTCTCACATATCGGCGGACACCTGAACGGCGCCGTAAGGGAAGGAATAAAGGAGGAACTAAGAGAAGAAAGGAAGAAAGATGTGCCGTAGTGGAGGGTTCTGGAATAATTTCCGCCACCTGGGGATCTTTAACGAGCGCAGACATCGCACAGCACACGGGCGCCTTTGCGTTTGGCCTCCATCGAAACGCTGCCGCCGTGGTCGGGTTCGAACCCGGGTACTCCGGATCAGTAGCCGAGCACTCTAACCACTGAGCCACCGCGGCAGGTATCATCTCTGGCTCGCAGCTCTTTTGCAATATCTTTCTCTAAGATGTTGCATTTTTATATATATGTTTTACTCTAGGTTAACAGCTTCAGTGTGCTTCATTATGTGCTAATTTTTCAGCAAGATAATGACTGTCGTCTGTTAGATCATTTGCTGCGTGTCGCTTTTGTTTCTGATGAACTAGTGCACCTCATAGGTAGTACATGCCTTCCTGTTATCACATTCATTAGTCTTCATTCCTGTATATCAATATGTCCATATAGTGGCGCGTTGCATTTCTAATGTATTCCTCTTTTATTTACTGTGCTTATTATTATTGCTTTTGATGTATCTTTGCTTCCATTGCTGACAAGTGGCTGGAACCCAGTCAAGCTTCTCTGTAGCAGTATTTTCTTGCGAAATAAAGTTGCGAAATAAAGTTATTTTGATTGATTGACCTCTGGGGCGCCACCGGCGCCTCCTGCGGATAAGAGATATAAGACTGTGGCCGTTTTACACTGTAGCAACCTACACGGAGCCCCTCTCTGAAGCTCCCATCACGCTACCACAATACCTGGCCTTTCTATATTTGCGCCGCCGACCCACTAGAGCGCGCGCTTTGGCATCATTCTGCGAGATTTTTTTCAATCTGTTTGGTGCGGTGCGTTGTAGTCGACCACAGTGTGGTGCACATGAAACTCACATAGAAAAATTTTCGAAGTCCTACTTTTTATAAAGTTTACGTGTCTGCATTCATTGTTTTTCAGACATATAGGAACGAAGCTTCTAAATTTACTGTCATCCCAGGTCACCTATGGTGGTGTTCTGATTTTCAAAATATTCTTTTCTGGTTAATGTTAAAAACTACAGCGTTGTTAATGACCACAAAAACTACTGTGAAGCCTCGTTTGAGCTGCAAACCATTGACTGTAATTTTATACGCTTCACCTACGGTTAATAGGAAACCAAACGAGCTCGCAAAACAGTAGCAGACAAAAAGCAGACGACTTCTGCAGCCTCGCTTCTGCCTTCTGCTGTAAGTATGGCGCAATGATATAAAACATGGCGCCAAGTTTGTGTTTCACTTCGCAGCGTAGTGAACGTTTGACTGCCTTGTATAGCCGAGTAAATAAATTACTCGAGCATTTGGGGTAAATTAAACCTTCTTTTTTGCTTGTGATAGAGGAAGTGCTATTTACCGCTCCTTGCCGTATTGCCGTTTTTTTTTTTGCTCACAGTGTAGGAATATCTCACCGGCTATCACTGCAATTGCGAGCTGAATTCGGTTTACTACAGTGCAAGGGCAAGTATAGTGTTCACCAGCTCTTCCAGGGCCCTATCTGTCGCAATCATCAGAGCATGGCAATGTCCGCGACTCAGTACTCAGACTCCCGTGCCTACCCTTATCCAGCGTCTATATTTATTAAGGTTCTTTGCGAAGGCAGCGGCGATTCTGCTGTAGCGGGGCCACATCATTGGGCAATCTTACGCCCTCCCTGTCCTGCCCAGGCAGGCCAGTAATGGAGCCGAGATATTTGAAGGATCAGAACAAAAAACTGGCTGTGCCCATTCCCATCCCAATTCCCATAACCCATTACGCCCATCCTCTCCGCTACGTCCCAGGGGAGATCAGGGGAGCCTCCCCGGACTCGCTCCCCCGACTGTGGGTCGCTATGTAGCTTTTTACCCCCCTTTATTTTTTTCCATTTTCCCTACCTACGGTTGGTAAAATTACATCATTGCATAAGGGCCTTTTCATTTATCTTCAGATTGGATTAACCATGTTTTACGTTAGTGGTGCAGGCAGGGGCTTATTATTTTTCATTCTTTTCAGGTTGCCCCAACCTAACGAATGTATGTGCAGCAGTACGCATCCACCCCTACCTCATTTTGTCACGGTTTGATATTCTGTAAGTGACGTTACACCAGAAACTTAAGCTACCGTCTCCACTCACCATCATCATTATAAGCCTGACTGCGCCCACTGCAGGGCAATGACCTTTCCCAAATCTCTCCAATTAACACGGCCCTGCGCCAGCTTCGGCCCCCGTTTCTCTGCAAACTTAATCACATTCGCCCACTGAACTTTCTTCCATCCCTGCTACGATTGCTTCTCCTGCAATCCAATTTCTTACCCTTAAGGACCATCAGTTGTCCTTATTTCGCATTACATGCCCTCCCATGTTCATTTTTTCCTCATTTAAGAATAAAACTCAATATTCATCTCTTGGTCGTACAGTGGGGTCTTCTTTTGAAGCCGTAAACCATTTCGACAACTTCCAAATTTCGTCATTCTGCATACCTCTTTACAACGTACTAGCGTTAGTCGCGAGCTGATGTCTATTCCTTCATATTGTCCGTCATACGTATTGCAGTTGTCCCTTTGTCCTCCTGATACGCATTCAGAAAACACATTTGACCCTCACGCTTCTGCCTTGGTCTCTGCAGACAGCATTACATCAACGAATGTCAGCATGTCGCTTACTTTTGCATTCATGTTAGTCTCTTAATTTTCTCGTTCTTATATAAATACCTAAATTTTTAACCACGTGGCCATCACCGAATAAATACCTAATTAGCAATTGCAAAGGCACCATGTTGAAACTTGACTCTTCGCACTTCACTGCAATGAACCCATTTAGAAAACATATGCCGACTAACAGTATATGTAGTTTATTTTATGTCCCTCGCGATCTGCAGCTCTTTTTTCGTCACGTAAACGCCTATTTTCGCTACGCTGTCCGGCCTATGTTCACAGAACACGTTAATTGCGCTTACTGCCACTGTGTCCAAAGTTTCAAAACTACAATGCCTTATGTAATAGCGCGATTGGAAACAGAGAGCTTAACAACATCAGTAACTGACCAGCTAGAGGGTAAGTTTGTCCTTTTACTTAACGCGCTCACGTTTTTGTAAAAGCCGAGGAAATCGTATACAGAACAAACTAGCAAAAAGTACAAGAACGTTTGGCTGCGAGCTGAAAAATCTCCGAATAGCAAAAAGTATCAAGTTTCTCAAGCGCAGAGAAATTTAAGAGCCCCAATGCGCTAAAATCGTAATAATTTGTTTTATTGCCCCTTCAGATATTTAAAGTGCCTAACCATACTTCGCCGCATGCTGAAAAACACATGAATGCGCACACTTTTCTGCCTGCCACCGTGAAACAAGCTCGTGCTGAGCCGCATCGTTTTGAAAGCTGAAGCATAGGACTTGAAAGTTTCGGCTGTGACCACGCTCACTAGTAAGAACAAGTTTTAAACATCACAAGTTTTAGGGAAATCCCCCAAGGATGGGTAGCATTACGGCTACAAAGTAAAGCTATGCAGCTTTCTCAGAAAGTTTGTAGTCAGAGAAATATTCCTCCTCGTCCGGGGTTCGAACCAGGAACCGCCGCCTCACCAGAGAGTGAGAAAGTGCTCTTCATGGTGCGAAATCTTCACTGTGTAACGCGCCTGAGATTCTGTTGTTCGTAAACTGCAGACGTCTTTGATTGCTGGGTCTCAAGCGAAAATAACCACAGAGAGGGATTTATGATAAGATTGCGCCTAACTCGCACTGTAGTGCACTCAGCATCTGCAAAATAAATATAAAGAGTATTTAGTTCGCTGCCGAGAAAAAGGTTAGTACCAAGAGCAGGGATGCTTTTTTGCATTGCCCCTCTCTTACTTGAAAGGCGTCTGGGACATCCCGCTCAAGCACGTTTGGCCCTCTCGCTGCTTCGGTGGTCGTTACCAGCAGGAAGATAGCCAGGAAAGCCACAACGAGTCCTGAAGAAGTGTTCATGCTGACGGTTGTTTCAGAGGAGGGATATGACTACCGACGTTTTATACTCTCGAATGGAAGACTAATTTCACGGGCTCGAAGCATTAAGCTCATGAATTAATCAGTTTCTGTACTCTTTCATGTAGCGGAAGATTAACTTGTCGCTCTATATGAGCGACGTGTTTCGGACTTAAAATGTCCTTGGCATGTGCATGCGCCATGCCTCAAAAGAGCAATGGTGATCCGTCGGAATATTTTGCTTTGTTATTGCAAAGTAAGTAGTTACAAGCACCTTTTCAAGGTTCAGTTTTATGTAGAAGCTGATTAGCCTGTCGCTCTACTTGAGTGGCGTGTTTATGAATAAGAGGCCTCTTGCTCATTTGTTAACTGCGCCTCAAAAACCTGATGGCAAAATGTCATAATATGTAATTTGATAATTGCAAGTTCTGACAAACCCTTTAATCAATTGGAAACAGTTTTTCATGAATTTCCCATCGCTCACACGTGTCATGAGTGAAGTGCAGGAAATTGCAAGCAGGCAGTGAAATATAGTGTTCATGGGCAGGTACGTGATTTGGTAGAGGTACTGTAACATGAGTCCTTCTTGATGCTGCTGTGGTCCGCAGTCTTCTTTTCTTTAGTTTAATCAGCAGTAAACCGACTGATAAGGATCGGGTCCTTCATCCTATCATTAAGCGGATTACATTAGCTGGTAGAAAAATTACAATTTAAATGAGTAATCATTGTAAAATAAGCCACTCACCAGCCCCAATAGCTTCTTGGGAGAAAATGGGGAGAAGAGCGATTGAAAAAAACTGGAGAGGAAACTTAAGGTCCGTCTTGAATGTATGACGACGTAGCGTTATTGGGTTAATGCACACATACGTGGAACTGAACGTTCTCTACTTCACATTCATAGAGAGCGGTTAAGCGATGCGCCACTGCCTTGCCGAGGCAAGTGTTGCCGCCAGTGGGATTTGTCAGACCCCGGTTGCTCTTCTCGAGCAACCTCTCGCGACCAGTCATTAACTTAAGTGCCATCTGCAATGGTAATCAGTTCTCTCACAATCCTGTCGGCAGGTTGTAATGATGCCACAAGGTCACAAGGCCTACGTAGTCCTCCAGCCCCCTGGGTGCTCCTCTGGGTATCTTTTGTGGATTTTTTGCTCGCGGCCAACGACGCCGACGCTAACAATGACGCCCACTTTTCTTTGACATGGGGCCCTGAGCGCGATCGCGTTGAAACCACGAGTTACGTCCGACCTGCCGTGATGGTAAAAAGGAAAAGTGGGTAGGGTAGTTTTGTCAATGAGAACCAGCTGGTGATTAGCGGACCGTGCGGACGGCATGTGGTCAGACAAATAATGGCAAGCTGCCAGTGAACAGAGTACCTGGAGCACTGTGATAACAACGTACTACAGGTGGTCGCATGATCGGTGGCCTTTGTTATTTCGCTGGAGGGATAGCCGGCGTGCTGTTGTGCTTGGGCGCCTCGGGGCATGTCGTATGAGCCATCTGTTAGAATTAACTACCGAAAACATTCATGGGAGTGAAATTTAAACACTTGATTACACTCCAACACATACTATTTTCAATGAACCGAAGTACAACTTAGAATATGCTGGAAGTTGGATTGCTGGAAGCGGAGTTTTATTGCACTTTATTCGCTGAATTTGAGAGCTGGGTATATATATTATCAAACCTCAACGTACTCATGACACTGTGCTTCATTTTAGCACATCACTATACTCCCCAGAACGCTCTTACATAAACACAGGCACCATTTACTTTCAGGCATTAGATGGAATTAGACAGGAAAAATTCCTATATATAGTCAGCTCACGTAAGCGAATGTCCTCTATATTGCAATGACTTAAATGAAAAATTGGTGCTTCTAAAAGCATTTTAACACATTGTCTTGACAATTGCACAAGGGTGTCTATGCTGCGCGTGCAAAGTAAGCTGCAAAAAGGAAAAATATTAATTGACAGTTAGGTAACAAAGTCAGTGAAAAACTGTTGGCCTCTAGAGTTCTCTCCGAAACCCTTCTCGAAATAAAGTACTCTGGTCTAAGGGAATTCTATAGCCTTCAGAATTTTTCCAGTGATCTGGCGTAGACCTCAGCGAATCGGCGGACACCTGAACCGCGCCGTAAACGAACGAGTAAACGAGGGACTGAAAGAAAAAAGAAAAAAAGAGGGGCCGTAGTGGAGGGCTCCGGATTAATTTCGACCACTTGGGGATCTTTAACGTGCACTGACATCGCACAGCACACAGGCGCCTTAGCGTTGTGCCTCCATCAGAACGCGGCACCCGCGGTCGGGTTCGAATCCGGGAACTCCTGATCAGTAGCCGAGCGCCCCACCCACTCAGCCACCACGGCAGAACCCACTTTCGTGACCTGCGCATGCGATGCCACCGTGACCTCTTCGAGACACGTGTAATATTTTTCCCTTAATCCCAATTTCCATTTCATTTTTCTTCCCTTATGGCCGCGGTTCGTGTGTCGGTCTCCCCGGCAGGCGTCGCATGAATCACACCTACTGTTCCAGTGAACGCATCAAAGTCCGCCGGTGTTTTATGACACCTGACCCGCGCCGCTGCAGCTCTCGCTACGTATATCTTGGCATAGCTGAGCTAAGCCACTGCCATGTTTTTTGGTGAGGGGAACTGTGCACATTGAAGATGAACATACTTTGCTTGCGGGGCTTTCGGGGAATAATTTTGATGACTTGATGATATATTTCGGACGAGTTCTAGGCATGGGTGGTGCGAGGTGAGTAAAGCGTGTAATAGCCCGGTATGCGGATGGGCCTCTTGCCACTTCTTCCGCCCCAGTCTCTCAGACATCTACGGAGAAAAGAGTTGAAGGGTGGTTCGAAGGGCATCAATTTCAAACCGCAGTATATTGCATTCGACTTTAAAGTGCAGTATAGCTTCCAAAAGCGACCGATGAAATATGAGAGTCGCCGTAGTTAAAGCCTATTAAAGATTAAAGCCTATTAAAGTATTAAAGATTACTTAGGGCCACTTGTAATTCTTTAACGGGCATTCAAGTCGCACAGCAGAACGCCGTTTTCGCCAAAACTTGAATAGGGAACGAAGGAACTAAGAAGCACGTCAACCAAGTAGCGGTACGTAGAAGAATTAAGAATATCACTTCAGATACAGATATTACGCTTTATCTGAATACGACCATAGTGTTCCTCCGATGAATGATAATCTCACAAATAGCACTGCCGAGCGTGCCAAGGAAACTCAGGATAGGCCAGCTCGATAGTATACTATCATGCTCTCTCAGGAGACGAAAAATCAGATTAAGAAGCACCAAAGAATAGAAGTGCCTAAAGTATAGATAGAATACAACTGGTAGATCTGTGACAACTTTTTCAGCTTTAGTTAACTGACATAATGAAGGATAATGTAGATAGAATCTTGCGAGTTATAAAGAGCCGAAGAAACTTGATACCAGTGAAGAGGAAGCTTGTTTTCAACAAAAATAACACTACACACAAAAAGACAGGTATGCCACTGTCATTATAAATATGTATGATAGCTAAAGTAGCCGAGAAATTGTATAAATATCTCACAGTGGCTCCCACAATCAGGACGCTGATGACGGAGACAGAGAGGAGGAAGAATCAGACATCTCATCGATATCAAAACAGGAACCATAGAAAGCCCAAGAAGCGACGCAAAATGGGCAAGCGCGTGATGAGAAACAGGTAAATAGAGATCTGTTCAAGGAAGATAAGCAGATTGTGTGTCACAAACTTGTCACCTTGTTTACGCAAGGCCTCACAACCTCCACTTTGCTGGACTCATCGAAGAATGGTGAGGTTATCTTTTCTATTAGGAAGGGGGTAACGAGGACCTCAGAATTTGCAGATTGGTCAGATTACGGTCTGTTGCCTGCAAGATACTTGCAAAGGTACTAGAAAATGGAAGTAGCGTAACCTCAGTCTTCAGATAATATTGAGCCCGGCCGCGACCGTTTGGCCTGTCTCTGGCGCCTGCTCCTGTGGTCCTGGTCACCCAGTGCGCCTTCGACCCGCGTCGTCTGGACGACCCCTGACAATATTAGCACAAGAATTGATTTCATAAAAATTATCCGAAAATAGACTACACCGATATCAATGCGGTGATGTGGATAAGCTCCGAAAATAACTAATCCTTAAGCACATCCTTAGTAGATTGTGGCAAAAATTCGACCGAATCAAAACCTCAGCTGTCACGCAGTCGTTACGGAACCAGGTTGTAGAAGAGGCATTTCTTAAAGGGCAGGAGAAAAATATATATCGGCTGCAACTGACACCATAGGCATTCGTAGAGAAACTGATGAAATCCCAATCAAAATGAGCACTATTCACGGAGACGCGATGTCTACAGTACTATTCACCGCTTGTTTGCAGGGGGTATCTAGAGATCTTTATCTGGAAGAGTTGCGAAGAAATAATGAAGGATACCTTAGCTTCCCAAAATGTGCGAATTGGCTTGCTGAGTAAGATAGGGGAGCAAATGCATAGTATTATGGAGGACCCACACAGGCAAATCAAAACGCATATGGCAGGTACTATCAGATCATGAATGCCAGTTTACGAGTATCGCTCAGAGGAACGTAAACAACCGCTGCATCTTAGCAGTTCTCGCCTACAGGGCAGAAACGTGGAGGCTAACGAAAAAGGTTTAGCTCAAGTTTAGGACAACACTGCGAGCTATGGAAATAAAATTATAGGTGTAACATTATGAGACAGGAAGAGTGCGTCAGAGAACAAATGCGGATTAATAATATCCTAGTCGAAATCAAGAACAAATGGGCTTGGGCCGGGCATGTGTTGTTGCAATGCAAGTTAGCCGATGGTTGTTGAAGTTAAGGGCAAAAGAGAGGGCTCCAACGGAATGCAAGCGCCACATGGAACGGTATGAAGTCAGCTGGGAAGGTGAGATTATGAAGTTTGCAGGGATCACGTGAGAGAGACCATTTTCCAAAAATTGTTTTGTTATTCTTATTGTACTGGTGATCTTGTATAGGATTTGCAGGTTATAAGACAGCATTTCACTTAGTGGAAACCACCGCAGTCTTACCGGCATCTCAGAACGAAGATGTTATACGGGCATATGTAGAGTTAATTTACAGCCGCCACAGTAGTCCACAGAGAAGTCATAAAATTCGACTAAGGAAGGACGTGTGTCAGGCAGAAACGATCGCTCCAGTAACGCTCACCTAATGCTTACAGGAGGTGTCCAGTGGATAGAATTGGTATGAGTTGTGGAAAAAATGACAAGCGGTTCAGCGTTGTTAAGGCAAATGCGTATATGCGCCAGCAATTGGGTTTTCGCTTCGCTTTCGTTTCAGTTCGAAGCTCGGTTCTCAAAGTTAAGCACGCTTTATTTCCAATGCAGTATATTTTTCGGCGAAATTGGTGTGTGGGGACCTTGGCGCTACCACATTACAACTGGAGGAAACCCTTAAGCTCCAACTTAAGGAAACGACGGTATAGTATAAATGGCTTAATGCCTATCTATTGAATGTTGGTCATCCTCCACTTTACGTTCACATGTCGTTGGCAGCCCTCATATCACTTCTGGCGCAGTGGTGCTGTGGTTAAGCGACGCGCCACTGCCCTGCAATGGCAGGTGCTGCCACCGGTGCATCTTGTAAGACCCCAGTTTCTTTTCTCGAACAACCCACGTCGCCAGACAGACCGCGGCGAAATCGGTGAGTGCGAATCTTAGTGCTAGTCTACTTAAACGTTTATGAAAAATACCCAAGAATCCTTCGATTTCCTGGTCACATTTCCTTGTTAGGTAACTCAGAGGACAATATGCAAGGCATACTTGTGACCTAGACAAAAAAAGATAACAATAGGTCTAAAAATAATGTGAATAAGCTAAAAGTAATATTCACTTAGCATAACTGGGTGCAACAGTTTACCATAGGCTGCCAACGATTAGCAGTTGTAAAGAAATACATCTACTTAAGGCAGGTAAAAACATTTGAACCGGAGTGCGGCATTAAAATATAGAGAAGCATAAGGATCAGCTGCACTGCATTTGGCACGCATTCTTAAGGCAATAATGTCGCCTTACTGGAATTGCTCAAGCAGAAAGTTTACAAGAGCACTATTTCTCCATGGGGCTGAAGATATGAGGATAACGGAAAGTCTAGGTTTTGAGTTGAAGGCAGCGCAATAAGCTATAGAAAGAAAACTCTGAGGTGAAACCTTGGAAAGCAGAAAGAGAGCAAATTCGGTCAGGAAACAACTCGAGTTGATGATAGCCTAGTTGAAATCTAGAACAAACGGGCATGAGCACGGAATATAATGCACAGTTAATATAATATAACTTATGGTTTCTTGGGGTAACGGAGTGGATTCCAAAAATGAGAAAGCGTAGCAGGGTGTGGCAGGCTATTAGGTAGGCGGGCATGATTAAAAAGTTTACGCTGATAAGTAACCCCTGCTGTATAGGACAGAGTAATTGTACGCATACGTGAAAGTCGTTTTTGATCCAGTGGTTGTAGTTTGTCTATTGTGATAGTGCTGGTGGTGTTTATGATTGTTATGGACAAATGAAACCCTCAGATAAGCGCGGACTGCAGATACGGCGTTTGCCTTCTAGACTTTTTCTCGGTGTGTTGCCTTGAAGCTTCCCGTATTGCGAGTTCTGTGTTTACATATGACCTGAGTTGAGCATTGGCGAATGCCATTCCCAAACTTGTGATTGACGCGTCCTGTAATAACACCGCTAGAGTGTCAGTAGTCACAGCACTCTTCCGGCCGTTGCGTTCCGGCCTTCAAGCTTTCAGGTCATTTGCTCCTGCTCGTCTACACTCCCGACGTGTTTTTTTAATTGGACATCCTCGAAAAGCAGCAAAAAACTGCTGCCAGATGTGGACTGGTGTTTCGAAAGCTTTGGTCGCATTCTACGCGCGTGTCGTTGTTCCGTTAGAAAAAAACACCAGCGTAGAGCTGCCAAGGGCTGTGTTAGCGACGTATGTGAAAACGTTGAAAGTGTTTTAGTTTCACCTACGCGAATTGACAAGCTCATACAAGTAAAGCCCGATTCTGTGAATAATTTTTGAACTGAACTAAGACCACTCAGAAATCGCACTTAACGTGTTGACAACGTAATACAAATTCTCCTTGTTTCCTAATAGATATCTGGTGTTACCTATGGGCATGAATATAGGCTACAGTCTAAAAGAGCCTTTCAAGCTCTTTTACAGCGCGTTGAAAATAATTATATTTGTAAAAATTCCGGATTTAAAGGCAATAACATATGCGCTCTTCGTATGCGATGAGTACAGAAAGTAACAACGGGAATAAATTCATGGGAAAGTCAGCAATAGCAGCTACGCAGGTAAAGCTGCTCAGAGGAAGTGCCACAAGCTATCACCTGCGCCTTATTCACAAACTTCCTAATAGTTTAGCGCACGAAAGGATATCAGCTAGCATGCAATTTTTTTCAAAATAAAACCGGGCAGAAGGTCGAGTTTAGTGTGTGGTTGCCCCGGACATGACAGTCCACTATTCTGTGGCAGCTGCGATAACAGCGAAAACTTCTTCTTTGGTCTGTGATGTGAGATTTCATGCATTTTACGCTCTAAAACACATTACCCCTCAACCTTTGACACAATAACATTTTTATAGGCTCTTTGAATCTTGCCTTTTCACAATATGGCCTTCGCTGCCAGGGAACCAGCAAATCATAATTCATTGAACTCCTGTTTTTCCTCAGCTCCCGCGAATCTGAGGCTATGAATTTCCAAAGCGTCCTATGGGTAATGTGCTCCTTGCGTACATCGTTATTTTATATTATTTCGCTTCTTCATTCATATCTCAAATTCATTAGTAAAAAAAATCATAGAAACTATGTCTCTTTCTAGCCCTTCTGCCTAGTTGCACAAACTTTTTCCCCGCAGTCGTACTTATCTCCCAATATATTGTATGCAGGATGCTTTTGCCGACTCTGAGAGGGTCGAAGGACTCTGCTTTGGTGTTGAAACATGCACTTTCCTTATCGTGTTTGAAATAAAATCGAGTATAAGTCATATTTACCTAGCACTTCCTTTGGACAACCCAGCCTGTCTCCTCATCTAGGCAAAAGCCACAATGATCATTAGCAAAAACGAGTCACGTCGTGAAGACTCGAGTCATTAGATAATAGTTTTTAACAATCACTTCTTCAAGCGCATTCATGACTAAAACGTACGCTCCTTTTATTTTTTTTCTCAGCGCACTTTGTTCGAGGTACATTTTAACTCGCGTGCGGCAAGGTTGTATCCAAAGAATCCCTTGCCTCTCGCTGTCAAGCTCTCAATTCCACGTTTTGACACGCGCCAGAAAGACCAAGTAGCAGAAGGCAAAAAAAAAGTCAACGTGCTGTATTGTACTTGGCACCAACCATTGGTCTTTGCCATAGAAGCCTCTTCCGTGAAGCCGTACGCGAAGGCGCGCTCATAGTACCTTTTCTCCTTTGTTCCACACTTACCCCGCCATTTTGATGCAGCCATTCTGCTCTCACGCTTTTGTACCAGGGGCGAATAGCATTGGTATACCACCTACATTGCAGTATCTCCTGTGGCTACTCACCGCCGTCTCTAAACGAAGTTACAAACATTGTTATCAGAACTCCACCACCTCGCTACGTATCAGTCCACTTAGCCTGCCACGTTGCTATTGGCTGTATCGCAACATTACACTACCCGTCAGTTCTCATGCATTCCTCAATACTTCGCAATCATATCTGTTTCCTTCTATTTTTATTCCATATCAGTTCTAAACGTGATTACCTGATAATTAAGGACCGCATCTCCTGCATTAAACGCAGGAGTTATGTGAAGAAATCTGGCAGTTTTTCCTTTAAATTAGGCCAACTTGGCCTTTTTGTTATTTCAAGAAATCGGTCAGTTTTTCTTGTAAATTAGGCCAACTTGCCTTTTTTTCAATGACCCAAGTAGTATGATCGAAGTCGAGGTTCGGACAGTAGCCTTGGCTGTATAGCAGACCTTGTACCATTAATCCATGACTCCCGATTTCCCTTGCCTCTATAGCAGACCATGTACCATTATCCATGACTGCCGATTTCACGCTATTAAATAATGTAAATAACTTGGCTAGCACTGTGGTGTTCATTCGAGCCCACATCGCTTCAAAAGAATCTTAGGAGAGAGAAGGGGCGTGGCGTTTGTTTTATTATTTTCAATTTTATTTTATTTTTTTGCCCGTTTCAGGAGTAGTATTCTTCAACGTATGAAAACAGATCGCTGAAAAACTAACGCCAGTCCCACTTCAAAACCGCAGTACCAAAATTTACATGTAAGAAAAATGCTGTTTTAAAGCATTTGCAAAACAAATGCTCGCGTTATCACTTATGCCAATAACTACGACCGATATCTACCGCCGCAGTTGATTGCTGCATAGAGTTGTTGTATACGTGTATCATAGGCAGTTTACAACTTGTGCCTTGTTTTGGGTATCTGTCAGCGCAGGGCTGAGAAGAGAGGCTACATCACGTGTGCTTTTCTCGGTTCACTGTTTTCTCCTCATTAAGAATGACACTATTAGGGAAGTTTACTTTAAATGCCTAATTACACGGGGCTTACACCACATAATTATTACATAAAACTATCGACTTGACCTCTACGACACAACACAGTTCCGAGACGATGGGATAGGCGCGCCATATCGCCACATATAGATGACCACCTGCATATTATTTCGCGCGACAGAATGTGTAAATTTTCACTCATATTGCTGCGTGCCCTGTACGAGAATTCTTCCCGGAACCCATTTAAATGTATGCTGCAAGACATGATATATGACAAGATACGATGCAAGACAGCATTTTGTTTACCAGGTCCCAAAATCAGGAAAGAGGATTGCTTCCCGGCTAGTCATACTGCTACGTATTGTTTCATTGTTTGTAAGGTATGACGTCGGACGGCAGTAAAGAAACTGGAGACGATTGTGCCGTACAAATGTCAGCAATAAATGCACGCCTGTTCTCGATTTTCGACAAAGAATGCTTTCTCTAAGACATCCTAATGCTTAATGTTTAATGCTTAATGTAGCTCTCTTTCAGCTCGGGAATTAGCTGTGACCCCATTTTTAGTACTGGCCTTCATAGCCACACGTTTTAGCTGCGGAGCTGTATCTAAATAACTCATGCCATTCTGACCTTCATGTTATTTGAACTGGGTGCACTAGTGCATTGCCACGTGCCGTGAACGGAGAACTATTTTTCAGTTACTCTGTCCTTGCACGCTAGAAGAGCTTGCACTCTATCTGTACAAAACATGTCCACTGCAAAGAGCAATACAATTGTTTTGTTCCGGCAATAAAGGACTTTATGTATTGTGCGATCGCGGGCACAATAACTGTGACGGGAACTGTACATGTTTGATAACCATCCCAACTTCAATAATTTCTTTTTACTTTAGCTCAGTGCTAAGGCTGATATTCCAAGCCTAATTGCCGAACTCAATGATAATTTCGCATCGCAATTTTAAACGCAGCCACTGTGCAATAATCTTCATTTAAAGAGTTTTTCTCAAAACCGGAAAGCGGGGAGCGTGTCTGCTTGACGTAAAAAATCGCGAAAATGGCCTTTAATCTTCGTAATTCCCCGCAAAAACATGGGTATAAATGCATGATATTAATCTGCTTCTACGGTGTACTTGGTAGACGTGCGCTTCACTAAACATGAGGTTCCGTAGCGCAAAGCATGGACAAGACACTAGCAATTACCGTTTTTATTTGGCGCTCGCAGGTTTATAAAGGAGCAAACAGGGTGTGAGTAAACAAGCACTTGATCTTTTGTCACGTCAACCCCTCGAGGCTTTAAAGACAAAACAGAAATACACGCACAAAAACATCGAAACATAGAGGCTAACTAGTGAGCAAGTTTCACAGGTTTTTCAAACTTCCCTCATATGATATGGTAAGAGTTCGAAAGTTTTTCTCTGCGCACTCCGTTTGTTCCTTTCTAATCCTGTGAGCGCCAAAAAAGTGCAGTGCAAGTTAACGCTCCTGTTTTGCCTATTCTTGATTGGCGCTATGGAACCTCATGTCATTTCCCACTAGCCAATAGCCTCATCCTTCTATCGTCACTGAAGCTAACCTAATTTCAGTGTCATCAATTATTTAAACTCACGCCAGTGATCTGACATGACCTTGGGAAAACCTCACAACACACACCATGCCGAAAAATATGTCTCCTGAAAAAAAGATTTCCAGTGCTGTGCACCTACGAAAACTGAAACGCGGCAACAGAGTATTACTGCTCAAATGGAACATTGAATTTTACTGCCTGTATAGAGGAAGCCAGTGCGAGACACGAAGTTTAGCCTATAAACGCGGCCACAGCCAGCCTCTAAGAGACATCACAACCGGTTTCACTGGTGACCTTACTTAAAATCCAGCAATTTGCGGCGGCTGCTAGCAGTGTGCTCAAAAACGTTGCCCGTCTTGTTTTCGCTGCTGTGCGACTGCAACGGGATGAGTCAACTATAGCTACTTATTTCTTGAAGCGGAAAACCGCAGGACTGTGGGTTGGTTGAAGACTTATTCTTGTAATCTATCAAATTCAAAACTTACAGTTTCATGATATTGTACTGAAGCTATTGGGCCGTTAATACAAAACCATCAGGAACCCATTCCCCTCAACAGTAACTTTTTTTAATAGAGCTTCGAGTAGCACTCTTGATCGACAGAGCTATTCTCTGGCGCAGAGGGCACATACTGTTGCCCTGGAACTGACTCTCATCAGGAGCTTGCAGGCGCGCAAGGAGGGAACTCGTGTAATAAATCTTGCAGATGATTTCGTATATATTTCGAATATGCATGAATGGGACTTTTTTCTCACTGATATTTCTAATTAATAAAAGAGAAAACTTGCCTTTTCAGAAACGCTAGCATGATGTTAACTATGCACTGAAACTTGCTTGAAGCCACCTGAAACCAAGCACACGCGCTAAAATCGCAGCGTGGCACAAATAGAAAATAAGTGATTTTCTTTTGTCGAATTGGCGAGTCGAATAAAATAAGGTATCATTTATAGTTTATTTAGGAAAAAGTTCCCAATGGCAAATTCAATATTCTTAAATTATTATAAGGCTAGCGGCAGGCGTAGCGGACAGAAAAATAATAAAACAGGGCAGAAGAACAACCATCGCGACAAAAACAAGGGGGAAAATGAATATGAGGAGATTCATTGGTCTTCAGAAAAAATTGAAAGCAGAGAGAACAATATTAAAATGAAAGAAAAGCCCTGTAGTATTCATATTCAAGCAGAAACTGCAAGCCCGCAGTGATTCCACAAAACTTAAGGACAAAAAGCTACAAAACTAATTGAATAACCTGCTTTTCAACAGGAGCCAAGTTCAGAGTCAGTGAGCATGAAGCTGTATAATACATTAGGTAGAGTGTGGATGTGTTGCAATAAAGGCGTTTCTCTGTTGTCTTGCGTAGGAGTGACGAAGAACAAAATATAGTTCAGATTTATTTGATCTCAGCGCTTTGTATCGGATGGATAGGATATAAGTCACAGCCACTCGGGCACGTCTTCCTTCAATCCGCAATCGTTACGATGCGTCAGCTGATCGACCGCACTACTGCTCTTACTTGGATGCAAGAGAATTCTCGCAAACTTTCCCTCTGCTGGATGTGGCAAAAATGGTCGTGTGGCACCGCCGAGCCTAGTTGGTACTAACATTTCTACTTGCAACACCCAGCAAAGGTGACGAAAGAGCACACCGATTCATATGTTAATCTTTTGATAACGTTATGATTTGGACATTTACCTGCCAAAAAGAAGAGGTCTAAAATATATAGAACGCGCGCTCGGCAACGTATGTGGCTTTTGCACAAAATGTTGCTGGAGACGCTCTCGCTGGCGTAATAGTATGAAGCCTTCGCGGCGAATCTACCCTAAGAAGAGTTGCCAAAGCCCTCTCATACATCATCATCATTATCATCAGCCTGGCTACGCCCACTGCTGGGCAAAGGCCTCTCCCATGTTTTTCCAATTAACCCGGTCCTTTGCCAGCTGCGCCCGCCATATCCCACCAACTTCTTAATCTCATCCGCCCACCTAACTTTCTGCCGCCCCCTGCTACGCTTGCCTATTCTAGGAATCCACTCCGTTACCTTTAAGGACATGCCCTGCCCAAACCCGTTTATTCCTTTTGATTTAGACTAGGATGTCATTAACACGTGTTTGTTCCCTCACCCACTCTTCCCGCTTTCGGTCTCTTAACGTTACACCTATCATTTTTCATTCCATAGTTCGCTGCGTTGTCCTTAACTTGAGATGAGCCCTTTTCGTTAACCTCCATGTTTCTGCCCCGTAGGTGAGCGCCTGTAAGATACAGCTGTTGTAAACTTTTTTCTTCGGGGGTATTGGTGACCTGCCATTTAAAAGGCGATTAAAACTACCACTTCCATAACGACACTTCTTCAGATACTTTCAGCTCAACTATGGAATAAATTTTTTTCTACATTGTTACGATGCATAAAACGATCCTTCCCGAAATTAGAGGCAGACTTGCTTAACTAGCGGTGGCAAGCAAAGCGTTCCGGACATGAGGATTATATTGTAGCTCCCAAAACATTTCACAACGATGATTGCCGTTCCAGCCCACATATTACCATTCGAAGACAGAAGTTGTGTGTAATTCTAATGCCCACTGCCATACCTTCTAGCACGTTTACATAAATTGATGGTGATTATCACAACATTTTTATAATGAAAACTGTGAAAAGGGCTAGCTAGCATTTTATTTGCTGTTCAGAAGTACGCTTCTGTTGGTACAGAAGCAGAGGGCGTCCTAAACGTGAAGTAAAGCTTTGGAAAAGTGCACAGCGCTAACTGACAATTCAAACTTTGCACTGTAAAAACTATTCATCATCAAAAAAGTCAAAATGTGCGCATTTTAGCCACTGATTCTCAGGCATGGTCACAGTAGCAACTCATTTATACAAAATTTCTCCGCGTTTTCCAAGATATCTAGGGCCTCTTTCATGCATTCGCGCTCATTTCCGGACATATCGTAACGCCATCAAACAGCTGTAGTGTCTCCTTGTTACGCAACCGATGCGAGACAGATCTTGCCAGGAACCTTCAGGCACACAATATAATTACAGTGCCCACCTTGAGAAGCGCTTGTTTCATCAAGATATGGTGTGTTGTGTTAGGTATTATGGCACATAAGCAACTGTGGCTACCATGCGCCAAACACGAGGTTAATCATCAAGTATTGGTAGCTGCCTTAGCTTATTATTGAATTTCGTCATAGCAGTCGAAAGATACGGCGACACTGAGCTCTTTTCACAAAGGAACTAAACTAGTGAATTTCTCTAGCGGCGCACATTGGGAAGATAACTGCGGATTGTCGCCGCATTATCAGAATTAGTGTTATTTTATTTTTGCAACAATAAACAGGTACTTATTAGCTCTATATCGTGGCATAAAATAGTGTTTATTAGCGTTAAGGGCCCTCCTATGCTCCTTCGGTTCGATTGTTGCAGAGCGGAATTTGATGCCGTGATGATTCAAATTCCTTGCCAAAGTTCTGCAACCAAGGGCCTGCCAGACTTCCGAAGAAGACAGCCAAGGTTTTGTCTGGTGCAAATAATAAGGAAACAATAAACAACGAAGCACAAGAAGAAAGAAACAAAACGCCTAAGATAAACGCAAAGAGATTTTGCCTTACGTGCAAGGGTGGCGTGCCACGTACGCTGAAGAGGCTGAACAGCATGACGAGTGTACGCTGTTTCACCGCTGCAGAACTATAGTGCTTGTGCGCAAAAGATAAATAATCAGAGGTGCAGAAACAGTTAAAAGACATGCGGGCTGAGGCGTACTCATAAGTTGACGTTTTGCGCTTCAAGAGTTGTGTACGGGACCCCTTTGTCATGCTGTCAGGACAACTTGAACCAAACAGGGTGCATTTGAATGACAACAGAGAAGATAGTAAATACTCCTGCCCTTTTATAAGCGCCCGTGACAACCTTGCTGTAGATAAGTCCAGGTGAAAGTGCTCTTCATTGTTTGACAACACAGTTAACTTTCTATGTGACGAGATAAGCTTACGCGAGAGCTATATAAAGCTTTTCCGATGACGGCTGGAAAACAAAGCTCTTTCTGAAGTGGCCCCTTAATTCATCACGGATAAAGCAAGAACACCAGGTCTTATGAAGCCTTATGTGGTGAAGATCCTTTCTGTGCATGCTTTAAAATTCGCGGTTGCGAAGAAGATACACGCTGGTTTCATATGGAGCGTTTGCTGTTTTACTTTCTGTTGAAATTTTTTATGCAGTTGTAATTCGAATTGAATTATTGTGTGATAAAAACGGTTTTTAATTTACGCTTTCCTTGGTTAACTCGCTTTTACGTTCCCGCACTGCTTATCTTGTGTTTCTGGCAGCACAGCTGCGCACGCGTGAAGATAATCAGCACGGTTCGGATTGACGCCTGCTGTCACAACACCACTGCAGTGTTTCCAGTCGCTCCATGCTTTTGACAGTTTTTTTCAGGCTTTCAAGCTCGCATGCTGAATGTTCTTGCTCGCATACGCCACAGACATTTTTTTTAATTGGATTCCCTGGCACACACAAAAAAATTAAAATGCAACCGAAAGTGGATAAGTGCTATGGAAGCATTGTTCACATACTACGCACGTGTCGTTGTAGGGTTAGGGTTAAAGCAAGCTGGGAGCTGCTAAGAGGAGCGCAAGCGAACTGTTTGAACTTTTATTCCAATCTACGTATATTCGCTTGCTCTCACAATGTAACGCACGCTTCTTTAAATGCATTGTTATGTCACGGCCAGCCGAAGAATGAGACGAGATGAGCGATCGCAATCAGATGATTTAATGCCTGCTGGCCTAGCTCGAGTGCGTGATCTATGCCACTGCCATCTTCTTCGTGACAATACCTTCATGTAAACATTGTCTACACGTCTCCTGAATTCAACAATGTTCACGAACGACACTGACATGCTGGCAGTGTAGCACATACACAGTTTATTTGCAAGTGAATACGTGGTCCTAGTTTTGCGAAATAAATTCTGCTAGAGGCTAAGACGCCTCGAAAGTGCGCATGGGGAAAAATGGTAGGGCTTTAAAGTTGTTTAACCGAGTAGGATGTTCGAAAGCACTTGAGGCAACACCGCCTCATAGGCAACCGCATGTAAGATCTTATCGTCAGCCGTTGTCAGCAGCCGCGCGCGGGTAGTAGAGTGGTGCTGGTTCCGCGCTGATGCACCAGTTGCGCAAGGCCTATGCCCTTGGTGCTCCATCAAAGGTCAAAGGTTGAGGATTCACGCATACCGCGCGTTTTTCCGCTCTGCTAGTGAAGTAGCGCTTTCGTGCCAAAACGGTGATTGGCGTAATTTCCTAATCGTTCTGGAACTGCTCTTTGAGTTTCCTGTGCCTGTTCCGCAGAGGAATTCACCCTTGAAAATTTCCACACATTGGAACTAAAGTTTTTTGAACTGCTAATCTTGTAAGTCTTTTTTTCCTTGTAGGAGGATTTTCATTTACCGTTAATATAGCACATTTCAAAGGAAACAGAGAGTAGGGAATGTTTACGTGTCACGTGCGCTGGACAACTGTGCTATTCTCCTCAGGCGCTGTGAAAAGATCTCGGCCACCAGCTGTATAAAGAATCCCACAGTGAAATATACACTAGCTTAATATTCTTTCTAAAGCAATAGGACATCTTCTGGTGCATCTAATTAGTCGATTACAAGCTTTCAAAATTGTATTTTTTTTATTATGACAGTCGCATCTGTTAGATTGTTAAAGTGACACTGAGACTCGTTGATTTGTCGGAGTTCTTTGCTCCTTGGCCCCTCCTGCTAACACACTCGCCCCCTGGTTCTGATTTGTGCAAGGAATCGCAAGCACCAAAAGGCTACAGCAAGGAAGAAGTCTCAAAGATATCGTGCTTAATAATACTTTCCAAACGGTCCTGCAAACGAGAATTATAAAATATTATCTGTAGGAGAAAACGTAACGGTTTTTCCATTCAACCCAGTGCGTAGTACGTGCAAATGCCGTGCACGTTCTATTCGGTGTGGTTCCTATTCTCGTGATTCTCTTCCCCGTCCGCTGACGTAGTGCCGGTTCTGTATTTTTCTCCTAACACTTCCAACGCATTCATTTTTAAGGGATGTTTGTGCAGGGGTATACAGAGCTGTCGCTGTTCTGTATCTGACGAAGTATGTTAGATTTCCCAACAGTATTTCATTTAATTACTACAGCTCCCTGCTGGGATCTCGGAATAACTATCCAACCACTACAGTTTCACTTCGACATTCCGCTACTTGTCATATCACCTTGCTGGCCATGTCGCTATTGACGGTGTTGCGACGTTACATAAAGGATGATTAGACGTGCTCTCCTAACGTTTGCCTCACCCTTAATAGGCCTTCTTTTCATTTGATTTCATATTCATTTATAACAAAACTAGATGCTAATTGAAGCAAATATCTCACATATGTTCTCATTCGTAATACCTAGTGGCATGCCGGTTTTTCTTATATTACGCCAACTTTTACGCCTTAACCGACGAACAGCCTCAAACCTGATGCGATATCCTCGTCAGAATGACATACTGAGTGTTATTAATCCAATAAAGCCTGATTGCTTTTTATCCAGAGAATATATCGTCTCGCAAGCACAAATGTGGTCATTCGTGTCTCAGTTTCTTGCAAAGAATTTTAAAACTAAGTGTCGGTAGGCATTTGTTCTATCCGCTTTTCACCTTTCACTTGATCAGAAAATGATCTAAATGGCGCCGCTGTATTCAGAGGTGCTATTTTTCAGTGTATTAACACAATTAGAGCGCGAGCCTCGATGTGCACAATAATTCTGGCAAAGATTGCATGCACCTAATCCACTTTCTTTTTTAAGCACTGCAAAAACAATTTCTTGCCACAGTGGTTAGTTCCATAACTGCGGCCGGTAATGTCAGGGGGCAGTGGTCGCAGATTCTCACTGTTTATGGCTACATATCGCCCAGATCGCGACACTTTCTATTTGGCTTTCGGCATGTCTCTCCGGTCGTTGAAATACGCTTTTTTCTGGGTTCATGCCATGCGCACTTCCCTCACGCTCACAAAATGCGCAAAGGTGTGCGGTACATTAAGCAGTTTCTACGCCAGCAGTGAAAGCGTCGGATAAATTACTTCAATAGTGATCGTGCAGCTTTCTTCCCCACAAGTAAGGTGAGCTGTGGCGTAAGTGAGAGACGGCCGTTGGCGATGGATTCTGCAGACGCATGGCAGTTTCGGTTCAAGGCTCTTAATCATTAGCACCCGCAGTGGAGTGTTCAACCGTTAAAAACAGTATTCTAGGTCATGGAAGTTATGGGAACAATTCAGCATTTGATTCAGCTCGTCCCAGGTCATTTTTAGTTTGCGTTGCTACTGCACTCGATGAATATCGGCCATCATTCATGCATACTTATAATGTGTACAGGGGGCACACATATTCTGGGCCATGATCGCGCACCGTGCACTTCCTCTTTTTATCCAGGTGTGCGGTTTTGCGCTTCACTACCAGGTTTTTTTTAATTTTCATTTCCTTTACCGCCTTCAGGCCACGTAGTTTTTGGCCTTTATAACATCTAAGCCCTCTCAAAAGTTTTGTGTGTCTCCAATAAAATGCTCCGAGTCCATTTCTTGTGAATGTACATACCTTGCACTGAAGTCGCGAAGAGAAGTGAAGAAATGATATTGAAAATGAGAGATGAAGTTAATGATTTTAGCGAAAGTGTATTGATTCCATGATTGAATTTCGCATTCTGCAAGACCTGATACAGAGATGAAAAACACATATGGGGCTTATATTTGAGCGCCAAGTCTCTGAGTTGCCTACATTAGAATTTCTTCCCCGAAAACGCATCACTTGTTTCTGAAGAGAAAGCGGTCGAACTTCAAGACTACTCGCTTGATTTTTAATACCAAGCATCTGACATGGCAGTAGAGTTCTCTATCGCAAAGTTTCTTACCTGAAAGAAGATGCAAAAGCAGACAACGCGGCGATACAAGCCGCTCCACGTGCCAAGATCGGTTCCGCAACTACAATCTACACCGCTAATGACGAAATTTGCCCCAGTTTGTCTTTCGATCGTAACGTTGTTAACCCCGGATAGGCTTAAAATTTCAAAATCGCAAGAACACTGTGTTCAGGTTGTCCCGCGGTGCAAACTATGCAGAGATCATCAGTTAAGCGCTGAAGGCGAACAATTGTATCAAAGGCACAACAGTTACGGCAAGCATTCACAGCCTAGCGGCCCAAGTCAATGTTAACTTTTTTCTAATTTACATCCATCCATAGAGGCTTAAGATTTAAAACTACGAACGTCATCATCATAGCTTCTGACAGCTCATGGAGCACTTATTGCAAATGGTACTCACTTGGAGATATACAGTCGTAATAAACAACAAAAAGTTTTCGTGTGTCAGAGCATGTGTCTGTAGTGTTATCGTTCCTCCCTTCGTTTCCATTAAAAATTGTTTGGCAGGTTGCTTTGAAGATTGATGGTTTAATTAGATAAGTGCATGAACAGTGTGCTTATTTTCATCTAAAAGTATATTCGTTGTATTTTCTTGAAACAGCTGTTCGTTCCTTTTGTGCGTATAACAGCTTCAAAAATTATTTTTATTTTGTTCCTATATCTGCTAATTGCACTCAATGATATCAATATCTTGTACATTTCTGTGTGAATCTCTAGCTTCTTCTAGTGTCAATGACTTACACGACTTCCCAGTCCGTCACTACTTGTACGAAGAATTGCTTGTTTAGACACAGTTCTAGTTTATGTTACGATCACAGTCGATTCAACCCCCTTTTTTTCATGTATTTTGTAACACGATAATCTTTCTAACACGAACACACAACACAAAAACAAGGAATATAAATAGATAAAATAAAGAAATAAATGAAACAGCAACAACTTTGTACACAAACGGGCGCACTTTGGTGGATGCTAATGAGTAGTTACTCTTATTTTTCTTCCTTTTTCCACTCAATGCTTAGCCATTCCTCGGCTGTCGAGCCGCAGGATGCTGGAGAAATGAGGGCGGCTCGTGGTTGAACTTCAACAGACACGTAGTTTAAGAGACTTCCATGCGCTGCACAAAGTCAGTACACGTTAGAGAACGAAAGGTGGTCGAAATTTCTTTCCAGCCATCTATTGCACCACTTCGTTCTCTATACCACCTTCACCCCATCCTTTATCACTTCCTTCACGACGCTGTTCACCTGTGCACAGACCAGTAGAACAGTTAAGAATCCTGTCCTTGCCTCAAAGCGATTTATTTTCTCTTTGTCATTGACAGGCGATCGAGCTGTACACCAAAAGTGATGCACATACTGTGCCCTTGGTAATATCCAGATCTTTCAGTAATCCCTCTTGAGGCTCCTCTCTTCTCAAGTTCCGGATGTTGTAAAACAAGACACCTTCAAAAAGAGAAGCTGATACATCTCATAGCAACAAATAAAAACTCTGACATATCAAAGGCGTGACCCTCGCATCCTAGTGATCGATTCTCATTCATAACCACAGGCATAACTCACTTATTGAGAATTTCTTAAGAATTCACTTCGTTTCTACAAAGAAACGGAGGTGTCGTTTCCTCACGCTCCCTAAAATCTAAAGATAGTGCTAACTTTCTTAAAAAGCTATGGGACTTACTTATTATGCAACCGAGGTAGAGTAGTCTTCACCAAGAAAATTGCAAATTTACCAGCTACTACCACCGGGCACCTCATGCAGCAGCTGGTTTCGATGCAATGACTGTATGGATGAGAGTTATTCGATTTCTTGGTAACTGAGGAAAGACAGGGGGACGCCTGGTTCTTCTAACCTGTTTCTTCTAACTGCAGCTTTTTAGAAACATGCTTCACATAAAAAACTATCATAATGTCACCTGCATAGTAAAGCAGCTAAAAATATTTAACTTTTTTATCTTTGGGACATGTCAATGGTCAATCTTATCTTGCGCAAATCGAAAGAGGGCATTTCTTCGCTTTACGTTCCAAAAGCAGAGAGCGCTTAGCAACGCTATGGTTCCTTCTATCTTTTTGCCGTACGTCTCCTGTACTGCGCTGTCACAGTGGTTGTATCAATTGCTGACAGTATTTTCCAACCAAGGGCTTCTCATGTTTGCCAAAAATCTGCGGAGGATGTCTTACGTGCAATCAAGAAGAAAAAAAAAGAAGCAGCCTAGGAAGAGAAACAAAAACGACTAGAAGCAACCGGTAGTTTTGCTTAAAAGAAAAACCAAGATAGAGAAAAAAAACAAAAATGACTAGAAAATCCAGCCGGTGGTTTTTCCCAACATTGTCGTGTCCTATGTCCCCTAGGCTGAAGGATGTAGCTAAACAGCTTGACAGCTGTGTACTGCTCCTGTTTATGACCTCCGCTTATTTTACTCCATTGAGCTAATGTGTATAACCACAGTTGCTCAGTGGCGAAAATAATTAGCAGGCTTGTGTCTGGCGCTTGCTGCTGCGAACAGTGTTTGTAGTCACTTCACGCTTTTACCCTTTGCCTTCAGGCTTTGAACCTCGCAGGCTGAATGTTTATACTCGCGTTCACCGCCCACATCCCGTTTAATTGGATTCGCCGCCACAGCTAAAAAGAAACGTGCAACTACATGATTTGTCCTGTAACGGGCGCACTGCTCGCATGCCACGTGCGTGTCCTAGCTGCTTTAAGCTAAATAGCATAGGTGAGCGGGCAGGCTAAGGCTTTTCCGCTTTTTAAAGGTAGCGGTAACCATAGGCCCGGGACTCTTTCTGCAGGGTTCCGAAGAGCAGAGCTCAAAGACGACGCATGATGGGCCGTACACACGATAGGCCGCAGTAAGCCGGACACGTTAAGCGCGCGATAGACCGTTTGGCAACACGTGACCCTTTCGCCTTCGTGCTCCGCCTCAAAGGGTACGGATTCCATCGCGGCTGTTTCCTACTTTTGAAAGATTCCAAGGGCAGTGCAAGGAACCGGTGCTAAAATATTCTTTCGCACTTACCTCAGTCAGCATCCCCTTGAAAAGTAAAGCACGCTTCATTGATTATTTTCTCAGATAAACATAGTCTAGGAGTCTGCTGAACAGTCTCCAGGAAAACATGCCAATGTAGCAAAAATTCTCTCTACTAACAAACGGAAATCTAGTGTTGAGTGAAATTCGGCTACAGGTTTAAAGGCCCCTAAACTGCGAACGTCAAAACAAGAAAAATAGCCTGCTTCCAGGGTTTCGTTGGGCACCTGAAAATGCTCAGCTCACAAGAATAAGCAAACAACAGTCATCCCAACGTGTGCCACAAACTTGCATACGCCCAATGGCTATGCCAAAGATAAACCAACCTAAAAAGTTGCAGAGGTAGAAACCTGGCAATTGAACCTGATTACTGCGAAGTTGCCTCTACGCTACAATCCTCCCTCCGACAGCATGTGTGAAAACATAGAAAGCATTTACGTTGGGTTTCAGTGAGGTTTGTCGCAATTCATGTGCCATAATAAGTAAATCTTCAACTTTTCAAAGCCTTGCAGCATTTTCCCTAGCGTCTGCTAACCTTGAAAATTTTTACTGGGTTCAGCGCAGCTCGCAAGTATAGCGACTGATGGGAACTCCTGTTTGCTCAGAAATATCTTGTTTCCGAGGTTACGAATTGTTCGAGCGTCTTACGGAGAACGCGTCCGTGACTTCTCCATGCATGTTACCCTAATTTTCATCTGAATCCTTATATATATTTAGTAAAAGAAAAAGTGAAGGCAACTGTCAGTCTACTTCTAAAATATATGCCAAATTTCACAAAATGTTATTTGTAGGAGAATTTCCTCAGTTTTTTTTTTAATCCACGGACGTAAGTTCCCGCCTTGAACCATGCACATTAACGTCAGCCATCAACGTCATTCGAAAGAAATTCAGAATACCCCCTCTTAACTGCCCAGCCCAGCTCTGCAAATGCTTCAGTAATAACGAGATATGTAATAATGTTTCTAGTTATTTCGTCAAACTTTTATAAGATTGTGTCTCCTTGAGGAGCATTGGCGGCACCAAAAGATACACAAATTAGGGGTCGCTTTTATAAGCACTTTTTATTTTTATTGCGACATCAGTAAGATCAAAACAAGAGACATGCGAACGAAACAGCCGTGTACATGGACACCCTTGCCTCTCCATGTCACCTCCTCACTCCCACGGTTTTAAACGCAAAAGAAATAGCAAGCAGCAGAATCCTCCTGCTCTTGAGTCACAAAAATGCCTTCGCGCTATGTTATACTTGCCAGAAGGGATTGGACGTGCAAGGGGCGATTGCAAAAAAACTTTGCAGGCACTCAAGTTCACCATAAGAATATGATGCGATAGCGTTAAAAGGTGCAAACGCCGCCGTCGCTCAGTGTTCATAGTGTCCGGCTGTTTATCTGAAAGAAGAGGGTTCGCTCCCGGATGCGGCGGCTGCGTTTCGATGGAGGCGAAATTCTAGAGTCCGTGTACTGTGCGACGTAAGCGCATGTTAAAAAAGCCATGCGGTAGAAATAATCTAGAGCCCTCCAATAAGGCGTCCCCCATAGCCTGAGTCGTTTTGAGGCGTTAAACCTCCAAGAAATAACCAGCCAACGTTAAAGCGCTCCTACGGTTACTTGCGGGTTCGCTGGCGCACCCTTTTGCAGACATCAGAAAGCTTGTTGCTATCACATACCGCCTTACTGCACATCGTCGCCCATAATGATTGGTGACGATAATTAGTAACCTTTACCAACTGTTTCTGCGATGTATTTCACCTATTCTGCGGTTATAGTTCCTTCTACCAGTTGCCAGGTGCTCGTTCAGCTGACTTCATTTAGAACCTTTTAACTGAAGTATACTGAAAAAACTGCAATATGTGTTTTTAGCATTATGTAGTTCGTCCTTTGTCGTGTTGTGTTTGCTGTTGCCAAACCAGTAATAAAAAAAATCTTCAGTAGCGTAGAAATAGCTTTTCATGTGTAACCGACCCAAATGATAGCTGTTCCAATCCTTTTCACTGCATTTTTGTATCCACCGAAACTGCTTGTTTATTCCACTAGCATCTCAACCAATCAAGATTTTCTGTTCGCGACGAAACAGGCAACCGGTTTTCCGCCGAACTGGACCTTTTAACGCTGTCACCTTACTAAATGACTTCACATCTTTACTATGAAAGAGTGTCCACTCAGGTCCTGCGCGCAACAGATTCAAGCAAGCTTTCTATGTACGGTCGACCACCTGCAAAAATCTGACTAACCTTCCTTTTAATTCCCTACAACCTGTGAGGCGCTCCTAAAGAACATTCCCAAAGTTCGCCCAGGATGTCAAAGCATCTCTTTCTTCTTTCATAGTCGTTCACATCGCCTCAAGAATC
This sequence comes from Amblyomma americanum, assembly GCF_052857255.1. Classification (NCBI taxonomy): domain Eukaryota; kingdom Metazoa; phylum Arthropoda; class Arachnida; order Ixodida; family Ixodidae; genus Amblyomma; species Amblyomma americanum. The sequence goes on along the minus strand of NC_135503.1, from coordinate 79,696,955 downwards.
CCTCAAGGCGTGCAAGCTCAGGAGAGCAAGCTGCCGGGCTAGTTGGTGATGCATGTTGTAAACTATAGGAAGCGCTAAATACCGGACGACGGACAGAGTAAGGGAGCGCTCGTGAACCTGTTTTTTGTGTCCCTTACTCTGTCCGTCGTCCGGTATTTAGCGCTTCCTATAGTTTACAGCGTGCAAGCATTCGTGCTGTCTTTTCGGCACAAGCCACCTCGCAGTTCTTTGTAGGAAGGTTATCAGCAAGCATTCGGCCAGGGCACCACGAGACATCAGAACCTGTGCGCCAGCTGTCTATCCAAAGTGGTGTACAAAGTGTTGCTCAACTGTGGCAGATTCTATAATGGGAAAACCAGCATGTACTTTAATGACTTACTAAGGGAGCGATTAAGAAAGGCCCAAAATAAACGCCACCGGTTGAAACTTTGCTTAGCAATCTGTCTCGTGTAGGTGCGTACCTATGATCGAGAACTTCTCCACCAGCATCGGATACAGGGATGACATCATTACAAGGAAAATTTGATAGCCATTCAAGGCAAAAGAAAAAGAAGGGGATCGTGTTCCCTGTACCAACCTTCTTCATATTCATGTGAGATACTTCGATAGCACATTTCCTTTCTTCGGGGCCTTTTAGCAGTGGTCGCTCTCTACCCTTCTCTTTTCCTGGTTGCGGTTTGTGGTTCTGGTTGCCGTCTTTTTTCTACTATACTTTCTATGCTTTTTTCCTCACCCAATCCTATACCCCGGTGTATCTTGAAAAGAATGAAAAGGAAACTTGAAGTACCTCTCCCCGACACCCTGACAATCTGTCTTCCTCCCTCCTCCTGTCATTGAAGCACTTGGAATCCCATTATTACCTCCTCTCCCCTCTCCTATGCCTCTCTCACTTTCCATTTCACGTCGCGCACGCGGCGTCTTCGAGCAGTTTAAAGTCATCCTTCATAATTAGGTCTCCTTCCCGAGCCCCTCCGCTTCTCCTCAAAAAAAACCCCTCATGAATATGCTACGTATCATACTAAGATGATGGCCACTTTGCTACATTTGGTATCTGGATCAAAAAGGTATCGTCCTGTCAAGTGCTTTCCTAACTCCTTCTTCTTTAACAGATTTTTCCTCATTTTTATTCCATTTCATATATCTTTCTAATAAAAATATCTGCTCAATCAGGCCCAAACATTATGTCTTACACCTTTCGTTAAGACAAGAAGCTATTCAGTTTTATTTTATGTTAAGCCAAATTGTCATCTTTTAAATAATTAATCATTAATCGTCTCACTCATTCGGTACCTTCAAAGTCAAAGCTCAGACAATGTCATCCGTGTGGCAGGCCATTAAATATTAATCGACGGCCTCTACAGTGCCGCTACGCCACTAACACAAAAGTTTTTATTCGTTCCCAGATAGCTTTGAAATATTTTACACCTGCGTAGGGATGAGGAGTTGGCTTGATTCGTTTCCCTCCTGCAAACCGGTCGCAAAGTGGTCGAAACAGAGCCGGTCTATTAAGGAACTGTATTTTTTGACGAACTAAAAAATTCTATCAAAAATTTAAAAAAACATGCCTCACTCTACACAAGTACTACAAGAATTACATCCATGCCAGATTTCATGTCAGAGCATCGTAAAAACCACCTCTAGCAAAATTACTTTGGCCAAGGCATACGGCCGATAATGTCAGAGGGCAGTACTACCTCATGCCACTAGCTCATTGGCGCATAAATCCGGCGTGTATGGACAGCGTGAATTTTTTCTTTTATTTGGCTTTTGGCACGGACCTGTGGTCGCACATGAATAGGCACAAATCACATCAGGAATCTGTTTCAAAAGAGAAGTCCTCAAGGTTTCAAGCGATGCCAAGACTGAGAGACTGTCCGAGAGAATGATTGCATCAAAAATATAGTGGGGCACTTTTTGGAGCGCCAAGCCATCAGCGAGACATTCAGTAGCAAAAATTGGCGTCCAAGCTTCGACCCGGATAGAATAACCGAGTCACTCAAGCACTAGCTGCAGCGTCCTCGTCGTCGTCAACTGCCCAGAGAAAGAACAACGTCCTCTTCGCTTCGCGACTGTGTACCGTAGCAATAGAACTTGCATTGTATTGGACAAAGAGCTGTGGACTCAAATTTAGATTAGAAAATAAAGTAAATGATGTGCGGGAATTTTTTTTCTCTTTAATTGAATTTAGCCAGCTGCAGTCAATCACCTTGAGATGGCAAGCGAATATGTGGTTCAGTTTAGAGCATGGAATTCTTAGGTGGCCTCGTTTAGAAATTAGTCATGTCCAGCTTTTTCGGGCAAAATTTTTGAAAATTAGAAGATTTAAGTTAATTTAATCTATTTTAAATTGTAAGACCCAGTTTTGGAAGTAATGAAGGTAATGATTCATTATTGTGATATGTAGCAAAATCTTTTTTTTAACAGTTTCCAACGATCGCATCAGACAGTTAAGACTGCCATAGAAAACCAATGGGCAACGTGTTTGAGGATATCAAAAACGTGAATAGAAAAAAAATGAAAGACTGCCGACGGGTGATCCGAGAGGATATAATGACCGTTATAGCGAGATCTTTCATTACATTAAAGTATTGCGTTCATATACGGTTTCCCACTCAAAAATGCTTTTGTCCAGAATTGCTGGGTATGGGAAATAGTGCTCTTTGTTGCTGAAAACAAAACGCTAAGACATCAAAACCACACTCTTGCTTCCGAAACCAAACAGCTAAAATTGAAGCACGGTATTGTGCCCCGCAAGGCGCCTTATGTCCAGGAAAACTGAAATGCAAACAAGGTAACGTTTCTGCCACAATGACCAACTCTGTTATTGGCGATAGTGTTTGTCTCACGTCGGCTCCTGACTGTGGACGTTCTAACCGGCGAGTGAATAAGTGATAAAATTGCAAGAGAATTGCTGTCAGTTTTCTTGCTGTATTTAGTAAGCAATCAAGGATGGGAAGGTGCCCGTTTGTGCCTAATATCGACGTATCTCGACAATCATTGACAGCCCAGCGCTATTCAGTGATGACGTTATGCGAAGAAATTAATGTTCATTTCTCATGGTCACATCGTAAGTAGATCATTGTGGCACATAAAACTTTAACGATGGAGTGCTGATTCAAGTAAATATGCAGGAGGCCAAATTTATTGTGAGGCGGACGTTGCAGTACAGTAGCATTCAGGCAGAAACTCATCTTTTTGATGAGTTTTTGAACCAGCCACGCAACGAAAAGTTCCAGTAATTCTAAGCAAACAAGCAAAAAAATTATTGACCTACACTTATGTATCGGCAGTTTATTGAGGCACCAAGTGTGCAGAAACGCTATGAAGATGTTTATTACAATTTTTATGCGTGCATTTTACAATTATTTGCAGTTAATACCGTTCCTGAATCTCGTTTATGCAGTGGCTTTTCTCATCCTCGTCAACCGAATACTGTCGATGAAATGTTAGCAGCGGAGGCAGCATGACTTTCCGCGTGCCTTGTGGGGTGTACGTCATCACTCCGGATAAAAACGAAAGGCCATAAGGACTGACGTGAACTAGATAAAAACGTATCTAAGTGTGAAGCGGTATTGGTTGAATGCATTTGCTCACATGCATTTCATCCATATTATTTTGACCTCTTCAGTTACAGTTTCGCGAGCAACGACGTTTATGGGGCGGTTGTTCTGCCCGCCATGCTGAATTCTGAAGCTCGCCCGAAAAAGATAAGAACAACCGTATCTGAAATCAGTACCAAAGGTGGTCACACCAGCCGCATTTGTGATCCGGTAAATCGTATTCATGGGAGGAGTATGCGCGCACCTTTTTTTAGCTTGATCTAATGAGCAGTGTTTTGGAATAATGATGTAGTAAAGTTGAAGCGCTCGCTGTACGAAATATAGAACGTCCTGACACGCCCAAATAGTGAAAGACCTTTCTATGAAAGCGCCCTCATAAATGTTCCTCACCTAAAATATATAAAGAGTGTTGGACTTGTTGGGTCCACTTGCTTAATGAAGGTCAGACCACTTTACCTGCTGACGATATCAGTTCAATTTGGCGTGTAATTTAAAACAGCAATGCGGTTGCAAAGTCACGGTTGTTGGCTGACATCAGATCCTCTGTCCACTTAGAAGATTCAGCTTTAGTAGTTACAGCGGCGTTTTGTAGCGATAGTTACATTACGGTAGCATTTGGAGCCTTAAGCGTGACGGCGCCGCCACGCTGTCACGTGGTTGGTTACGTCGTGCGGAGCAGCTAGCGGCGGCGCGGCGCCGTCGCTGATCACGTGGTTCGTCACTTGGCTGGTCACGTAGCCAAGTTACACTCGGCCAGCTGTAGCTATCGCGCCACTCCAGGTTTAACCAGAGCTAAACCACCGCCAATTTGTTTTATTCCTTACGAATAACTCATTGACGATTGAAACCATGTCAAGAATTAGTTTCCATTGAGCTCACTGCTATCGCCTGCAGAGTAATTATGGCCTAGAAGGCTGAGGAAGCACCATTATCATACGCAGCGATATTAGTCACCATCTTCCCCTCTCTCTACCCCCTCCCCCAATCCACACACACACAACGCAAGCACGACTTTCCGTTAATATAAAACTTGCAGCCTTTTAAACACCGGAAAGGAACGCAGTAGACAGCTCATGCTTATTCGACGCAACATAGACAACACTTTGTACTCATGCTTCCGCTTCGCGTGCTATGAAGGATTCCTCATGAGCAACAAGCTCACCGAAATAGTCGCCCTGGACACGGACCCTCTTATTGTTCCGCGGTTCTGATGGACTGCCCTAATAATGCGCACTAGAAGGTCGCAGATTCATTTCTGGTTCAGATAATGCTTGCGCGCTTTGGTCTTAAGCCCCCGAGAATGATCACTTAATATAATGAGCACTGAATCTACGAGCGAACAGAAACGCTACGTCGCGTGTTCGTTTCTGGTTGGTCATTCGTTTTAGCAGACGTAAGATGAAACATTGAGGCATGTTTGCTTCGCTACTACTAAATACTAACAAACGACTAACAACTAACTACTACTAAGTACTAACAAAGAAAACTACCGGCTCGACCTCTATGGGCAGGAGACAGTTCCGAGTCGATAATAAGGAAAGCATGTCATATAACACCACAATCGCTCGCGATCAGGATATTCATTCGTGGAGCAGATGTCGCTGTTTCCGTTGGGGGTGATACACAGCGTTTTTTTTTTTTGCAGTTCTACAACGAAACCATTTAGTCCATGCTGTAAGCAGGACGCGCAAGAGTCCTGTTTTGGGTTTCATTTGTTTTATCAGATGTCCAAAACGAACGCGAGAATACAAATTTCCTTTTGAGTCACAAACTGATTTAGGGTTTTATAGGCCATAACATGCGTTATCCAATGGCAATAGAGAAGCTGGAAACAATTTCGCCCTAGAAATGGCGGCTGTAGAGTAAAGGCTATGCTTGATTTTGTTCCTAGAATGCTTTTTGTCCTGACTTTAGGCTCAATTCTCTTCCAGGTACGGAATAAACAGCAACCCTCTTTTTAATTCCCCCGGCAATCAGTGCGGCTCGCTTTCAGAACTGAGCTGTACCTAAATCTGTCATGTTTTTTTTTTTACCTGCACATTATTTGAACTCGATGCGCATGTCATATGCCACGTGCCGTGAAATGATATTTTTTTTTTCAGTTCCCATGTTCTTGCCTGACATGAAGACATTCTATGGGTATGCCACGTGTTCACTTTGTCAGTCGAATACTTTTCGAGTAATTATGCAAAAAAATCCTTGAGGTAATATACCATCGCGAAGACAATAAATATTATGGCTATTTTGATTTCTTTGATAACGGACATATACTCGCAATAAGGTGTTTTTAGATCAGTGCTAAGTAGTTTGTTCCAATTTTAATTCCCCACCTTAATGCTCAGTTAATATTCTCCAGTAAGCCTAACGACTGAATAATATTCGTGTGTTTATAAAAGGTTTCTCAAACCTGGGGAAAGGTTCAAGAGATTTTATTACGTGCAACTTCGCCTAAGTTACCTTAAATCTTAACAATTGGCGACAAAACAGAAGTAAAAAATTAGGAGAGCGAAACACGATAGTGTGCCCTGAGTCAGAGATTTTCGTCGAATGGTGTGCAAGTTGTTTTATTCTACATCAATCACGCTTGGAAATACTCCCCGTCTTATCGTCCTTCACGCAGTGCACAAGTGAGATGAATATCTCTCCTACAGTACCACCCCCCTCCCCCCCCCCCCCCCCATGGCCTTCCCAAATCACTGTCTGCTGTCAGACAAAACTCCCGAACTACTTTTACATGGCTGACATGCACTGAAGAGCCAAATATAAGATGGAAATATTACCGGTCACTATATGTGTCCTTGCACATAAACCTGACCGATAATAATCAGGCAACCACAGACAAGGTCCGGAAAACACAAAAGAATTTTTTTTCCGTCTGAATAGCTCTTAATATTCTCTCCAGGGACTTGAACTGGTAGTAGCGGAATAGAATTTAGTTGTTATGACGGCGCCTTTTTTATGTCTTACGCCAGGCGCATGTCATCGGAGCCAGCTCTCCACTAACGACAGGGGAAGTGCTTTAGAACCGAAGGCAGTGTTTTTTCGCAAAGTTGGAGTCCACCAAAAATTTAACAGCGTTTCTGCTTATTTGTTGATTGCTAACCGAGATTAACTTGAAAACCGTATTTTTTTAATGACGCCCTTTTCCTTCGTCCTTAACGTTTTAAAAGCCGCACTATGACGCAACGTTTCAGACGAAAATTTCCGCCGACAGTTCACCCCCGCTTTCTAATATAGCCGCGAAGAAAAACGTGATGCATTTATATTGACTGAAGATTCTTTTTTGCCGTCTTCAGTTTTTGGAAAATAGGCCTTTCTCTTATGGAGCATGCAAATGTAGCTTGAAGCAGCTTTTTTGGCTTGTGCAGTCTAAATTTCTTTTCTTTGTTGTCAAGGGCGACTGCACAATATAAAAAGCAAATTATGTGAAAATACCTGTGCTGGAAGTTTTCTCTGTCAACACTCGAACTTTACCACATTTAGCTCTTGAAAAGCCGTGCCAGGCCAGAAAGCATTTCTTGAGCAATGGCTTTTATGGCACCGCTATGATACAGGAGGGGGGGGGGGGGGGAGGGGTGCCCAAAAGAAACCGAACTTATTTTCTTTTGAACTTATTTATTCACATTTTAAGCACAGACCTTCAATCCCCTTCAAAGTACTCTTTACTCGCACTGATACACTTGTCTAATCTTTCATTTCATTTTTTAAAAATATTGTTTAAATTCATCTTTTGTGATGCTTGACAGCACCTCCGTCGTTTTTTCTTCACCTCACCAACATGAGCTAAACGCTTTCCTTTCATGTGTCTCTTCATTCAAGAAAACAAACAAAAGAAGCACGGGGCAAGATCGGGTGACCATGTGGAGGGGAAACAGGGGTCTTATCATTTTTTGTCAAGAATTGTGGTACAGAGAGGGGTGTGAGAAGGGATTATCCTAATGGGAAAACCAGTCACCCGACTGCCACTAATCAGGCCGCTTCCACCGCACACTTTTGCGCAATCTTTTAAAATCTTCCGAGTAGAAAGTCTAGTTAACTGTCCTACCCTGTTGAAGAAACTCTGAATGAGCGACTCCTCTCACATCGAAATAAAAAACAAATCAGCATTGTTTTGTGGTTTGATTTCACCTGATGAGCTCTCTTGGGGCGAGGCAATTTGAAGTTTTCCACTGGCTTGAATTTTTCATTGATTAAAGATATGATTCAGCAACACTTCATTTTTTCCCATGGCATCATCCTTGTGCGAAGTTTCTAACATTTCAAGATTTTCTGTTCGCTTTTTCTTAGCAAAAAAGGAGAAATTCACGGTCGCACGCTATTCGCGAAACTGCACTGCAAAAACGACTTACACAAAACAGTTGTCACTGTAAACTCTGCCGAAACTAATGCCGGCCTTCTTCAGTGACGGCGCACGACTTACTGACTGTGGAATGTTTGCTCGATGCGCTCCTAGCAGCAAAACGCTGTACTACACAAGCTCTGCCCACCAGAAAATTAGTTCGGTTTCTTTTGAGCACCCCCTCGTACAGACGTTCCACGACAACCACGAGTGGCTCTGTTTCGTGATGACGTGGTGAACCTCTGCGCGTAGCTCGTGCTGCCATCATCTTCAGGTGGGTGCGTGCTAGACAGGCGACGGAGGCGGTTAAGTGAACACGGCCCCATTAGTCCCTGATTTTCGCTTCGCGCAGTCTTTGCAGTCACAACGTGGTACGCGCGATCATGAGACGTTCGACGTAGCTGGGATGTGAGAGTCAAGTGTCCAACACACGTAGCCTCCTCTTGGGACGCTGGTCGCAAACGCAGCGCAATGTAACATTCGCGTATCTTTGCCCACACAATTCGTATACAGAACAGGGTAGTGTTCGCGCAAGCAGGCGTAACGCGGGAGTAAGCAGGAGCATCGCGTGTCTTAAAATTTTTGTACTGTCCAACGCGAATGTTCAAAAAACTAACATCTGCATAAATCACACTTGCAGAGAAAGGCAGAGTTTAGTAAATAATTTTCATTTCACGAAATCAGTATAAGTTTTTCCTCACTTTTTACTATTTAGATTATTTCGAGTTTTTTTTTTCTTGCGAAATGGCTCCACACACACTCGCCTGTGAGAACGTGCAAAATATGTACGTTTAAAAGTAATAATTCGAAGCCTTTAGATAATTCAATTAAGAATGTTATAGTTAATATCTTTTCTATAATCATAATTCAGTATGCGGAAACAATATTTTTGAGGAATGGTGCAGAAGGAAAGTATAAAATTTAGATTTTTACTTTCACGTTTTGCAACATTAGGCAGTAAAAAATTTAATCGCTCCGTTCGCAGTAATGCGCAGGTGTCCACCCGCATTCAAACTGGCACCTCTCTTCCGTATAAAAACTAATACCGCCCATGCAGAAAAGCAGCCTTGGATGGTTCAGCGGGGCGAGGATGCTCCTCCATCGAGCTATGGAGCATGGTGCAAAATATGTGGGCAAAGATTTTGGGGTGCTTTTGGGGAGCACATGTGCCGGAAGCCGTCCCTGCCCCGTGCTCTCTTTTTGCGAGCCGACACACGTTTGGAAAGTTTGGCCTAAAGCCTGCGCGGCGTGCACTGTAAACCACGTTACACCCTCAGGGGAGGATTAGAGTACATACATACATACATACACACATGCATACATACATGCATACATACATACATACATACATACATACATACATACATACATACATACATACATACATACATACATACATACATACATACATACATACACACACACACACACACACACACACACACACACACACACACACACACACACACACACACACACACACACACACATACATACATACATACATACATACATACATACATACATACATACATACATACATACATACATACATACATACATACATACATACATACATACATACATACATACATACATACATACATACATACATACATACATACATACATACATACATACATACATACATACATACATACATACATACATACATACATACATACATACATACATACATACATACATACATACATACATAAGGTTGGGCGGGGTAAAATGACATAAGGCAAAATGAGACATGTCTCGTCTAGCGACATCTAGCATAAAATCTTTTGGATTAAGTAGGTTTCTTAAACCACCGTAGGTACCGCCAAGTGTCCACTAAATGTATGCTTAAAACGGCGAGAATCATGTGTTGCCCATTTCCGGAAAAAATTCTGGAGGGACTTTCGTGGAGTTGCTGTACCGCCAAAAAGCTGCGAAATTCTGACGTCCTGTTTCTTTGGACCTGTGCAGCAGCGTAGCCGTGAACTACTGCTGCAAGGTACGCATTTGTGTTGTTACTGCATCTCCTTGGCTAGCTGTGGAAATAATTACAGTTCCCTATGTGTTAATCTTCATAACTATAAAATTGGTTTAGTAGGAGCCTATGAAAGGGGCAAAACGCGACTGTTCATCGTGCGGAGCAAGCAATTGCAGTCTTTGCTTACGCAAAATGCATTCTTTAGCTCGGATTTTTTGTCTCGTTTTCTAGAATGGCGGCCCGCACACACGAAAGACGACGAGGGCTGCATGGAGGGAGGCCAATATGAAGGCGGCTCCAGAAATCGTGTGCCAGCGAAAATATTCTATTCGCGCTGCACCGAAAGTCTTCTCTGAGACTAAGGATGCCCTTCAACGGCGAGCAAAACGACTGGAGACGCGTGGTCCATACGTGGTTTGTAAGAAGCAGCTTGGATCAAACACACAAGCTACAGCCACTTGACGTAAGCTTTTTCAGTTTTCAAAGCTGCCTACAACAACGCATGCCTGGAATGGCTGCTGAGCAACATTGGGAGTCGCATCACGATGGAGTATGTAGATTAGCTGGTAAGCAAAGCCTTTGAGCGATCAGAAAACATCAGTAACGTAACCAATGGATTGCAGGAAGTGTGGTGTTTGGTTATTTTGTCGTGCGCCGCTGCATGATGCTGAGTTCGATGAAGCGCCATTGGCGAGCACATCGGGACATTTGACTTGCGGTCAACGCCAAGAATCCCGCGCTAACTGCTCCCAGCCTACTTCTACCGAAGGCAATGAAGAGCCTGCTTATAGTGATATGACCTTTCGAGTTCACTCTCCTGTGCCTGCTATGGAAAAAGAAAAAAGAGGTAAGTCGGAGACAAGCACAGTTTTCACCTCATCGCCTTACAAGTCAAAGTCAGTTGCAGCAAAACCTCCCAAGGAATCAGGTATGGCCGCAAGAAAACGAAGCAGGAAATAGAATGAATGGGCTGTTGGTGGCAGTGTTCAGTCGCAGGATATTATTGCACTGAAAGGAAAACTTTCTGCGAAGCGGTTAACAAGCAACAATTATGACTGAGAGTGGCTCGTGTGCAAAGAATTATGGGGCAACACAGCGCCTAATTCTGTGTGAATCCAATGCACGATGTGTCACAAGTGGGCTCACGAAGAGTGTTCAGGACCCCATGGATTGTACTTCAAGTGCTCCGAGTGCAAGAACTCTTTTTGTTTGGTCTTGATAAAATGTCTCGTTTTGCCCCACCTGATGTCTCGTTTTGCCCCGTGCGTCGGGGCAAAATGACACAAATGACACTTTTTTATAATTCAAGAATATTCATAGTTGTGATGTTGCAAGTTTTCTTAGTTTTGCCGACCACATAGCTAAGATGCCAGGGAAGGCTCCTGTACAACGTTTTCGGGTTTTGTACTAAGAGAGTAACAAGAGTATGAGTGTGCAAATTTTTGTCTCTTTTTACCCCGCCATACATACATACATACATACATACATACATACATACATACATACATACATACATACATACATACATACATACATACATACATACATACATACATACATACATACATACATACATACATACATACATACATACATACATACATACATACATACATACATACATACATACATACATACATACATACATACACACATACATACATACATACATACATACATACATACATACATACATACATACATACATACATACATACATACATACATACATACATACATACATACATACATACATAAAGGAATTTTATTGCAAGATATATCTATGCAGTACATAGCGTGCGGACGCAGAAGCGTAAGCGCTTGTGGGCGGGCCACGGAAGTCACAACAATGTGCCGTCAATACAAAACACTGAAAGTACGCAACTGTTATTGTTAGCAAAAAAAAGAAGAGAGCAAATACCAATAACACAAATAGATATATTATATATAGTTTAGTCAACGAATTACCGATTGATATTTATGTAAAGCAAAGGAAATCTGCAGTCAATAAACAGAACAGAAATTTCAATAACAAAATCTAAATTACAAAGCAACTTAGTATTTTTTTCATTGCAACTCTCCATCCACACTTCCTGTCCAGATAAAATCACAACTCAACATATTTGCAGGCAGTTTGTTAAAATAGTAGTGTATATAGATCTCATCGTGTCCTATTACTATAGTTGGTATAAACCCTAGGAACTTTATAACGCGCTAGGTGCCTAAGTGACTCTGGTTTTTTATCAGGCTGTTTAAACTGCACTGAAAAGTAATTTCTGAGAACTACCACTTGCACGTACAAGTCATGCAGAGGAATAAGTCCTGCTTTAACCATTCTAGTTTTGTGGTCGGACTTCTCCTGAGCAGTGCTATACAATAAATTAGTGAAGATTCTCCACAGTAAACTGTCTACCTTCTTGACCTTACAAGGAACACAAGAACCATGCACTGAAAAACTAAGGGTGGATTCTCCTAAAGATCTATGCACAGTGTGACGCAAGTTTACAGATGTAGTGTATTTAACACCATAAAGCTGCACAAAATGAGCACGGAGGCGCTTGAATAAATAGTCAATTTCGAAATACCAACACATGTTGGAATCAAGATACTAGCTAAGATATTTAACACTTTTCGAGTAGGGTAGTGGCGAACATTCACAATTGGCACAGTTGCTACCATTAAGCAGAACTGACTGCGCAAGATCAACGTTCTTGTGCGGATTTATGAAACATATTAACACAGTTTTCTTTTCTTTGTGTATGTTTAAATTCTAGATAACCAGTGTACTTTTTTATTGATATCGCACTGAAGTAGTGTCAGTGCGAGTGAGCTTGATTCATGGGATAATACTAAAGCTGTGTCATCAGCATACTGAAACAATTCTGCATTTAATTTTAGGTTGTCCATATCATTTAAATAAATTTTAAACAAAAAGGGTCTCAAAACAGAACTCTGTGGAACATCGTGCTGAATATCCAAAAAATATTAAAGGATTTTTTTAATTTTTACTACTTGTTTACGGTGCGAAAGCTAGGTAGCAAGAAATTGCTATGGACCACGGATTCCAATACATTCCAACTTATGTAACAAACCAGAGTGCTCAACGGCATCAAATGCTTTCGATAAGTTCAAAAATAATTCAAAAACACATTGGTTCTCATCCAAGTTACCATTAATAAAATCACAGCAATATTCAAGAATCTCAACCATACCAATATTACGACGGAGACCATACTGTGTAGTACTCAAACAAGAATACTTCTCACAAAAATATGTCATATATTGGCGCAAAATTTTTTCCATCAGGATGCTCATGAGTGGTAGCATGGCAATTGGTCTTTGTTTGATCTGTCTTTTTCCCCCACTTGTAGATTGCTCTTAGCACTGAGATCTAGAGACCTTATGGTACTTTTCCTGTTTTTAAAACAACCATTAAGTAATGTAAAAGTACTTCTTTACGTTTGGAGTAATTGTTTCGCAAATCACGCAGTCTAATCCTATTGTAACCTGGTGGTTTGCGGCCTGGTAGCGTCTTAATAATGTTCCACTACACTTCTTGATCAACAGGAGGAAAAGCAGCAGAAATAATTGTTTCATCGCCTTGGTATTCGATAGTAAAAATGACAGATTTTTTTATGTTCATTATTGGATGATACAAACGCATCATTAAAAGAATTCGCAATGGTCGAAGCATCCGATTTCACAAGAGTACTATGCAAATTCTCATACAATTTAGATTTCTTCTGTCTACCTAATAATTCATTTATTAGACACCAAGTTTTTGTTGTGTTGCTGCTACACCTAGAAAACTCAGAAGAAAAATATTGCTTTTTTGCTTGCCTCAGCATAGCAGTAAGATTATTACAATTTGCTCTATGCTGCTCTTTCAAGGCAAGATTCTCGACGTCTTGTTGATGGTCATTCCATAGTTTGTCCTTCTCATGAGACAGTTTAGGTGTATCATTCGTTATTCACTTCTCTGGATTTCTTGATTTTAATCTCCTCATGGAAGTGCCATAAACCTCATCAACCTTGGCTACTAATGAGTTATAAGCATCAATGTGAGATTGAGATAGCAGAGATCTCCAATTAAATGTTTGGACGAGCTCGGTAAAACATTTGTTATCAATTATTTGTTCGTTCTGACCGTCTGACTCGATGTTCCCATTTCTTGATTGAGAACACACAGCACTGTGAGATAATGATGCGCCACCTTTGTACGTATCACTGCAGCGTTGGCGACGTTATACGGGAGTCTGACCGCTATATGGTCGATGCATGACTAAGTCTAGTGCCCATTTCCTCTTCCCTGGTTAAACTATAAATCATATCCTCTATTCCGTATCCAGCAAGTAGATAGCGCTCAACACCAGGTTTCCTTATTTCGGAAAAGTCAATATTAAGGTCAACAGCTCTTATTGTATTAATTCGATTGTGGTGAATTAAAAATTCCGCAAGTGCAGAGAAAAATACTTCGAGTAACATGTCTCCTGTCTTGCTTCAGGTGACGCACACCGGCAGCTTTAGTGCTGATTTTCCTGGATGGGTCGCCAGGCAGCTGCGGTAGCAATTCCGTCGTCGATGACCACCAGGCTTGAATAAAGCATAGGCGTTAGCATCTCGCTCCACAACTCGTCGGACTATTAACACTCTTACCCCCAGAAACTGGCAATTTTTATGTGGCAAAGCCTCCTTGTAGAAAGTAGTAGTAGTAGTAAAGACTTTTATTCGACCATAATTTATAGGCCGAGCATGTCGACCGCCTGGGCGACCAGAAGCCGCTGTTCTTCTTCCCCTTCAGCGCCAAGCCAGTCGAGCCAGGTGGTGATGGATAGAAAGGGTGGGGGGAAGGAACCCGACTGCTGAGCAGCCGGGCAATAGAAGAGGCAATGGGCCAGGTCCGCATAGATGCAGGGGCAGTTGGGACAGGAAGGGTCCGATCGATAGCGATAGTGGAAGAGGCGGGACGGGGTGATAACTGCATTCATCTGAATGTGCCGAAGAAGGCGAGACTCCGGCACCGTGAGTGATGGATGAGGAGGAGGGTAAAGGCGTTTGTCGAGGCGGAGCTCAAGGTAGACCTCTTTTATGGTGCGGCGAAGGGTGAGCCTCCCACCGTCCTCCGAGGGCTTGGGCCAGGGGATCAACGGTTCCCGGAATAGTGTGTCGCGGGCGAGCTGATGGGCCAGCTCATTGCCGTCAATCCCTGAATGCCCAGGGACCCAGCGGAAAAAAACGATGGAAGGCTGCAGTGCGGAGACCGCTCGCTCGACCTCCTGTTGGAGAGAAGGGGTCAGGGTGCGTTTCTGTATGTGGTGTATAGCGGCTTGTGAGTCTGAATAGACTGTGTACTCTTGGAGAGAGGGAAGGAGGGCAAATGACTGGAGGGCATGCGCAATGGCGAGGACCTCGAGGGACAATGCGTCTGGAGGGTGTAGATACGGCCCGCTGGTGTGGGTTTCAGGAGAAGGGAGGTGTGGATGGTACAGGGCGTAGCCGCAGGAACCTCGAGGAGCCACGAAGGAGGCATCCGTGTAAGCTACACCCTGGGTATCAAAGAGAGGGGAATGGTGCTGTGCGGCCGCATGACGACGTCCGGCGTGCAGGACGGGGGACATGATGGTCGGGAGGGGAAGGATACGAAGATCGGCAGACATGGACTTCATGGCGTCCCCGGTAGACGACTTTCCATCCCCGGAAATCGGCTGGAGCACCATCGGTGCCAGCCGTAAGCCTGCTTCCGCCACCCGACCCCGCTCCGAGCTCATCACTGTTGGCATACAACTCCCTCCTGGTACCCTCAATCCCAAGCTGCCTCTCTACGACGTGCTCGCCGCAGTCACCTCCGCTGCACACCTTTCCTCCAAGACCAGTGCAGACATCACCCTTCAGGCCAAGCCAGCCCAAAGCCTTGTGTTTTTAAAAACTCATTCTCCTCTCACCGCCCACCTCCTACTTTCTATCACGCACCTCCACCTTCACGGTAAGCCTGTCAGCATCAAAACTTATTCCCCCCATCCTCCCATCTCATGCCTCGGCGTCATCCATAACGCCGGTGGCCACTTCACTCCTGATGAGCTCATGCATGAACTAGAATCTTTCAAAACAGATATTCTCGCTGCTCGCATGATGGGATCCACTCAATCAGTGCTCATAACGTTCGCTGGTACCGTCATCCCCCACTTTGTATATTTCAAACGCGTTGCCTTCCGGTGCCGTCCTCATAAACCTAAGCCTCCCACCTGCACCCGTTGTCTCACTCTAGGCCACCGCGCCCACCAATGCCCCCAGCACAGCGTTCCGGCAAAGTGCCGTCGCTGTGCTGCCCCTCTACCCGCTGACCCTTCCGCTCATGTGTGTGCCCAGCCCTGGTGCGTTCATTGCCAGGTGAATACCCACCCTTCCCTCGACCCCACTTGCCCCTTCCTCCTTGCTAAACAACGCGAGTGTGCTAAAGCTGCATACCTCCGACGCCTAGCTTTGCGCCGGGCCACTCAACCCACCACCCCCCTCCTCCTCCTCCTCGTCCTCCTCCTCTAATCATGAATATCCATCAGCTCCGATCACGTCACCACCAGGCTCCTTCGCCGCCATAGTTAAAGGATCCTCGGTGCCAGCGTCCCTCTCTTCCACTACACCACCCTCTCCATCCTTGACTGACGCGAGCCGCTCCTTCGACCTCCGGCTAGCAATGCTCGAACGCCAGCAGCGAGAGCAGCAGCGCATTTCCCACGATCTACAACAGCAGATACATGCCTTGACTCAAACCCTCCAGACAACCACCTCCTCTCTTACCTCCCAGCTTAGCAAGCTAAATGAGCACCTTGCCACGTTCCCCACTCCCTCCTCCAGCGCCCAGGTCGCCCCTTTGGCTGACCTTGTCGAAACCACCACACAGGCACATCACACTCGCTTGGTTCAGCTGGAAACTTCGGTTCTCCAGATTCTTACCACCCTCCAAGCACAATCAAAGCAATTGGAATCTTTCACATCTATGCTCCAATCCGTCCATGAGTCACTGCCCCCGGCAAAAAAGAAGGAACGCGTACCATCGCGTTCCTCTCCACTCTCATAATGGCGTTTGGCGAGAACCTCGAAATTGTGCAGTGGAACTGCCGAAATCTTTGCCACAATAAGACCCCCCTCCACCAGTACCTACTCACCCGCCCCTCTCTGCCTCATTTTCTCCTTCTCCAGGAGACCCGGACGGCCCGCAATGTCCCAGGCTACCGCGCCTACCATGCCACTACGGCCACGCCACTTGCGTCTATTTATGTACGCAGTGACATGCTCGTAGAGCAAATTGACATCCCCTCCACCCTCCTTAAATATTTAGTTTGTGTGGTTTATTACCACCCTTCTTCCCGCATCTCACTCGTCCTTTTGTCTTTTTACAACCCCCCTGTCACTTCCTCTTTATTCTCTGCTCTGGGCAAATTCCTTCACTCTCTTCCTTCTACCTCCCATCTCCTCTTTGGTGGTGACTTTAATGCCCCTCACACACTCTGGGGCTACCCACAAACCCTCAAACCCGGCCGCCTCCTGCATTGTCTGGCCCAGGAACGCCACCTCACCCTTCTTAATACTCCTGGCTCTCCTACTCGAGCGGGTATTGCCTCACAACGCTCCACGACACCCGACCTCACTTTCTCTCGGGGATCACTTTCCTTTTACTGGCAGGTGACAGCCGAAACTCTTCTAAGTGACCACTTTCTCATCCATATCACCACCTCTCTTTCCCACATCCCTCGCTGTCATCCGGTTATTCACACTGACTGGCATGCTTTTCGCACAAATCTCGCCTCCGACTCCTTTCAATCCTACGACGACTGGACGTCGCGCATCTCTGCAGCGCTCACGTCCAGTAGCCGTCGCGTTCGCTCTCGTTACCCAATCCAGGACCCAGATCCACGCCTTATCCGTTTATGGCGTCGCCGTAAACGTCTTCAACGCTCCTTTCGCTCCCAACCACACAATGCCCAACTTTCCTCCCGGATCACTGCTCTGCGGGCTGAGATCGTCGCCCACTGCGCCTCCCTCGAGCATTCTCGTTGGAGTACTCTTTGTGATGGCCTTGATTCTGCATTGCACTCGCGATCCGCATGGTCTCTCTTTAAATCCCTCCTTGGCAGTAAGCCTGCCCTTGCTCCCATTCTAGCTAAAGCCCTCACTCAGGGGACTCCCTCCGAAGTTTTTGATCAACTCGCCTCTCTCTACCTCCCGCCCCCTCTGGCACCCTCCTACCCGGTGTACTCAGGTGGACCTAACCCCGATCTGGACCAATGCTTCACTCTCCGGGAGCTCGAATCTGCTCTGGCTGCTAATTCTACACGCTCGGCTTCCGGTGAGGATGCCATTACATACACCACACTTCGTAACCTTCCTGACTGCGCCAAAGAATTCCTCCTTCAAACCTATAATGAGGCCTGGGAGAGCGGCTGCTTGCCGAGCTCCTGGACATCCTCCCTTATTTCTATGATTCCAAAGCCGGGCAAACCTCCCTCTCTCTCTAACCTCCGCCCAATCTCCCTGACGTCGTGCGTTGGTAAGACCCTTGAGCGAATGGCTCTGACTCGCCTCTCTGATTTCCTTGAGGCACGGGAGTTCTTCCCCCATTCTCTCATTGGCTTCCGACGCCGCGTCTGTGCACAGGACATGTTTCTGATTCTCCAGCAAACGTTCCTGTCCCCTACACCCACTCAAATTTACGCACTTGTGACTGTCGATGTGCGCAAGGCCTTTGACGGTGTTTGCCACGATCACATCCTTTCTCAACTCGCCTCTTTGGATTGTGGCTCCCACATGTACTCCTATATCCGCTCATTCCTCTCTAAACGTGTGGCTCGCTTTCGAGTAGATACCCACTTGTCTAACCCACACCACCTCACCCGTGGCACTCCTCAAGGTGCTGTTCTCTCTCCTACCCTTTTCAATCTCGCTATGGCCCCTCTCGCCTCCCAGCTAGCTGAAATTCCCGACCTGCATCATATATTTTACGCCGATGACATCACTCTCTGGTGTTCATCTGGCTCTCCCGGTCACGTACAGGACACCCTGCAACGTGGCCTAGATCTCATCGACTCCTTTCTCACCACCGCTGGCCTCTCTCCTGCTCCTGAGAAATCCGAGCTTCTCCTTCTCAACCATTCCTCCTACCAGCGCTCACACAACCACTTCGTCTCTCTCCACCTTTCTGGCTCTCCCATTCCTGTCGTCACACAGTGCAAAGTTCTTGGCTTCCCTTTGCATGCGGCTAAGAATGTGCAAGCCCTCCACCGCGCTGTCACCACCTGCCACTCTGTAACTCACCTCCTGCGGCGCGTGGTCACTCGACGCTCAGGTCTCCACGAGGCTCACGCGTGCCGCGTTGCCCACGCGCTGGCCCTCAACAAAGTCTTGTACTTTGCACCCTACGCTTCATTCAATGAGACTCAACTTAACGCTCTCGAGACTGCCCTTGTGGGCCTCTACAAGGCAGCTCTCAACCTCCCTATCACTACCTCTACCACTAAGCTCTTTGCCACAGGCCTCTTCCATCCTCTTCGTTCTCTTCTCAGTCTCCATCGTGACTCACAACTCGCCCGGCTTTCCCTTACCCGTCAGGGTCAGTGGTTATTGACTCAAGCGGGTATCTCGCCCATTCCAATCTCCCCGTTTACCTCTCCTATTCCCACCCCCGCTCCCAATCTTCGTATCCTTCTTCCCTAACGCTTGGTAATGTTGCAATATATACTTTTGTTGCATTCAATGCTGGGTCACACTGCTCCGCCGCATGTGCTCCGCCGAATAGTCAGTAATTTACTTTTCTTCCCTCTTGCTACCTAATGAGGTTGATTAATTCCTTCGCATTTGCTTCTTCTTCGGCTGACTTTGTATACGTGACTCCCTCATTTAGTGCAACGTATTGATTCTTTTATTACCTTCTGTGTTCCAGAACATGTATTAGCGCTAGATTTAAGCTATTAAATTCAGTTGGTAATCAGGACACGTCCTTACCGTTTCCTGCTTCTGTTTTCGCAAATGTTTTTTATACGCTGTAGGTTCTTGCACTCACAAAGAACCACCTGGCGCAATCTACTCCCCCTCTTGTACCTAACGCCTGTTTCAAATACTTCGTGCCTTAAATTAGTTCACCGCAAATGTAAAACGCACTATCGTTAAGGCAAAGGAAGAAGCTTCTGACCCGGAAAGGCTGTTCTGGAGGGTTGAGGAACTATATCCGGTGCTAATGGCCCTTATTTCGTGCGTTTCATCGGTAGCGGATCTCTCGAAGACATCTTCTTACAAGCTTCTTCTCTCATAGCGATTTCTTGCGCTAAATGTTGGATCGAAGATGATAGCATTTGATAAGAGAAATATACGACTAAGTCGTGGTTTGTTTTGTTTTCTTTTCAAGTCAGTATTATCGAATTAACGTGGGAATTTAGCGATTGTAACACAGTGGTAAAAGCTCACAACGCAAAGTTAACCACTCAAGCTGATGGTCAGGCACTGTACTATTTTGAAAGTAAGAAAAAAATTTAAGGAGGAAATGAGCTCTTCGAGAGGTAAGCAGAAATGTTATCAATAGCCTTAGATGATATCCGAAACTCATGTTGCTATTATTAAAAAGTGCCACAAATTTTTAAAAAATTGTGAAATAAAATGAAGTGCTCCGTTTTGGCAGCTGTATAGGGGCTAGAAGGAAAATGTAGATGGCGGAAATCAGTGTGTCAAAAAATTACAAAATTGTAGAAGAAAAAAAGAAAAAAATACATCGCAGATGGACAACGATGAATCCGGAAGATTTTTTTTTCTGCTGCCACTGCTGCCAATTTGTGATTTTGTTCCTGAACCATGGTGTCTAAAGAAATAGCTGCATTGGTTGACGAAGTGAAACGTGAGCTACGAGCGGAGTTGAAAGATTTTAAGGAGAGCATTGAAAGAGAACTTAGGAAGGAAATGAGAGAAATAAAACAGAGTTTAAGCTTCATGAGTGCGGAATACGAGGAAATTAAAGCTCAAAACAAGGAGCTGAAAGTTGCTAATACTAAACTAGAGACGATGTGCGAAGAACTAGCTCGTAAGGTGAAAACGCACGAGGATAGGATCCTTGGAGTAGAGCAATATTCTCGAATCAAGAACGTGGAAATAAAGGGCATTCCACGCAAAGCGGAAGAGAACCTTCACGAATTGGTCGCAAAAATTGGTGAAAAAGTTAATGTACCTGTGCTTCCTGCTGACATTGAAGTCATTCACCGCGTGCCGATCATGAACTCTGACAAGACAAACATAATCGTTCAGTTCGCCCTTAGGCAACTGCGAGACAGCCTTCTGGAAAAGTGTCGGCGACTGAGGCTAAACTGCTCTGACCTCGGTTTCGAAACAGAAGAGCTGGTATTCGTGAATGAACATCTTTGCCCAGAATTGAAACGGCTCCTGGGCCTCGCAACGGCGCGCAAACGTGAAGCACATTGGAAGTATGTGTGGGTGCGTAATGGCAAAATTTACGCTCGAGAAAGTGACCAACTTCCGTCAATCAGGATTACCAGCTCAGCTGACGTAGATAAGATTGTAAGTTCCTCCTGAAGCTTTCTTTTCTTTGTCTTGTGTACCAAAGTCGCCAGCGACGCGACCTACAACAGAGTGAATTGTAAAACGCACCTAGCTGTTTTACTCCTGACCTTTTATCTGACATCAACTTCGACTTTTGATAAGCATTGTCAGTGCTGTGCCCGTTCTTCCCATTTTCAATTGTACGTGTATACTTGCGACCACTCGTTTTACGTTATCAAGCCAAGCAAACAAGGTGCATTTTTTTATACATGCATTGACACTCGAGCCTTTGTTCTTTGCACCGAAATAAGCGCTGTAGTACTTTTTTTCTTCTCAGTACATCTTGCTTTCCAACGTTGCCACACGCTGTCCCGAGATTACCATAAGTGTGCTCATAAGATGCCTGAACTCCAGTCATGTATCAATGTATTTACCTCATTGCTTAAAGAATTGCAATGATTAAGCAACAATATTTCGTCTACCCCGGAGTTGGTAAGCACATCAGTTTTTTTCACTGCAACATGCAGTCAGCGAAGAATAAGCACGACGAACTGATAGCCTTTCTATCAGCTTTATCTTTTAGGTTCCACGTCCTGATGATGACAGAAACCTGGTATACATCCGAGTACGATTTGGCTAAACCTGCCGGGGTATTCGAGTTTCTTCCTAAACAGGCAGAACAGACGCGGTGGTGGTGTGGCGATGCTGATTGAAAATTCCCATTCAGCAAGCATATCTCCAGCTTTTAGTATTTCGTGTGTAAACTATGAAGCCTTGTCGGTGCACTGTGGAAATAGTTTGTTCGTTGTTCTTTACCGTCCTCCAAATGGCAACGAAGGCAGCTTCTTAAAATTTATGGAAAAACTTTTAAGTTATGCGAATGAAAACAAACTGGCACTTGTTATAGGAGGTGATCTGAACATCAATATACTACAGCAAGGAAGCCCATCTAGTGAATTATTGTTGTTACTGGAATCAAATAACTTCAGAAATGTCATTACCGAACCGACACGTATTACAACAGACTCTGAGAGCCTCATTGACATGTTCATAACTCAATGCTACGTAGATACAGAGTGTGGTGTTATAGAGACTTCTCTTAGCGACCATTTACCGATATACATCTTCTGGAAAACGAACTGCACCAAAAAAACACTGGCCGCTTCAGACACTTTCTTTATACAAGATATAACCCCAAATACTCTTGACAAATTTAAGTACGAGTTTTCTATGGCAGACTGGGCACCGGTATACAATTGCAACTGCGTAAATGACGCTTACAGGAAGTTTATGTCAATTTTCACTGACATATATTCAAAGTCTTTTCCACTGAAAAGAATAAAAAAGTGCAAAAAGATACGTAAGCCATGGATTACGCGCGAGTGCCTTGAAATGATACGCAAGAAAACCCACATGTACGCCAAATTTATCAAATCTAGAAAAAAAGAAGACCTGGTTCAGTTTAAAAAATTTAGAAATACTCTCACGAACGTTCTCCGAAATGCCAAGCGTGCGTACTTCAACAATCTGTTCGCAAAAGCTCACATTGCTCATGCTGACGAATTGTGGAGCACATTAAACCTGCTCTTAAATCGAAGTAAATCCAGCAAACCAATTCTAGAAATACAGTGCGACGGAAATACTCTCACAGGAAAGCCTCTAGCAGATGCCTTTAATTCCTATTTCGTTAACCTAGCAGATAGCAAACATCATATGTCCTACCTTCCGTACTTATGCGCCTCCAACAAAGACAGCGTTTTCTTCTCTCCAACGACATATAGTGAAATTTGCGCAGCGTTTCTCGGATTAAAAAATAGTAAAGCTAGAGACATTGACGGTCTCAAAATAAAACCAGTGAAGTTCGTTTTAGAACACATTTTGTCGGTTCTTGCGCACATTTTTAACCTGTCCATGACATCCGGCAAATTTCCAGAAGACATGAAGCGTGCAAAGGTCGTAGTGATATACAAATCAGGTGATAAGAACAACTTTTCAAATTATAGGCCAATTTCGGTCCTCCCTGCCTTTTACAAAGGACTAGAAAAAATTATTTGCACTAGAATGAATTCTTATTTGCGAAAAAACACAGTTTAATATCCCCATGCCAGTTTGGTTTTCGAAAAGAAATGTCGACCGAACTTGCTTTATTAGCACAAAAGGAAATCATAATAAAATCTTTAGAAGCAAAAGAGCTAATTATTGGTATTTTTGTAGACTTCTCAAAAGCCTTTGACTCTTTGAATCACGAAACACTTTTAGCGAAACTAGAACACTATGGTTTTCGGGGAATATCAATAAATCTCCTGAAATCTTATCTCACAAACAGGCAACAATCCGTCGTAATAAATGAGGACTATTCTACTCCGAAATTCCTGAAAGCCGGTGTTCCACAAGGTAGTGTCTTAGGACCTTTGTTATTCAATTTATATATAAAAGATATTGTAAACATCACAGACCATGCTTCCTTCATTATCTATGCAGACGACACGAGCGTATTTATAAAGTCTGACAGCCTTGACGATCTTCATGATGCAGCCAATGCCACCCTTGAGGCGTTACACCATTGGAGCCAAGCAAACTCACTGCATATTAACACTAAAAAGACTAAGGCAATCCTTTTTACTGTGGCCCAAAAACGCATAAGTTGCAGATTTGACCTCTATATTGGGTCAGACAAGATTGCACTTGTACCAGAGACTAAGGTGCTCGGTGTCATATTTAATGAACATTTGGTATGGAACTCGCATGTGAACTATGTCCTTGCTAATTTGGCGAAAGTAGTTGGAGTACTGTGTAACTGCCGTCATGTCTTACCTGCAAGGCTTAAACTTCAGGTATATAATTGCCTTTTTTTCATCCCAAATAGACTACTGCCTCTTTAGTTTGGAGTACAACATCAAAGGTAAATATTAATAGAATCCACATATTACAGAAAAAAGCTCTCCGGCAAGTTGCGGAAGTTTCTTGGGACGCACCATCAATGCCTCTTTTTCAAGCGTACAACGTTTTACCGTTCACTAACTTGTACAGCTACCGACTGATAACGCGATATAAGGCATGCCTGAAATTCAATAATAAGGCATACCTATCACTGCTTAATCTGAAACGGCCTCCTGACATGCAATATTCTCTTCGGAACCAGGAATCATGGTTGGTTCCGTTTTCTAGGACGATTCAGGGGTGGAACAACATTGAAAATCGTATAAGCAGGCTTCTAAATGAGTTAATCTAAAAAAATGTAAATGTATACAGCATGAAACCGGCCGAACTTAAGACGTATCTGTTGAATGTTTAATAAATGTGTCTGCAACTGATCACTCCTCAAGGTCAAAACAACTAAATCTTTGTAGTAGTTCTTTTGTGTACCTAATTTCGTTTTGATTGTGGTAATTATGTCATGTTATTTCAGTCCTTAGTGATGCTTTTTGTTGCACTGTACGCCAGCAATTTGTAAGGGCGCAGGGGTCCTGTCAAGCTGTCTTCTGACAAGCTTTTTTGTCCCTGTGCCCTGCATTTCTTTGTATGAAGTGCAAATACACCTTTGATTTGATTTGATTTGAATTACTACCTCACTTTACAGCTTTGCTGCAGCGGAATATTTATAATGTTTTCATGCGATCCATATTTAATATGAACTGCATGAAAGCAACATAAATATTCGGCTACCGGGTGCCCTTGTGTTGCTGCCATGAGGTATGCAATCTAGCTCAAATGAGCGTCATCTAAGCTTCTTCAAGCAACTGCAGAGTGCAGCAAGGAATAAAGATTCAGCCAGGGATAAGCAGCACCGAAGTAGAAAGATTTATATGGTTGTTTCTTGCTAATCAGCATGGACTATATTCTTGAAATGAATTTTAACAACATAGCATAGAGGGAGAGTTTGGTATTCCACCTTGGAAAAACAGGACAGCGCAACTAAAATGAAGGGCCAGAGAAAGAAAAGACTCGCACAAGCGCTGAGTCGGTCTCGTTCTCCTTGTCGAAAGCAGATGCTGCCCTTCCCTTGCGCCCTGCTGCAATTTTGTAGCAAGGTGCCGAGGTTCCAGTGCGTCACGAAGAAAGTGTAAGGAAAGGAAAAGCCACATTCTGAGGTGCGCAGTGTCCACTAGTGAAAAACCGTTATTTTTTCCCGGACAGGTTTTGTTTGTTAAACTGGAAAACTTCTATATAAAGAAGCATCAGTTTGGCCACAAGGAGAAAACGGATTTCAGCTCACTATAACTCATGCAGGCCATTATGCATTAATTACAGTGAGGTGGTTATTATACCCTTGCTGCTCGAGAGCTTTCTTTTAGTTTGGGGATTCGTTGTGGATGATTAAATGTCCTTTAATACCTCAGAAAGTAAAACCGAACTTAACTGCGTGGTGGTATGGCCCAAGTTATAGTATGACCATGTGATCATATGACTCTGACCATAGCGTACCTGAGCTTGACCTTTGACCTTTACATTTGATATGAAACAGTGGGCACCACACTGACGAATGACCTTCAATACCTCACATAGTCAAACTGAACTGCGTGGTGGAAAGGCCAAAGCTACGGAGGTATGACGACGTGATCATAGGGTTATAACTATTGGGTAGCAGACCTTGATGTCTGACCTTCACCTTGAACTTCGCATTTCATTTCAGACAGTGGAGAGCTTTCGCTGTTATAACTAGTTTAAAGCCACTTTGAACCCCAGAAATTTTTTTTATTCACTAACTCTACCGGTCTGACTGGCCGTTGATTTTTGACTGTTGCCGTATATTATAACCTTTACTATGTGCGCGTTTCGCCAAAACGATAAACGATTCTAGAATTCTTTTGTGTCATGTGTTGAGAAGGACGAGAGGCGCGTTGTGAAAAACTTTTGTTATTTTACGTGCTGACAGATGTATTTTCTGCCTGTCTGTCTTTGAATGGTTTGATAATTTATGACAGACGTTATGATTTATTCAATACGTCAGAGTTTGCCTTTTCGACCGAATTTTAATCCCCGATTCAGTGTCCACTTATGTGGTAAATACATGTGGTTTTTGAGTACAGAGATAGGTAGCACTCTGTTCTGACTTTCTATTTCGTAGTGCTGTTCTATACACCATAGAAGCATAAATACTTACGCAGACACATTTCCTTTTTTGAATGTAAGAGCGCAAAAATATATATTAACATTAACAAAATAGGCAAACATCAACGTGGACGAAACAATTCTCATATTGGTGCGGCATTATGACAAGGAGAAAAACTCCCAGAAGGCAGTCCTTGAATTAAGATGGGACACGGACATTTCCCGACTGGTACCTCGAGAATTTAGCTGTGGTTTTTAAGAACGTTTTCTGCTGGTCTGCTGCTTAAATAGCGCCGATAATTATGTATTTTTGTCTTATGCTTCCATGTGCTCAGTGCGCATGGCATAAAAATGTCTTACACCCACGTGTTTTGCTGTCACTGCTTCTGCAAACGGTATGATAAACCTCAGTAAACCTGTCAGCGGAGTCAGCTATGAGGCCTTTTATAGGAAATGCCGTTTAAGCAAAGGCTAGCACAGAAAATAATGTACATTGAGTACTTTGCATCGATTAGGTATTCAAATATCAGGCGAGGCAGAAAATATTCATCTGAGCACCTCATGATTGTACAGTAATCTGACAACTGCAACCCCTTACTTTCTGCGAAGTCTAGAAATGATATTCGAATATGCAGGAAACAACCAGTTTATGTAAAAAACGAAAGGGGCCGCATTTGAAAGCACTGCTCAATTCTCTCTTTTTGTTCATTGAAATTGTTTACCGCGAAAGCATTATATTCCTGTGACGTAACACAAAAAGCGTAAGAGCATTATTTCTATATGTTTTATGAAAATACAAAACTCATTATATTCTACAAATCCCATTTGATAACGACAAATTCATTGTTATATTTATTTCAACAATACTTTGTAACAAGTTCATCACTTCGTAAGGAAAGTTCAATGAAAGCTCAAAAAATATCAAGAATAACAGAAAAATAATTCCTTGGCTCTTTTCAGCTGTCTTAGCGTTTGTACGGCAGCAAAAGAAGCATTTATTTTCAAAGAATTTGAAGTTAAAAGTTTTCCTCTCCCTTTATTCAAAATTGTGACGGCCGCGCCGTGGTCTGGTTGCCGCCGTTATGAACTCATTGGCCGAGTAGCCAGGATTACCGAAGTAATGATTGCGCCTACATTTCTATGCGCTCAGCTGATAAAAGCGCGAAGGGGACACTCGTACAAAAAAAAAATTACAAGGACAGCGCCGGTTGTTGCATTCCTTTTTATTCATGCCTATGTGCCTTTTCCAGCTATGCATTTTAACCAGCTTGCCCAAATTTCCGTTCTTCTAACGCTAAACTAAACGTGCGGTTGTCACATACGTCATAACTTCCCGCGAAATGCTCACGTTTCGAGTACGCAAGCCTGCATATGCTACTCAAAAACTTCCTATTCGTTTGCAGTATATAGTTACGACCTGGAAGTAAGAAGGGAATATGTTTGTCAAAACCAACTCTAAACCAAGTATACGGATGGTTACATATTTTTGTTATATATTCTAAAACAAAGATTTCTCGTTCTGTGGCGGTCTTGGCTCTTAAGCAGTTGGTACGAGCGCAAACAAAACTTCGAAAGCAAGATTTTGCTACGCGTCGGAAGCTTAGACTATTCAAATCAATGTGTCCATAAGTCGCCTACAATCATCGGCAACTGCCTGACAATTAAAAGGGATGTCCACGAAAGCTGGACTAGCTTTCAGCTGAAATATGTGTTAGAGAGAAAGTGTTGGGACGAATGTGCGCCAGGAAGTTTTTTTGCAAAGTGATTGTTTTGGGAACAATTGATGCAGCAAGGGCTGCCACAAAGTGGTCAAGCTAAAGACTGAATTGATGTACAATTTGCGAAATATTTTATAAAGAGAAATAAAATCTCATACATATGATTACACTTTGTCATACTGTGCTTAGGAAGTAAAGAATAATAAATAGACTTTAATTTATAGGATGTAAGAACTAATGACAGTCAGAACAAAATGCTACTTTGAAATTCCGAAAAATAAACTATTATTGATGATACATTTATTCCCACTATTAGCGGGCTTTTGGATTAGCCATGAAATCTAGTTTTTTCGAACTATAATAAAATTTGGTGATGTTATTACGGCTGAAAGATTTGGAACAACAGGACTACTTCGAGCCGCCGTGATGGCTTAGTGGTTATGGTGCTCCGCTGCTGACCTGAAAGACGTGGGCCCGATGCAGGCCATGGCGGTGGCATTTAGATGGAGGACAAATGCTAAAGCCCTGTGGTCTCTGTGGTGTCAGTTCAGGTTTTGGGAGCCCAAAGTATCTGGGGCCATCCACTACGGCGCCCCTTATAGAATGCACCTCTTCGGGATTTTAAACCGTATAAAGCATAAAACCTTGAACTATTTCGTTCTTCCTTGTTGCGCTAATGATTCCGCGTATTTTTTCCAAGTACTCCCAATCACGCATACCATGCGGCTCGAATGCACGAACACAGACCGTTTCAATCCCGCGTTTGCTATATCTACCACCCCTCCCCCGGCTTCCTTTCAGGTGAGATGGCGTATTTCTTCATACCTGTTTTACACATAAATAGTTTAATACTCTTTATCAGGCATCCTGCCTAGACAAGATATCGGCGTTCATGACCCACAATCTAGCATTATTTCCACATCACACCCTCCTTTCTTTCACCAGGTCTTCCTTTTCGGAGTGAAGGTCCCATTTAAATCCCACCAGTGGCGAGGAATGTTCCCAGACGAAGATAAGTCCTCGCGTCATAACGTTGGTTAAGCACCTTGAAGCTCACACTACCTTGTTCACTTTGCTTTCTTTTTTTGTTTTCAAGAATCCGATCTACCTGCCGCCTGTTTACCACTTTCTCTCGTAGTAGCTAGTAGCAGATTTATATACAGACATGAGCATTAAAATAGTATGAAAGCATTTTAAATATTAGCTCTATATAGTAGTAAGCAAAAACGCAGGATAATATCGTTTATAGCTAAGAAAATATTAGACCAACTATGATTGACCAGACATGTAACTCTTAAATTATGTTAGCGTTCAATTTGGAGGGGCAGCATATGAAAAGGTACATGTGCCCATTACAGTAGAATTATTCTGGACTACAAAATTATGTTTGAGCGGGGAACCATTTACGAACGCAATCTTTTATATAATATAAGATTTTCTTTAACACTCAATATATCCGCAGAACACCCGAGCACGGTTATGCATTTTTTGTATTAGCGTTATTACTGTCGTCAGAACCGTTGTCGATTGGTTTTCTAAGGCAGCCTTAACTTTGTGAGGCGCTGTATGGAAGCACTTTATAAAAAGATATTTCTACATATCACAAGATTGGACCACTACCTCCAATATTTTCATAACAGTATTTTAAAATGTTCAAAATATGAAAGTTTTTGTCCAATAACGTTGAACATGAAACATGAATTGTTTACCGAAGCGTTTTGATAAGAATTTTCTCACATGGAGCAATTGTAACTTTTATGAATATTCTCAACATTTAATTATACTCACAGGTTAGATGGTCAGAAGTAAATGATGATCACTTCTTTCCATAGAATGGCGCATTCCAAAATATAAAGAAGTAACAAGAGAGTAAGCTGTCCTCTAGCGCACTGCCTCGGCGTGGCAGCGTACACTGCCCAAGCCCTCAGCTGGACTTTCATCACTAAACATACGAGATACTTAAGGTTAGAAACAAAAGCAAATCACCTTTTTCAAACTTGCAAAGATCTTGCAGTTAGTAATATTTTAACCGTGGCTTCAACCACCTCTATTTGTAACCTTGAGGCTCCCAATGCCGCAATTGAAAGCCTTCTCCCAAATATGCTAATTGCAAGTTACCATGCATGTCTCAGTTTCCAAAAGTAAGCGTTCCGCATATTAAGTAATCGAAATCCGCTCCGCAACATAAGCATCATACATTTCCCATGAAATGGCTGCCAGCTTACTGTCTTTGGACTCCAGTATAGGATTACTCGTATTTAGTGTTTGGGTGCTGGTGATTGGTGGAGCAACTGTGTGGTGTCTACGTTTGGAGACTACTCCGAATTTTGGTTTTGCTAGAAATATGGTGACTAACGACGAAGTTGCTCCGTTATATACAACTCGGCTTATGCAGTATCCATCTAAGGAATGAGAAATGAGATATCACTATTACCAAAAAGATCCTAACGTCGTTTGCGCTTGACTCAGCCTTGCAAAAGTTATTATTAGCTGTCTCACACAACATTTCGAACGCCACAGCTAAGGTTATACCCTCAACATTTAAATGAGTGCTGCTATGTGTATAGATTCAGGGAACATTAGGCGAATATTAAAAAATGCGCCTGCGACTCAGCGAGCCAATTTTTCCCCCTAATATAATCATGCAGCTAGCGATAACGCTCCTTTCGCACTGCGACGCGGACTGGACTAGGTTTCATATCATTGAAAGTGTATTAAGGCTACCCTATTATATACTAATGAGCCTTCTTGACTAAAAAATATTGTAAGCTACATTAAATATACAAGTTGGCTCTTTGTGGATTCCCGATGATCGCCACGGACTGTAAACGTCACGCCCAACTTAACAAATGACTTGACATCCTGTAAAATGTTTTCCTTTCGCGGATCTCGGCGATTCAAACTATAAGCCATATCTCCAATTCTATTAAAACTGTACCTCAACATTACTTTGGCATCGACGCTCAACAAGCATTCCCCTGCAAAGCCTTTCCTCAAATGAAATGAGTATCAGAATGGCTTTAGGCAAAGCCCATCCCTAGCTATAGCTTAATGTTTTACTGCATATCTGTTCGGGCATGACTTGTTACTGTCCCCCCCGACTTGCATAATGCAGTCGCTGTGAAGGCCTTAAAAAGCGCCTCATCCATTCAGCTATCGAATCGCTTTGGCAAACATAAACAGTTGTCGATAGAATTGCGCCTGAAGGTACATGATTTATTGACCAGGTAACGAAGCATAGCTTACATGCGTCACACCTGCCCTGTTGCGAGAAAAATTTATATTTCGATTAGAGCTTTGCTTTGGTGGATGCTGCTCAATCGGACCGACCGTGTGCTCATTTCATGTCTCGAACGCCTGCAGCTCTGGCGCCATACAGGCGCAATACAGATTAGCGCCGCAGCTTGAAGCAGTAAGTAATATGACGTGCGGAATATAAGCCTCAAACATGTAATTTTCATTACGAACGAAACAGCACTCTTCGCTACTACTAAGCCCCTACACGTGTTCGGAGAGTTAATGGCGCTTTTCCAACCGAAGGGAAATGTTTCAGCTCGACCTTACATAAAGCACAAAAATGTTGAACAGCGCAAAGTACTGAGAATGAGGCTACAAGCGTCTTACAGGTAGAATGTGTTCATTCAATAGCGCGTAAGTGCGCTCTCCGATCGGTTTCCCGCGAGGTATATTGCCGTTCCAAGTGCTACGTCTGAACGAGCCTAACAAGATAATGAGGCCAGGTGTTCATTGTTCCAAATTGGAAGTTGCTCTTTGCCAGTGCTCATAGAACCAGACAAGCTGCTCTCTGCGTCTGCAAGCTCCATTGGAAGAACTCATTCGTTCACTAATAGCAATCAATGCCGCTCATGCCTGCATGAGCGGCCCGTAAA
This sequence comes from Amblyomma americanum, assembly GCF_052857255.1. Taxonomy (NCBI): domain Eukaryota; kingdom Metazoa; phylum Arthropoda; class Arachnida; order Ixodida; family Ixodidae; genus Amblyomma; species Amblyomma americanum. Next base: position 79,664,877 of record NC_135503.1, on the reverse strand, counting down.
GAAGATTCAGCCGAGCGAAAGTCATCAAGGAGCCAGAGAACGCTGCCATGCAGAGTCCTAAGACGACTCCGGTTTTGTTGACGACCGATATATGCAGAGCCCCGCGGAATGCAAATAAGTATGCTGCTGCCGCGAAAGCTTTATGGGTATGTGAAGGCAGAAAAAAGTGGCTCACAAAAACAGACGCTCATCCTTAGTTCACAATTGTGCATCTGTGAATATATACTCGGTTGAATTCGACACAGGCGAGACCGAACTTCTTCTATCCAGAGTGCCTTAGAAAAAGCTTGCGCTTCGCCGAAGTATAGCAATTCTGCTTTCGGCTTGATCAAGCAAAAGATGCAATTGGAAGCTCTGTGGATTGATCGCTTGTAACCCCTGGAAGTGAATAAAAAAATCCTAGGTGAGACTTAAGCTCCACCTTAAGGATATGATGCGATAGCGTAATAAGTTAATTCCCATATATGCAGAATCAGTACCACTCCTGGCGCAGTGGTGCAGCAGTCAAGCGATGACTACTACGCCTACGCATGCTCAGCTTTGAAGACCCGTTCTTGATTAAGAATTCTGAAGAGCTCATCATATTCCTTAGTGACCAGGAAAGCACAGGTGAATCGTTGTTTCCTTTTTCAATTGACGTTGTTGACCTTTTTTATTCCATATCACAAGACAAACTGCTTTGTGCTCTTATGGATACCATAGATCACTGCGGCTCAGTGGCTTTTCAAAACGCATGTGGCATGAGTGTGGACGACTTTGTAGAAATGCTCCGTTTTTATCTTACTTCGAGCATAGTTAATTTTGAGGGAAAGAATTTCATTCAGAAGCATGGTGTTTGCATCGGTTCACGTATTCCCCTTTTGTTAAGTGACATCTTTTTATCATATTGTGACAGGCGAATCGCGACAAACCTGGACATTGCCCACTCGGCTATGATTTTTAGATATGTAGACGATTATGCCATTTTTTTGAAAGCCGCATCTCTAGAAGGAGCTATTACAGTAGTGAACCAAATTCTTCAAATCTTCGGTGAGTGTGCCTTTGGGTTCAGCCTCACCTATGAGTTGCCGTCGCAGGGGTGCTTGCAGCCTTTGGAGATCTGTATTGTTACGAGTACTAGTGAAACCCAGGTGTGCTGAAGGTACCAGCTTCGTTAAAAAAAAGGTATTTTAAACCACCAGTCAGCTTATAAAAAGGGGGATAGCAAAAAACTGCCTGCACGCCGCTCTTGATAAGTCTTGCCCACACGAAATGCAGAACAGCGTGCAATTTCAGTTACAACGACTGACTAGTGCGGATTTCCCTTGTGAGCTGGTCACTTCGGTGATAGAAGCCCTTGCCAAGGAAGCTCGATGCCCACCGAAGCACTGCCTAAGTTAAGAACCGCACCGCCGGAGACCCGTGGCTATGCCGTACTTCCACCAGATTTCACATCACCTCAAAGAAGTGGCCATGAAATGTGAGGTCCCGGTGGTCTTCACGGCGCCCAACAAGCTTTCAGGCATGCCCAATATGGTGCAGGTAAATGAAAAAAAGAATGGGTGTCGCAATAAGCACGTAGACAGGTTTGTTCTTTTCAAAACCGGGGTGGCGTACTTAATACCCCTCATGTGGGAATTGTTACATGGGGTAAACTGGACGTTGCCTGAATGTGAGACTTCTGGAGTACCGCGCAGCAGTTCAATCATTGGCGGGGGTAGGCGAACTGGCGAAACATTGTCGCCATTGCCGTAACTGCACACCCAGGTTCCGAGACACAACTGTCCTGAAAAAATTACCGATCCAGCTTAGCAGGGAAATTTTTGAAGCCTACAGTATTAGAAAAGAAAATGACCGCTGCATAAGCACCACTTACGTATCCTTATCCAAGAAGGAATTCAACTAACTTGATGCTAACTTGTGCCACGCGCGCCCGCATGCCAGTGTCACGTGATGTTGTCTGCTGCTTATCGGATGTGATTACGGAACTTGTATATATGTGGTTTTCCGTGTAGTAAACCTCAGTTGAAGTTCCGCGCTGTGTGTTGTGCATTCTTCTCTTCGTCCCTCGTCGTTTTTCGCGGTTGCAACATGCACTCACCTGTTCTCTGGGGATATTTGGTGGATTTTTGCTCACGGTGAACGACGCCGACGACGCCGACGCCGGGTTCTCTGCAGCAGGGGCTCCTTAACGCTATCGTGTTAAAATAGCTGGCGGTTTAGCACGGCTAAGCTCGCAATATCGTGCAGTAGCACTAGTTGCTGAGGGCACTTAAGGTCCTTACATGGTAAATCATTGCGTTAGAGACAATTATCATATGGCCTTTACCCGAAAGGTATTTACCATGATGATATTCACTTTTAGGGCTTTTTCCAAAAGCCTTTGCAATAAAGGTCTTTGGGTAAAGACCTTGGTACAGACCTAAATGTCTCCACCAAGGTGAAGGCCTGCCAGGTGGAGACCCCGAAGACAATTAGCATGAAGGCCTTTGAGTAAAGACTTTGTTAAAGGCCCAAAGGCATTCACCCAGTTGAAGGTCTGTCAGCCGCGTATACCTGGCAGGTTGCCCACAGCCCGGTGGCAGGTGAGCCGCGCCTGCCACAAACCAGGCTGCAGGGACGTACGTATGTACCTATGCACGTACTTATGCACGATATCGGAAAATGCGTCTAGTACGGTTTCCGCACTAAAATGGAGCTGACAGCGTTTCGCCTTGACTGCTCCTGTCAAGGCTCTATCTAGGTGCAGAGCAGATTGCTTTCAGCAATTAATGAACGCGTTCAGCCCAGGATTCTTACAGTACTGTTGCAAAAACTCTTGTGTACTTCTTAAATAAAGAAACTAAGACACATTTTGCTTCAAATGAGAAAGAAAGGCACTCTTGGTGTGGTGTGAAACAAAAAAGCGAGATTTTTTGTCTGTGCGCTATTGCGTTCCATCACATCTTTGTTACAAATTTTTGAACCGCAATTGATTAACTTATCTCGGACTGATACTAAGTGCAACTTTCGATAAAGGTATGCATAAAAAAGAAGTTTAAAGTGTAGTTTGAAAATGGTAGCATAACTGTACGGTCTAATATTTGAAGCACTGTAGAAAGTATTAGCGGGAAAGAAATCAGCTAGCACTGCTTTTGTTTGTACGGCTTTTCCTCACTGAAAAACAACTTGTTTGCGGCAAGAATGAACTAGATAAGACTCCTGTGATGAATGAGCCGTTTTACTTGATTGAACTGCATGCCATTAATTTTATTAATTATTAATTTATTTAATTGAACAATTTTTTTCTTAATGTCTAGCCTTAGGTGGCGTGCGTCACGAGCCCTCCTGGCCTTCTCTTTCTTTCTCAACACTGCCGCACCAAAAGTCAGAGGAAATTTACCTGTAGCATCAAGGGCAGACCAGACGTCACTTGTACAACGCATACAGAAATACGTTGCTTCAGCACTGAGCAAAAATATTGGAGCTGTTTCATTCATTCCTTGCCTCACTGGTGGAGAAGGAAGAAATAAAAACTAATTCCTTCACTGATCTAGATCAAAATAAGAACAAATAGGATTTATTCCGCGAAGACCCACTTGTAGGTCAGCTAGTCATCGCTAAGTCAAGCACTGAAGAATAGGTGAAGTAGGTAAGGTAAATAAGGTTATTTGACAGCGGCTTTGAGGCATATATATGCTCTACATCTGCGTGACCATAGGAAAGTTGCGAAAATACGGCGTGAGGTTCTGTCGGAAAAAGCACCTCCTCTGTGGATCGTTACATTGCGGCTGTGCATCTTGTGAAAAATGTGTTCCTTTCATGATTTGGAATGGGTCTTTCTGACTTCCCTTATATTCCTATAAGTTTCGACTAGCAGAGTCAAGAATCTTGTGTAGTTTCAGCTCATTAAATATTAGGGGAAAAAGTAGTCATGTCAAACACAGTCAGTACTTCCGTCATTGACTGAAAAAGGTTATAAAGATCCGACTACGGGGCACTTAACGAGTCATATGGCACGTTGTTTACAGAATAAATGAGGGAAGGGACAAATATACAGTGCTTTTAACCCTGATAAGGGCGTGAGAAACGCTTCACAGATGACGCCAGGAGGTGGCGAAGGAAAGGAAGGCATATCCGGGTGGGACTAATAGAGTGGCAAACAAACTGCTGCACTATACTACAGCCAAGCATCACTTGTATCTAAACGACTTTTTTGTTGTTACGAAACGTGCTGTTGGGCACACTATACGAAGCGTATATATAAGAGTTTATTTCGAAATGGGCGAAATGCATATACCAAAACTAAGCGAGTTTTCATCCTAATAGAAAGCTCAGCCATAGATCTTTCTTTTGCAAAAGCTGTGAAAAAGAAAAGTTCCCACTAAAGTATAAATCGCTGTGCGCAGAACCAATGTCAGATAAAAAAATAACACTGATTATCCTGATGTATGGATCAAAATGAGCTCTATCCACTTGCGAGAGCCTTCAATTTCAGCTTGAGCCTCTTATAGTTTCATATTAGGTAGGACTGCTTTGAGCGAAGTTTCATTTATTCTTCCCCAGGAATACTGTGTGATTAACTGGAAAGGATAGGAAGAGATCGGCGGAATATATTAAGCTGAAAGACCACGATAAGTATGTTTTCTTTAGCCCTGTCGCCGATGAAACAAGGATGTCCCTGTGCTACAATGGAGGCCAATAACAACCACAACAACGTTAATAGGTTCTGCTAGGTCAGTTTGCGGTGGCTTTCTCAATTCAGTATTACAAGCGAAACTGAAGACGTAGAGAGGAAACAAAAGTAGCCGTTGTCGTGCTGTTTGGCGCCCTGTACGCGTCTACCATTTCACTACTACAACCCGCCGCGGTGGCTCAATGGTTAGGGCGCTCGACTACTGATACGGAGTTCCCGGGTTCGAACCCGACCGCGGCGGCTGCGTTTTTATGGAGGCAACACGCTAAGGCGCCCTTGTGCTGTGCGATGTCAGTGCACGTTAAAGATCCCCAGCTGGTCGCAATTATGCCGGAGCCCTCCACTATGGCACCTATTTCTCTTTGTGCTTTCACTCCCTCCTTCATCCCTTCCCTTGCGGCGCGGTTAAGGTGTCCAACGATATATGAGACCGATACTCCGCCATTTCCTTTTCCAAAAAAAACAATTATTATTTCACTACTAATAATAAATTATGAAAACTACAGTGAAGTAAAAGATATACTAGGTCCCGTACATTCCATCAAGTGTTAACGTTTTGGAAAGAAGGCTGTCAGGTGAGTGCTTGTGGCAGAAGCCTGCTTTTCAATTTACAAGCTTGTGTTGACGCACACGTGTGCCCCTGAGTGCACACAAAGAATGTACTAATTCTTTCTTTGCTTTATTTCAAGGATAACCATTTTTAAGCATTATTTTATCAACAGAGCTTAAAAACACTCTAGGAATGAAGTTTTCCGAACGAAACTAGATCAATTTCAAACTTTCTCATCAAATGCCGCTAAAATCCAAAATGTGTGTGATGATAATGACTAAATTGCTTGCACAATTTTTATTTAATCACGGTTTAGATTTGCTGTAACGTGTAAAGTACATCACCACTAAATTTGGGTAGCGCTGTGGATTGGATTGAATTGAACCGCGCTGCGGAGCGCAGGCACCGCTGTTTTGCTCATGTGCATCTATGCGATGTAGTAGGAGATATGGCTATCCTAACATATGAACATATGTATTTCTGAGATGACCAAATATGCGCAAGACATCTGGCTCGCTATGAAGCGTACCGTCTGTTCCATTTATTCGCCAATAATGTTCAGATATGTAGAAAAAGTGGTCGGGAGACAAATGTATGCGAGTCGCGACGGTGTCAAATGCACCGAATAAAAATACAGAACGTAGAAGCGGCACTTGAAATGATAGGAAGACTGACAGCTTGCGTCCATCTGTTTTACACATTAATGACAATTATATAATCGTTTCCTTGCTACGATCGTTCATTTTCGTCTTGCTGAGGCTTCGGTGAACAACAAAAATATATATTTTTAAGCACAAAATCTTGTCTCGGTGCAGAATAAATGGAACACCAGATAGGTTCCAAAAAACCAGATTATGTAGGGAATATTTCTAGCGTTCATGCCGTCAATTCGTGCCGAGATTTCTCGACCGACTCATTCTTGAAAATACAGTTAACACGTTCTGTAACGACGTTAGCCTTCATTAATACAGTCTCACTTCTAGTCTAGCAGAGTACGCTGCTATTGTAGCACGGACATTATGCCCTCTAATGCGCTGAAAGTGAAAGAAGCTCCAAAGAGATTTCGACTAAATTGGCAAAACTTTGCCCTTAAAGAACACTGGCGATTGTTTACATAGGAGAGTGAATAACTCGTTGTTCTCCCGAAGTATTTTTTTTCGTGAAATTGTTCTTGTCTGTTTGTATTCAGCAAAACTGCCCGAAAAACGCGAGGCCACAGCGACCGTGTTGTTAGATAGATGCGACTGTACTGCAACATTCGTTTTTAGCATGCAGTAAGGACGGCTAGAACTGTATGACGAATTCGGGCGTTTCTGCTCTGGAAGACATAAGCGTGTTTACCAATCAATTCGGAAAACATTCCCAAATACTGGGAATGAACAAGCAACCAAGTTCACAAAACCTTAAGAAGGCGATAAGTTCAGCAACGAAACGTCATTGCATATTATATGATATACGTACTTATAAATAGACTAAGTATTGTACACACAACAATTAATATATTATTTTCTTTCCAAAAGAACACTTTTGCAAATCTTTAATGCTATAAGGGTCCTGGCACAAGTACCGGTGATCTGAAACAGTCGAAGTTGTCGCTTTCATCCAGAAGCGCTACAGACTCTCAATCACTTCGAGGGAGAAGAACGCTTGAGGAGAGCTTACTTATATTTCAAAAACAAGAAAAATACCAACAACATTTCACAGCTGTCTAGTCGTCAATCGAATGCAGTGCACGCATCAATACAGAACATTTTGTAAGAAAGCCGGGTGCCCTGACCACGCAAGCAAAAATCGATGCGGTCCGATCAACACCAATGACTACAAAATGAAAAATAGGCCTTTCAAGAAACGGGCAGCAGTAAATCGCTAACTGCTACTTTAAATGAAAGAAAAGTTGGCGCCTATAAATAACTTAAAATATGGCCTACGCTGATTAGATAATGATGGAAGTGGTTCAGTTATATGAATAAACCAATCCTTATGTCGAATAACAGTGTTCCCTATTGAAGTCTTCAAAAGTAAGCAGAAAGATTTGAGGCATGAAGGTGTATTGGGGAAGGTAATCAGGCCGTTGGAAAGCCTCCGGGAGTAGTCAGGAAGCGGGATTATTACAGTGCACCTCTTTACACAAAGACCGCACTCGTCTTCCCCATGGCGTAACTAAAATTATGCTCAGAGATAGCAGCAGCCTGTCCGAAGATATCGAGTTCGAGGTCTTTTTTCCAAGATGCTAAAGAAGCTGACATTTTTCAAGCACCCGTTAACTGCAGTGCTAATATTTTCCGGCTTGTCTGCATCTGCTATACGGTCGCAGTTTCAACCTCCTGTAATACGTGCATTGTGAAGGAATATCTCATATTTGCGTCAACTGCTTGCAGCACATGCATTTTGTTAGAGAGGTGCCTAGGTAAACGACGGGCAATATTTTCAAAGTAAAGTCAGGCGAACAACGTCCTTTGAAATCAGGATTCCAGTAGCTGCCAGTAACCACGCGTAGCGCCAGTTCACTCTGCGCAATGGAAACGCAATGCCTTTGAATGTAACACTGTATGAAAACAAAGAACTGACATGGTTTTAGAGTGGTTAGACCGAGTAGGACGTGCGAAAGCACTTGAGGCATTACCGCCTCAAAGAGAACCGCATGCAAGTTCTTATCGTCAGCCGCTCTCCGCATCCGCGCGCGGGAAGTTTGTGGGGAAGGGAGGGGGGGAGGAAGCGGCTCCATGCGTGGACGGAGCAGCTGCGCAAGGCGTCCGCCGCTGGCGCTCCGTCAAAAGCGAAAGGTTGAGGCTGCACACATACCTCTGCTTCCTCAGCTTTGCTAGTGAAGTAGCGGTTTTGTGATAAAAGATGGTGGCAGAGAGAATCACATTTAACGAGACATGTTATCGCACGACATAGCGAACTGGGCGAGTTGGTAACGCACAATAAAAAAATGGCAACAGCGCAAAAAAAGTCTCGTCTGTCCCGTTCTTTGTCTTGTGCTCATTTTTCGGGCTGTTTGAGTTGATGTAATAAGTTGTCATAGCTAATTTCGTAAATAAATATGCTGTATTATAGCATGAGCAGATAGTCCGTTGGTCAAAAAACGTTAACTATTATACATGTATAGGCCGCAATTGGCATTTCGGCAAACACAGGTTTGTATAAACATCACTTTTCACTTAATCCCGTACACTTTCACCACTACGTTAATTACGTACTGTCATGAGCGTTAAATGCAACCGTTCTTATTTATTCAAAATTCGTAAGTGTCTCCGCTCAGCGAACAAAAAACAAATCTGGTGGTTTAGGCGTTTCACAAAACGACTTCATTTTGTTGCTCGTTTTTCCCACCGCACTTCAGTACAGTCGCCTCCAACAGCAGGGAAGAGAGCAACGCGACATCGAGAAATTTATTTTTCACGCGAGTACATTGCACCAGAAGAGGAAAAACGCTAGACTTTCGGAGTGATAACACAGATCTTGAGCATCAATTTCCGCCCAATTGCTTGACTTGCTGAATGCACTGCGATCTCTTGCCATGTTTTCACGTCGGGAGTGCGTATATATTGTCATGCATTCCCTTTAATTGGTAAGTTTAACATTTCTTTCTGCTAATGGTGACTAAAGACAAAACAATGAACTGATTACCTTTTTTTGCACATGGGTAGTAACCCATAAGTGGCATGCAGATCTGATAACGATTGGAAGACGATGCCTCTAGAAACGGCATCATTCATTTCATTTGTATCAAAAGTTGATATTTATGCTAGCAAATGAAAAAAGATGGCACCCAACATTGAACTAAGTCGGAAACACCAATGGATGCACCACTGTACTACGATGAAAACAGGACATCCTTTATCGTCGAATTTTCTGCCTAGTTCCGCAGTTATTCGCCACCTGAGCTACTGATTTAAAAAAATGTATGATTGTCTGGAATTATCTCCTTCCCGTGCTGCAGAAATACGCGCGTGGAAATAAGGAAGTAAACCGCATCGGTAGCACTGCATAGAAGACAGGACTGCAACAAAAATATTTACCACAATATGGCGATTATCCTACAAACACCAGTGCTGGCAAACACTCTTCGGCAACGCATCATTCTTACCCCAAAAATGGAGTCGACGGAGAGTAAGCGAATAGGGAGACATAGATCCGGAATAGAAAGCTTAATCACCACTCATAGGCCTGCTCGTAGCTCTAGTGTGCCTACACTTTCGGCAAATCGGATTCTGGTGCAACTGGTAGGCATCTAGCACTGATGGAAAGGAATACTTCCCAAGGTACTGCTTCCTTTGCATCTCTGCGTTTTGTAAGCTACCCACAATACTGCGAAAAACGGTACAGCACCGCTTCACTTCTCTTACTTCTGCCCTTTCCCCGCCCCCCTTTGAAAAAGAAAAAAAAACGGAACGACGTGCCTTCCAAAAACCTACAGTGGAGACACGAGAACGGCCAGTTTCTCACTTTTAGTTCAAGCCTCCTTTAAAAGGTGCAGTTCTTTTACTGTGTCTCGTGTCTCAGGTGTTGCTTTGACACGTAAAATGCATTAGTTTACCCCGGAGTTTTAGAGCCTTCCTGCTAAATTTACATCAGTGCTTTTCCGCTGGCGAAGAAGAGTACCCGAAAAAATGTCTTTATACAGTGGCAGTGCTAGATGACTTCACTGCAAGCTGTGAACATAGCTTCTCAGCATTATGAATTTCAATTTTATTTTTATTATGCGACTAAGGATGATGAAAAATCCGTATAGCACTGAGAAAGCTTGGGTGCTGGCAAACAGGCCGCGCGGCGGTATTGCAGCTGTGTAGTGCAGCTGTACGTAGTCGATGCTGCTGAAAGGTCGGAAATCGCCAGCCGCCATGCGCGCAGTTTTAACTGCGTACGTACTAATCTGTGGCTTGGGGTCTAGGCCCTTAAGTTCATTATTGAAATGTGGGAATATGTTCCTTGTATGTGTAAATTTCAGTGGTGTGCGTGAACAGCTGAAGCCTCAGCTTCCGAAAAGGGCTCTCTCTCGAGGTCAGCCGCCAGAAAAAAAACCGCGTCTCCCTTTGCTACGGCCTCAGGCGCCAATACGTATTTGTGCTGAAAGCTCACTATTTTTCTGAAAGTCGTTGTCCACTTTTATTTTCATGCGCTGTAGGTTCAAGTTCGTGCGTAACATGATGCTGTGTTGACGTCACACACTTTGTTGGGAGAGGAGAGTAACTTTGGTGTCATGCCACGCGAAACCTCCCAGAACTCAAATTAGCGTTAAAAAATTTTAATCAAACATGAAACAGGATGCAATAATCAATTTTATTTTACAGGATTGCACTTGCGTTGTTCTTTAATCTGAGTTCATAATAAAGGCAAGCAAGAATTTTCAGTGTTTTCTTTCTTCAGTAAAAAAGAAAGAAATGTGCCGTTATAAGACATTTTTTACATAAACTTCCTCAATATGTCAGCCTCAAATTCATTTTCCGTCTTTCGTCTGTTGCAATATCTTATGCTAAAAATAAATTAAAATTGGTAAGCCAACTGCTTGTTAAGAAATTTTCTTCCCAAATTCGCAAAAGTGCATTTTTCCTGTCATTCAGACTTTATTTAAGGATCAAGGCCATCTAGATAAAAATACGTCCGAGGGCTCAAAATAAACACGAACTTTGATGCTTGGTATCAAGAAATTTCATTTCGAGTAAATTTAGTTTGACGCAAGAAAAAAATATGAAGTCCGCAGGCAGCCTCCTCTGCAGATACTGCCGAACGTTCTTCACTGCAGAACACGCACTATCGTGCTCCATATGAACTGCAAGGCGTAAAATAAAACAACACATTATCACTTGGCAGAAAGTCACAGTGCATATTAGTGCCATAAAAAGAGGCAGCGACGCGTACTATTGTGCTTAATAAAGCTTGCAGCACATCCAGTGAGAACCAGCTCAAGTTTCCGCTTTGTAGTAAATCAATGTCCGATGTCAAACCGCACCTCACTTCACAAACGTTAAGTGAGCTTTGCTGTTTACATCGAGAGCTAACTCAAACAACTTCTAGCCCCATTGTGCTTACACTGATTCACGAACCGAGATCTTATCACATCTTGTGCAAGGCAGGTGATATTCAGCACGATAGTACATGTTCTGCAGTTAAGACAGTTCGATAGTATCTACCGAGGAGGCTGGCTGCAGATTTCAAAAAAATTTTCTCGCGTCCAATTAAATTCACTCAAATTAAAATTTCTGATGTGCTGGCATCAGAGTTGGTTTGTATTATGATCACTCTCAAGTATATTTATCTCGTGGGCCTTGGTCAGAATTTAGGTCTGAATGCGAGAAAAGTCGCTTGTTGCGAACCTTACAATTATTTTGAAAAGTACCCTGTTATACAATTCTAGTTTATTTTAAGCAGAAGCCACAGCAACAGGTGAAAGGAGGAAAAATATTGTGCCATAAGTTTACCAATGTTTGTGTAAACAATTTCTGAAAACGGGTCATTTATTGCTTCTTACTGAATCAATAAAACGCGGGAAATTCTTCCATAGCTTCATTAAGAACATCATGTAAAAGAGCAACGCAAGTAAAATCTAATAAAAGTACATTTGTTATTATATCCTGCTGCATATTTGATTTTATATTCTTTAACTCAAACTTTTGCTTCTTTGCGGAAATTTCAAAGAGCGCTCACGTGAGCAAAAATTTTTTTCGTGAAAATGACTTAATTGAACTGAAAATTATCTAATGCACCTAATAGCCCACTAGCCCAATTTCTTTTCAAGAGAATTGGCTATGGTCGCTTTCGCGGTATGGGGAGTTTCGCGTGGAATGACCCTTTAATACAGTTAATCGCATACTCTTGTCTGAAATGAAACTTAGTTTCCGGAATTCGCTGATTTGACCCAGGATCTCATGTGTACATTCAGGAAGACGCAATTGGGAACAGCGCAGCAGAGCTGTCAAGGTATTCAAAGCAGTAAATTACCAACAATAAAATGAAAACACTGTAGTAAGAAGCTTAACGAACGGAGGCCTCGCGCAGCAGTAATGCAGACTACTCCTTCAAACTCTCGTTGGTCTCTGCGGGTACGCAGCCCTGTATTTATTGTTCCATAGAAATGAAATTTCCGCTAGTGCTGTCATACGATCGTCACAGCTGTGCAAATATCTTGCTTGCGCATTGCATTTTGCTTGTATCTCTTGCTTTTGCATTGCTCGTTGCCATAGCAACTGTGAGTACAAGCGGCAAGAATTTAGCCCGCGCCACCCCCTAAATTTGGCCTCGGCCGATATTCTTCAAAATTGATGCCCAACCACAACTGGGTGTGCCCGACACGATGGTCAATTTCAAATTTGACTCGGGTCAACCCTGAAATTTGACCTTTGGTGATCGGGATAAAAATAGCTGTCCAATCATAACTGACTATGCTACTCACGATGGGAACCTTCACATTTTGCCAGGGTCATTTCTAAACATTTGTCCCGTGCAACCCCAATGTTGACCTTAGCTGATTTGTACCAAAATCCCTGACCAAACGTAATTGAGCGTGCCCGGCAGGATGGCGGCTTCGAGATATGACTCGGGTTATTTCCGAAAAATGTGGTCCAAGGCCACCCCCGAAAAAGTTCACAGCTTTCAGGTTTGCGCCATCTGGTTTCTATGGGGTAGCTCGCGGAGTCATCATTTTCCGCACCGCGCTTTCGTACGTCACACATTGGTTTAGGCGGAGTTAAAGCCCAGCAAATTTTTTTTATTAAATTATTAAAGCTGTGATCACCTAAAAACGGAGGATAAGAAGTAATACCAGTAAATGCATTAAAGTACCGTCGCGTGCAAAAGTAACCGACCTCCCCTCCAAATTTCGACTCATGCTGTTCTGCAGGGAGGTGGGGGGGAGACCAAACAAACCGCCTGTGGAGTCGAGACAGGCGCAATTTAGACCACCCCCCCGCAGAGTGGCATAAGTGGGAAACTGGAGGGGAAGTCGGATACTTTTGCCCTCAATGGTACGTTGTCGTGCGAGTTGGTAACGGAACATTCATTTCTTCTGCGCAGCTTCTGGGCAAGCCTCTTCATATGTATGCATACGCTCGCGCAATACATGCGTCCAGTTCCTAGTCAGCACTCCTGTGTGTCTGTTCTCTTCTGTCCCGTTCTTTTTATTCCGTGTTCCTTCAGAGTACGAGCAGCATAAGACAAACAAAATTCCATCGCAATGAATTTTCCGCAGTGCAACCAATAGCATATGCCATGTGCACAAACTGTCGCTCGTAGCTATTCAATCGATGGTGGTCCCTCTGCCTACCTCTTTTATTCTCAACCCAATACGTTAGGGGAAACTTCAAGAAGAGTGAAAGCATGTAAAAACTCGGGCTCTACATTATCGAAAAGTATCAAGGATAGGTTCAACACTCACCCAAATAATTTATTAGCGTGAACCTGAAGCATCACAAATATGTGATCCCGGAAAAGTGTTTGTAGAAGAACTAAGCGCCGAGGCTCTTTATGAAAATGCAAAGAGAGAGCAATGATGTATTGCGCATTCCCTGAGAAAATGAGCGTTGAATTTCTAGTGACATTACAGAGTAAATGCGAAATAACTAATTCACGTCTATCTCAAATACAAGCTGAGGAGTGACTATTGTTCACTGATGCATAATGTTTCCCCATGCCATTATCATCAGCCACTCAGATGATTTTCTTGCGACAGCCACCTTGCAGTTGTACCTCTAAATATTCTAATATGTAATTTCACATCAACTCATCCCATGCCATTACTAATCATCTGTTGTGTTCTCTTCATGCGTTTCTTTGTGACATTCCCCAAGAAAGCAATGAAAGAACAGTAACAAGGGCGGAACGGGCTGAGCGGCCGCTGTAACCTTCTGAAAAAATGCCGGTAGCTTCGAAAGAGAGACGTGAGGCATCGAGTCAGTGAAGGTTTATGCGAGAAAAAAATTTTTCTTGGGGTTCAAATGATATTTCACAAAAAATGTGAGGTATTTTGTATATATATATATATATATATATATATATATATATATATATATATATATATATATATATATATATATATATATATATATATATATATATATATATATATATATATATATTACAGCAACAACAGCGCCAATAACTTGTTCGAGCAGCCATTACCTGTGACTTTTCGGGGGTGCAGTCTACATAGCGTTCGTGTAGTTCAGGTCAGTCACTGGCGAAAATGTTACCACTGAAAGTCAAAGCAAGAACTCGTGTGTTCATCGACGGAGTGAAATATTATCTACGTACTTTTCTCAATTTCACCGTTTTTGAACAGAAACCGTGAAACGTGTTTCATGTAACTTTCACCCTTTCCTAAGTAGTGCAACGGTCCTCGTTCAGCTTTCATACCCTTTATGCATGTTGCAATTTTATGATGTGCCATTCATTACAGTAACTTTTCACTGTTTCGTATAGCAGTGCAACGCTCTCTGGTAATTTATTGCATCAGTCGAAATTGCAGCCGCCCATACATGCAATAGGTGCTGGAGAGAATAGTTCGGCTTTTCCTCTGTGTTCTCAACGCCAAGAAGATATCAATAGCATTCAAAAAGGACAGACACATACCAGTGCATGCTTCAGCATCCATTTTTTTACTTCAACCAGCAAATTCACTTTCATGCACTCTTCCAAACAGTCGGATCATGCACTTTTGCTGTCTCACATAAACACGCAAAAATATGTTTTCGAATATGGAGCACAATTTGCAGGCTCCTGATTTGTAGCTCATCTCCTAGGCACCCATCAATACGGCTTTGCGCTGAAGAGCATCAGCGAGGCGAAAAGTTCTGTTTTTCTTCAAAGCGTAAAATTTAGAAGCTAACGCAAGGACTGCATAGCTTCTCGTGTAAAAAGAAAACCGGCTGAAGAAAACCCCTTAGAAGCACTAAAGCATTACTGGAGTAGTCTGAGACAAATTTATGCCATTTGCAGATGCTATATGCGTTTTATGAAAAATACTACAATACTAGAAGACACCCCTTTCAAAACATAAAAATTCCTGACTTGCTGAACCGACGAAGCAAAAAAAAATCGAAACAAGCATCGCATATGGATGTCAAACTGTTGACACAATTTGGTTTTCTTTTCAGTTATTTATACTACTATAGGTCTCCTGTTGTGCATCTCTGTGAATTTCTGTGCTTGCTTTCTTTTGGCTGAGAAGGAACAGAGAGGGAAAAACAGCCACATTTGCTTGCACGAACGTACTATAGTCGGATACAACTCAAGAATGAAAGGTCAAGCGCACTCAAAGAAAGCCCTGTAGCCAATGTTGTAGACCAATTTTCATGATGCCCTGGTTACTTACGTTTCATCTCCTCCGCCCAGCAATGTCATGCTAGAAGTTCCAAGCGGATTGTCTTCGAGGTCATAAAAATTGGTCGCCCCCACCGGCAAAGGGGAATCCTTTGAGGGGATTTGTATGTTTTTCTTCAGCGCTGTATGTTGAAGTGAATTGATATTGCTTTATATTCAAAATATATGTGCATCAGTAGACATGCTTGTACATTACACTCGAAGGTTTTCGTCCCACAATCCGTCCCTACGTACATATTCCTCTCATCACCGTGCGCCAAGTTCTTTGAACCCTTGACGCCCCTCTGATAACCGACCTTTTACCTTCGA
The DNA here is from genome assembly GCF_052857255.1 of Amblyomma americanum. Taxonomy (NCBI): domain Eukaryota; kingdom Metazoa; phylum Arthropoda; class Arachnida; order Ixodida; family Ixodidae; genus Amblyomma; species Amblyomma americanum. The sequence continues at coordinate 79,649,044 of NC_135503.1, read as the reverse complement.
AACCTCGCTTCCCTTGGCATGTGCCATGTCTCTGCCGCCGTAGAATGTTCTTTTGTACGTCGCCGGCCAGAGACCAGCTGCATATGCTGCGCCGCATTCCCATCTTCCTGGTCTACCTCTCCTTTCGAATTTTGACCGCTAATCTCGTCGGCGGCTCGCCGCTCAACCTCTCCCTGTCGTCGCTCGCCGTAGCCGGTGCTTCGCTGTCCTACCTCTCCACCGCAGGAAAATCACTAAACGTTGTTCCCACAGACAAGACCTGCGTGTTCCTCTAACTCTCCAAATCCTGCTTCGTACCATACAAATCTTATCCAGCTTTACGTTCAAAACGCCGCCACAATGTGCTCTTCGATACTGGAGCTGCTGTACCCTTTATAAGAGATACGGTTTATCATTTACTTCTCTAAGCCGCCGTAGGTGTGCTTCATGTATCCCTTCGAGCGGCAACTGCGCTGCGCATTGAGCCGCTTGGTACCTTTACGGACGAAGTTGTGACGCAGGACGTTCTCTAGGTGATCAAATATATGTTCTGCGTGCCTGCTCTGATGACTTTATTTTAGAGTGATACTTCTGATCTCGCCATCAAGCCATCATTAAAAGTGTGCGTGCAGAGGTAGAGTTGTCTCCGCTCTGTGAGGTGTCATTGGACGCTAATGTTACTAGTGAAGCAAATATCACGTTGTGCACGCTACCGATATACTGACTTCGTCTTGTGCCGTTGTTCCCACCTCATATGCCTTTCTTCCGATGTCTACGGTCCTCCGCCCACCGTCTCCTTTCTTCATTTCGCGCTGAAATCGCAATAAGCAACAACTCTTTCTGCCCCCTCACTTTACCGCATGGTGAATTCGTTGAACACGCCGGGCTCATTCATCCGGATCGCATCTTTCCAGTTCCTACTCGATCATTCAGTTTACCGCTAACTGCCCTCGGCCCGCCTCGTCCCTTTACCGCGTCATCGCTAATGGCAGCCTTCACCACAGCTGTAGACTACACCATTTCTAATGATAAAGAGTCACAGCTCCCCGCACTGTTCAGCGTACTCCTTGCTTCTTTTAATGTCCAGCAACCATCAAGCAAACGTCCAGAGCAGCGTCACCAGCAAGCCCGTAGCGACGTCACCCTGCCAACCCCTTTCTCCCGCCCAGTTGAGTTGAGTTGAATTGAGGTGTTGAATGCTACAGGTGGGGTTAGCCTTGCTTTATCTGCCGGCAATTGCCCCACCGTAGCGTCCCTTCTATATTACCAATACGCATCTACCCCGCTATGCGCACAGTCACTTATAATAGCACACATTCTCTCCCGCAGTCACCCTCTATGCACACAATCAATCCATACAATCCACATCACAATTCACTCTAGAAGTCACCATCTATGCACGTATTCAGTCACAGTAGAACATAGGCCATTGCAGTGCCACAATCCATGCACACATTCCCTCAAAGTATAACGTAGTCCACTCCGGAAGACACCATCTACGCACACATTCAATCACAGTAGGTCATAGTCCGTTCCTGTTCTCACCATTTGGAAACAAGATCCGTGTCCTGCAGAAATGTTAAAAGAAGGCGTGCAGCCTCCGTTCTGCATGTCTGGTTTCCACTCGGGTAGACAATGTCCTGAACTGTGCTGTGACGGGTTCCTGTCTTCTTGAAGGAAACGAACATCACATGCCTTTCCGCGTTGTACTCTGGGCAGTGCATAATATAATGTTCTATATCCCCGCACACACCACTTAAAGAGCAGAGCGGAGACGATGCTATGCCGGTCTTATGCATCCATGCAGGAGTGCGAGCAGAGGCCGTGCGAATTCGATGTAGAAGGGTCGCCTGAGAGCTTCTCAGTTCTTTGGTCACACATGACTTGGCTTGTGGGACGCACTCCACAGGGTACTGAAGTGATCAAGCACCGTTTTCCTGCAGAGACTTTTTCCATCTTGAGGTACTTTTTTTGATAGAATCCTTGAGAGAGCTTTATGGGCGAGACTGTCTGCCACCTCATTACCGTTGACTCCTATGTAAGAGGGCACCCGTTGGAAATGTAGAGTAAAGCCTCTGCTGTGCAGATTCTGCACCAAGCGCAGAGAGCTTATAGACAAGGCGTCATTAGGGAATCCGCGCTCTAACCTCTGAAGGGCAGATTTTGAATCAGTTAGGTTGACAACAGGTTGAGCCGGACAAGACCCTAACTTCCGTAAAGCCGCCTCAATAGCAACACTTTCAGCTGTTGTGGAGGATACGACAGCAGTACAGCGTACGGACCACTTGCAGTCCAAAGAAGGAATGTAAAAAGCCGCTGCGCTAGCCTTTTTGACCTTGTCCACAGAACCATCCGTGAAAATTTGAAGATGGCAGGTATACTCTGTTTCCAAGAGTTTCAGTACAAGCGAACGCGTTGCTGCCAAAGAAGAGCTGCGCTTTGCACTCACATGGCGAATTCTGACCTTACAGTCGAGGGTCGGAAAAGACCAGGGGGATTTCAACCGTTTCCTTTGTCTTCGAACATTAATGCCTAAAGAACTAAGAGTACTGAGTGCCAAGTGAGCCTTCGACTCATACCTCTTGCAGAGCCGCTTGAGAAGGGATCGCCCAGCTACCGTCTCTCATAGGCGGTCAAGATGCATTAGTAGTCTCTGAAAACCGATAAGGTTAAGAGGTTTCGATAGGGACTCATGAAGTACTGCCTTATTCGCAGCCGCCTGGGGAACTCTAAAGGCTCTTCTTAGGCCCTTTCTGTACTTCGAGACGTTCAAGTTGTCATGCCGAGGGGGAAATTAAAGGTAATTGATACATTATGCGTCTGACCACCAGCGCTTCATGAAGTTTGACCATTGAAGAAGGATGGTTTCCCCATTGCTCACGTGCAATTCTAAGGATCAGATTGAAACGAGAAGATATAGATGAAAATCGCGTCTACAGCTTTTCGCCACTGTAGACGGGAGTCAATAGACGCCCAGGAAACGCGTGTGGTTGAATTGACGGATGCAAGAGTGACCGAGGTCTATCTTCAACCGCGCTTGACGTCTTCCTACGCCTGGAAACAGAACAAAACCGGATTTTTCCATTCACAGAGACAACCCCACACCTTGAAGGTAAGCTTGTGCCGAAAGTAGAGCCTGTCGAGCTTTCAGGGCTAATCGCTTGTGTTCGTGGCCAGTAATCCAAATACAAATGTCGTCAGCATAAAGTGACATACCCACTCGCCTGCAACTTTTTTTCATCGAATCGGGAAGGCCAGCCATTACGGCGTTAAAGAGCGTGGGGGAAAAACACTTACTTGAGGCACACCTCGTGATAGAACGCTTTCGGTGCTTAACGTACTCCCTAACCGTACACGTACCGCGCTATCACTTATAAACTTGTAAATGAATCTTAACATATAACCCTGTATACCCATGCCTTGCCAACTGTTTAGAATTGAGCTCTGAAGCACGCTGTCGTAAGCTTTCGCAACGTCAAGAACAATGGCTAAGGGGGAAAGGCCGAAAGCTCTCCCGCCGCTCACGTGTGGCTCTGGGTACCTTCGACTCCAGCTGGCCTCTCCAACAAATTTGTCACCAAGTAACACGGCCTCGATCGTGTGATCCAGCAGTCCTCCCCTGTGAACTAGCTCGCCTGTACCGCTAGCCCTCTAAAGCGTTCTTCGCCACCGTAGACGACATATCATCTATGCCGACTGTCCAAAGTGATACAGTGGTTCCGCTATAATTTTCGCCTCCATAATTGAGTTACCAGGATGGCTTGCCCTTTCCTGCGGGGGCAAGACTGTAGCGAAGAAGTTACGCCAATGTGTCAACGAAGACAAAGACAACAAGCGTTCTTCGCTGGACGCTCCACGAGTTCAGCCGAACAAAGAGCTGAGCTATCGCTCCGATCGCCCACGGCTAACAAAGCCATAAAACGAGTCTTACATTTTGTTTGGTAGAATAAGCTGGTGTTTTGTGAGTTTTTTGCCTTGTTGATTTGCGGGTGGGCCTGTTAGTTCGGCAGCACCGTAATTTAGATTGCGATGATCAGAGCTCCAGGTATCACTGCACCTCAATCGAAACAATAAGGAATTTAAATTAGTTCTGCAGCACAGGTACTCAAACATGCGTGAAAACTTAAAGAAGCATGACGTAGGATACTGAAATAAAAATGGTCCTGTTTTCTTTGCGGCTCTCTACAGGAGAGAAAGCATTCATCCCACTCTTCGCATCAGGTGCATTACCGATATTTGGAGCAATGCTGCTTAGCCAAGTTTCAAGTTTAGTTACTGAAATTCTTCTAACTCGATTCAGCATATTAACCGCGAGTTGCTCATAAAGTCCACGTACACAATAACACCCGCATGAGTGATCGAGACTTGTGTGCTATTCAACAACACATTCGTAGTCTCACGAAGTGCATTCCTGAAATATTATTCTAGTGTTGTAGTTGTCCAGAACCCTTCAACAGTGCTTCGTATGTGTGCCTAGCATTTCGCTTTGGATCACACACGATTGCTTTGCTGAAGAATTTTTTTCTGTAAGCCACCATGATTGCTCAGTCGTTATGGTGCTCGGCTGCTCACCTGAAACACGCGGGTTCGATCCTAGCCACAGCGCTAGCATTTAGATGGGGGCGAAAGGCTAGAGGCCCGTTCACTGCGCGATGGCAGAGCATGTGAAAGAGCATGTGATCCGGATAATTTCCAACCATGTGGTGGAAATTATCCGGATCGATCCCAGCACTACGGCGTCCCGCATAGATAGAGTTGCTCTAGTACATTAATCCGAAAAACCAAACCATTCGTTGCTGTCAATAAATTAGCTTAGTGTTAAGCAACTGCAAATGGACCTCGCCGCGTATTGTGAAGTGGCGGCGAAGGCAATCTACAAGGCTGGAGAGCAGAAAGAATCCAAGCAAAACAGTTTAATGGTCATCTTTACCCGCAAATAAAAGTGCAATCAGTGACGGCGATACGGGCAAGGGTGCTTGGCTACAGGCGAAAATTGGAATTACAATCGCTCCCTGCCGGGCTCAGCATAAAAGTAGCATCGAACTTTGAAGATAAAGGCCACTTCCATTCATTACCATTGCGTACCGCTTAGAAACCGCCGCGTGTGAGCATTACAGTTTGCGATGGCTCAAGGGACATCTCGCGTAGCCAACAAATTCATAAGGCCATGTGACCGCGCCCTGAAACAATGGACATGAAAACACGCATAGCAAACCTTACCGGCATTGCGCCCGTCTTAATCAAGCATCGGCCCGATGCTTACAACGAAAAGAAAGGTAAATAAAAGAGCACTGCGAAAGCAAGAACATGAGCCACTAGAGTGGATAACGGAGATTAGGCTGAGGACGTGCACACCTTCTGCGCTGAATGTTGGCGCTGTGTCGGGCACTACTTCGCACCCAAATTCATCATGTCAAGCAAGGATCTCCCGCAATCTACTGAGTATTTAACTTAGTTTGTTTATTTATTTATTTCAAGATATTGTCAATTCCTAGAGTGAATGTAACTGCAGTGTCTACAAAAAGTAGCACACTGTTATTAAACAGGTATACATGCGAAACACAAGGCGGCAGAATCGACGGCACTGATCACAACAGTTCGGAGCCCAGGATAGGCACGTAGTCCTTGCCCATGCACGGCCCCCATGTTGGTGGTATGTGTCGTGCCATCGTATACTGGAGCGTAGCAACGTTGTCAAATTTTGGAGGAGTCATCAACATTGTGCAATAGCAGCTCTTTTATACTGGCACAAGAGGGTCGTTTCGGAGAGAACGTCTGTGGAAGATGACACAAGGCTGGGGCGCCCTTCAACCTCACGGAATGACAACAACGTGGCTCGGATCAGGGAACTCGTACAGCAAGACCGCACCATTAGATTCCACATGCAATCAGATGCTCTCGACATTAGTAAGACAACATGCCACCAAATTTTGCGCGCGAACTTAAGGAAACGAAAGCTGAATGCCAGGCTTGTGCCGCACTCCTTCACACAGGACCAGAAGTACACGTGGGCATCAGTGAGCGCTGATTTGCTCTCCGAGGCAGAGAAGGATGCTGCATTAGTCGACAGCATCATCGGTGAAGAGGAAACATGGTGTTTTCTATACGATCCTCAAACAAAGAGTGAGGGCGCCGAATGGCGGTCCACAAGCTCTCCGGCGTCGAGAAAGCTGCGGCGACAGAAGACCAAAACAAAGACGATGCTGATAGTTTTTTTTCGATGCCAGAGGTGTCACAGACCACGAGTTCCTCCCACAAGCGCAGACGGTGAATCAGGAGTTTTATATCTTCGTGCTCCAACACATGCGTGATGCAGTGCGACGCCATCGCCCTAACTTATGGGCGTCTGGACAATGGAGCCTTCTTAACGATGAAGCAAGGCCGCGCACTGCACTCAGCGTGATAAAATTTCTTGTCAAGCACAGCATTACTGTACTTCTCTATCCGCCATACTCACCTGACCTCTGCCCATGTAATATTTCCTGTTTCCTCATTTGAAGACAGCCCTAAAAGGTCGCTAGATGGGCAGCGTGGAGGACATTGAAGACGCCACCACAAAGGAGCCGACAGCTATGCCAAAAGAAGCGTTTTCTAACTGTTTCCAAGGCCTCAAGAAGCGTTGGAAGCTGTGTATAGACTGCAAGGCTGACTTTCCAAGGGGTGCTGCACAAATTATTTCAACGTTAAACGCATTTTTTTAATAGACTCAATCTCAGAACTATACGGACAAATGTTGTAGATATCCATCTCACTTCTTCACTCTCTGAAGGATGAAAAAGCCGGGAGGTTTTAAGGCAATAGCGTTAAGGAGCTCGTATGAAAAAAAAACCGGGGATCCGTCGACGTCGTTGATCGCGAAGGAAAAATGCACGAAACGTACCTACAGAAGCATCCTAGGAGGCAGGTGAACCACACAGCTGAGGTAACCTTGTGAACTCATCGGAACCTACCCACCGGATTGTGAGCGAAATACGCTATAGAGTAGGTGATCCTGAAATTATTGATTGGTCGCGAGAAAATTCTCAAGAAGAACAACCTGGGTCTCAAAAGCCCCACCAGCCTCAATATCGCAGGGCATTAGCGTATCGCTTCACCGCTGCACCTCTGCGCCAGTATTGGCATGGGAACTTCGAGAGATCTATGGATGTAGAGTAGAGAATGACCAATTCCGCATATATGCGCATTAGCCTATTACATTATCGGGTCATACCCTTAAGGTGAAGCGTAGGTGCCTCTCCAATTTTTTCGTGCAAGATGGGTGTAAAAACCCTCTAGCACAATCCCATCACTCGGGAGAATATGCTTCTGTTTGCTACAAAATATTAAGACACAAAAAAGTGCGCGGCCGCCGATTTCCACGGCTGATGTAGTCGCGATGTGCAACGCTACTCTAGTCTCATGCATGTAATGAATGGTATCACGATGTTAAACGTACCCCTATTGCACATACTCCCGTCACTGTTTTCTTCTGCCCATTTGTTTTCCTTTTGGTTTTATTTCTTATGCATTATTTAAACCAATAGCCGCCGATCAATCCACGAATCTCACGTAATATACCAAAGTGCTATATCAACCAGCGTGATACCTTTTGCATATTGCCTTGTAGTGGTGATGGCAGTCGAAGCAGCGATGAAGACGGACGAAAGGGTCTTCTAAAAGAACTGTTTATTGGGCTGACTTGTACCCAAAATGGACTGAATCACTCGGCGGCGGCGAAGCGACAAGCGTGCTCGGCGGTCGTCGAACAGAATGCCGGCCGCTGTCGGCCGTGCTCAATTTAAAGCTGATAGCGAACTTTCGAGATAAAGAGCGCAAAGTTGCTAGAACATTCCGGAACAACGTAGAATCAGCTCTGCCTGGCTGCGATCAATCGAGATAAATCTAGTCGCGTCTTGCGTAGCAAACAAAGCGATAAGGTGATGTGGCGGCAGATTTGAAAAACGAACACACTGCAAATATTCGCGGCAATATTATGCCAAGTTGTTACCTTTTAAACAATGAAGCGTCTTACGCATGAGTGTAGTCGACATGAGAATTAAAACAACAGCCTAGTGCGAATTGACGCCGTCTTATATCAATGCATGAACACCTGATTGCCTCTGCGCCAGAGTATAAATCATTCAGCAAGCTCAGTGTTGATTCGAACAGCATTTGCTTCTAATAATTTCAGGAATGTGTATCGATGTGACCTTTGTGTTATTCATCTTCCTCTTTCTAATTTACGGTAGTGTTCGAAGTGAAGCCGCCATGTTAAGTACCGGTATTCTTTCGCCGAATTACAGCAGCTGGTTAAAAGTGATAGAAACGCGTCTCATTTTCTAAAAACTTAATAAAAGGAATACACGTACGCGAAATCCTATATGAAAACATCGTAAAGGTACTTCCTTGCCCCATGTGTTAGAGCCATAATTACGACCAGTAATGACAGGGGTCAGTACTCCCGCACGTCGGCAGTTTATGGCTGCATGTAACTGTCGCACATGTGTCGTATATACATCAAGCATTTCACTTCCGTTTTTCATATTCGGGTCTTAAAAATGCATCACTTTTCCGGCTGCATGCCAGATCTGCTGGCCTCATAATTGAAAAGGCGCACAATCCCCGCGATATCACAGCCTAAGCGATTCCTGTGGTTGCAATGACAAGGCAGCCTATACACTACTTAAATGACTTTTTTTCTGGTAATGCAGCTTCTCTCCTGTCCGCAGTAAAAGACGGAAAGCAAAAGCTTGCTAGGAATTCATTGATTTCGTCCGTGTAAAATAGGTGAGCTGTAATGAAAGCGTAAGGCGCCCATCTGTATGGACCCTGCATAAGCGTGGCAGCTTCAGCGCAAGAAGTCGAATTTTTCCTAACATACCTTGAAGTTAACTCACGAAGATAACTGAAGAAATTGAATGTTAATTGCAAAGCGCAATTTAAGTGCACACTTACCCTGATAAACTACGTGAAATACTTATTCATAAAGATTTATCAATTTAATCCAGCCTCCTCTGATAGATTGTAAGAACAAAGTAATACATATAGTTGATTTTCTTTTCAGCAGCGTATAGCTCGGTAGTCCAATTTAGAAAATGTTTTTCGAAAGCCCTTGTGCTGTTACTGGAGGTGAAGCGGCACAACTTCGAGGCAGCTCTCTTGCTTCTCAAAGCGAATAGCTCTGGCCCTGCAAGTGTTCTCAGAATCAAGAACACATAAACAAAAATAGCGTGGAATTCCGAGACGCTCCATGTGCCAAGGTAATATTTATGCAACAACAAATCAGACCTGTATTTCAGTTCACCTGAAGATCCTGAGGTTGTCAATCGCAAGAATATTGCCGTCAGCTTTTCGTCTCGGACTAGAAACGCCGTTACAATCAGCAAAGGGCGGAAAGTCATGATTCGCCTCAGCCATAGAAGAATGTCTACTAGCAATGAGAACCCGAAGCCCATCTTTGACTTATATGCGCATGAAAGGAAATGGTCATTTTTGATGGCCCTATCAAGGATAAGCGTTAAGAAGCTTATATTATTCAGGGTATTAAATTGCTAGCCAGTTCGTCGTACCAGTGCAGCAGAATCTCAGCAGTAGTTCATTTTTACAGTGAGTCTTTTAAACCAGCTACTAAAAAAAAACAGGTATTGCAATCCTCAGCAAGGTCAATAATATAACGTAACGAATTGTGCTTCGTGTACGGCTTTGAATGCAAGCCCGCAGTTTAAACAAAACTCAGTGACGATTCTTGTGAAAGCTTTTCTCGTGCACGCTTCTTACTCGATTTAGTCTCACTTGCTTTTCAGAAATTTGTTTTTTAATGATTGTCCTTTGTTGTTTTTCAATGGTTGTTGTCGTCCTACTGCCTAACAAAGCTGATGCATACCGTTGCTGTCCGCGTGCTCTGTCGACACCGACTTTAAAATCTCCATAAAAACCTGTCGGCCATTCACGACATGAGCCAGATATAAAAGCATCTAATTGAATAGGTATTCATAGATTGGAATGAAGTTTTTATCAATAGAGATAACAAAAATTTATCTTCTTGTTGCAGGTATCAATCACATGCCTCATCTAATACTGACTTTTTTTCCGCTCTAGGATGATCCATCCATGCCTCAGCGTCAGAAAAAACGAAGGTAAAAATTTTTCCAACACTCTATAGACTTCATTTCCAACCGGTACGCAGTTTTTCACATATGCTTTTAGAAAGTGATATTGCACCGTTTCATTGAAGCTCTTCGGGTTCATTTTTGCGAAGAATCACCGCTTATAGTTTTTCGCTAATACTAGTACTAGGTAGACTGCATCAACTAAACTTATAAGCATGTTTTTTTACTCTATCAAGAATATGATTCTGGCTTGAACTCATATATTCTAAAGCACTCAAGAAAAGGGCTAAAATAGGTGGCATTCCGACTTAAGGAAGCCGAATGTTGAAGGGCGCATATGCGTAGTGACAGATGCAGTGCAGACGGAAGGAGGCGCTCTTTAGCTGCTCTATGCGTAAGTAGTCGTGGCGCAACCGAATCTTCACGAGCATGAGACACCTTTAGCTGGGGCATGTGCAGCGAGATTGTGCACGCATCGCTCACTGTTGTTCCGTACGCTGTAAACGGCGGAAACAAAACACTTTTACTTTGCTGGGCATTTGCGTTCCTCGAAATATTACTTTCCTCAAATGTCCGCACACCCCGTGGCACCACTCAGTCACAAGAAGTCAAAGATTGTTGGCGCTGGAATGAAGGACCTTCTGTCGGTAATAATAGATGGCAAGCGTGACTGCGTTCTCTAATTTTCTTGCTCCAAAAAAAAACCGTAATCATTGCTAATGCAAAAATCTGACAAAAACTATTCAACTGCTTCACTCAGCGTCGTTTCCAAGACTTGCGTATACAGCGGCTTCAAAGCCTGAAAGATGCCAAATGACCTAAAAAAGAAGAGTTAGTTTTCGCTTATGGTGTGACGACTGGGCGGGAATGCGAAAAATAAAAGCGAACGCCACTATTTATAGCCAGCTATCGTAGAGTGCACGCGCAACTGTTTGCAGCCTGCGTACGCCCGCAAGATGCGATGATATGCGCAGCGTTCCTGGCATGCGCATTCGTTGGCCGCAGAAACTCAATGCTGGCTGGCAGCACAAGACTTTGCACTAAATATATACGGGCAGTTTATGTTGCTGTTTCAATGAGAGAAAAATAAATATAATACCGTTATTATTTCATGGCTGTGTCAGGATGGACGCTTTCGGGAATAGCGCTGGGTTTAGAAACACGTTGGCGGAATAACAAGACAGAACTATCATAACTTGTATCGACAAAATTGACATTCGGCTGATTTAAATGATAGTAGAATATAAAATTTAATTCATTACAATCACCAATGTAAGCCTGTAAGCATGCATCGCCATTGGATGCAAGGGAACCCAAGAAAACCTGCAGTAAGTGCATTACCAACATCGGCTCAGAACAGCGATCATTGAAGCTTTGATTTCAGATTTTACGCTTGTATAAAGGGCAGCCATTCTTTTTGGTTATATTAACAGTCGCTTAGCAGCATGAAAATGCAAACTGGTTGATCCCCGTCCTTGAAATATCGTAAACAACGAGTGCTGTCCTTTCGTAATTAAACTTTCTTCCGATCACCGACCGACTTCTGTGCACGTCGTATAAGTTTTACTATTCTGTACGAATAAATACCAAAGCTATTCAAATTACTGAAGCTCAAAGCACAGGACCACTTTATGGAAACAGAAATCAAACTGCACATGGCACCTGAGTAGCGCAGCGCGCATGCAGGAGGAGGAGGAGGAGGAGGAAGGGCAGGGAGGATAACCGCATGAATAGCCGGTTTGCTACCCTGCACGGGGGGAAAGGGGTGAGGTGAGAAAAGGTGAAGGAGAAAAGACAAGTGCAGGAAATTAAAGTCACTAAGTAAAGTCACAGTGTTCAGTAAACTCACAGCGTATCGTGCAGGCCACGAGTCTGCAAAAAGCGGAGCAGCGCCTTCGACGCCTTCACCGCCGATGATCACCGCGGCCAGTGGCCGAGAATCTTCGTTTCCGTCAGTGGGCGCTGGTCGGGATGCTCCAGTGCACGGCAGAGGCACTGTCTTTCGGCGCTGTAGGCCGGGCACTCACAAAGCATGTGGGCTATAGTCTCATCACACCCGCAGATGGCACATGCAGGTCTGTCAGCCACACCGATTACAGATGAGCAATGATTGATGAAAGCTACACCAAGCCACAGGCGACACAACAAAGTTGCCTCACGTCGTGGTAGGCCGGATGAAAGTCGAAGCTTCAGATCTGGGTCTACGGTTTTTAAACGCGAATGCGAGAATTGGCCTGAATTCCACGCGGCAAGCGTGATGTCCCGGGAAAGTGGTCTAAGCCTATGCGCTGCGTCGGCTCTTGAGATGGGGATGGACACGCAATCACCCTCGTGGTGAGCAGTTTGCCCTCATGCAAATTTTTTTGTGTCGAAGCCGAGGAATGGTCCAGAGACAAGCTCTAGGCTGGCAAAAATTGAGGCGGGAAAAGTTTTGCGCGTGTTTTCTGTGGTGCTTGATAGAGCTGATTGTACGCGGTAACTTTATTTTGCTTTTATTTTGCGGTAACTTTATGGTTACTAAACTGATGTGCACCGTTACAAATCGTTATCACGAAAAATTATTAAGGTAAGGCCAATTACGCCAACCGCAAGGCAAAGGCCTCTTCCATTCATCACCAATTAACCCGTTCCTTTGACAGCTGCGGCCACCTGAACCTCGAAAACTTCATAATCTCTTCCGATCACCTAACCTTCTGCCAAGCCTTGCTACGCTCGCCTTCTCTTGGAATCCGGTCCGCTACCTTTAACGACCATTAGTTATTTCGCCTTCACATTACATGCCCCGCCCAAGCCCATTGATTCTTGATTTTTACTACGATGTCATTAACTAGGGTGTGTTATTTGACCCGTTCTGCTCCATTCCTGCCTTTTAAAGTTATACCAACCAGTTTGCTCTCCGTAGCTGATCGCATAAATCAAAGTTTATGTCCTACCCATTAATCTAGCATATATGTTTCCACCCTAATGTGACTGCCAGTAGGATACAGCCTTTATATACTTTTCTCTTGATTAATACAGCTAAACTGTCATTCTTGATCTTTCAGTGCCTGATAAACGCGCTACTTATTTTAACCTCGTCTTCTTGGTCTGGGGCCACTACCTGGTCTATAAATTAATCGAAGCTCGATATAACAAAGCGGTTTCTTAAAGAAATATTCGATATATAAAGGTATGACGATTCACCTCAGAAGCATGGTCAACATGGGCTGTGACGAAGCTACAGCATTAACGAAGTAATAGCCGCTCCTCTTCAACTTCGTTATAAAAAAGTTCCACTCATATATTATCACAACACAGCCTAACATAAAGTGTTGTTGCGTTTTTACTTTAGAAAATGACATTAGTTTTCTCTATATAAATTTCTCCACCTATTATTCTTCCTTGCATTAGTCACTGATCATGATTTTACAATTCGTCCCATGATTTACTTATCTAGGCTGCGTCAACAGCGAATCCTAGATTTAGAAGGCATTCTCCTAAAGTCTCCTCACCAGAGCAGGACTTGGCCACCCTGGTGTAGTACTTGGCCACAACCTTCGATGATCAAACCAATTAATCCTCGGTCCTCAGTCCTCAGCGGCTGCAGAGCAACTGACCACGGCGGCGGTCAGACCTGTGACGCAGCGGAGGGTGCTAAGAATCTCTGGCTCCGGACAGGCCGCCATTGGAATCTGAACCTGGCAACGTTTAACGCTAGAACTTTAGCTAGTGAGGCTAGCCTAGCAGTGCTGTTTGAGGGACTAGCGGGAATTAAATGGGATGTGATAGGGCTTAGCGAAGTTAGGAGGACAGGTGAGGCGTATACAGTACTAAATGACGGACACATACTGTGCTATCGCGGGTTAGAGGATAGACGAGAACAAGGTGTGGGATTCCTCATTAATAAGGATATAGCTGGCAACGTAGAGGAGTTCTACAGTATTAACGAGAGGGTAGCAGCTATAGTAATTAGGCTTAATAGGAGGTATAAGCTGAAAGTGGTGCAGGCCTACGCACCCACATCCAGCCATGATGACCAGACCGTTGAAAGTTTCTATGAGGACGTAGAATCGGCAATGAATAAAGTAAAATCGCAGTACACTATACTGATGGGCGACTTCAATGCGAAGGTGGGCAAGAAGCAGGCTGGCGACCACGCGGTAGGTGACTATGGGATCGGCTTTAGAAATAGCAGGGGAGAGTTATTAGTCGAATTCGCGGATAGAAATAATTTACGGATCATGAATAACTTCTTCCGCAAACGAGAAAACAGGAAGTGGATCTGGAAGAGCCCCAATGGTGAGATTAAAAATGAAATCAACTTCATACTATGCGCTAAACCTGGCATCATTCAGGATGTGGCCGTCCCCGGAAAGGTGCGTTGTAGCGACCACAGAATGGTAAGGTCTAGAATTAGCTTAGACTTGAAGAGGGCACGGAAGAAGCTAGTGAAGAAGAAGACCATTAACGAGTTAGCTGTAAGAGGGAAAGCACAGGAGTTTAGGATAGCGCTGAAAAACAGATATTCGGCTTAAACTGAGGAAGGTGATCTTGAAGTTCATAAAAGGAACGATAATCTGACATCAATAATTACGGAGTGCGCAGTAGAAGTAGGCGTAGGACAGTTCGAAAAGATACCGGGAAGCTATCTCAGGTGACGAAAGATCTGATTAAGAAGCGCCAAAACATGAGGGCATCTAACCCTACCGGTAGAATAGAACTAACGGAGCTATCAAAGTTAATAAATAAGCGCAAGGTAGCCGACATAAGGAAGTTTAATATGGAGAGAATCGAGCATGCTATAAAAAACGGAGGTAGCGTAAAAACAGTGAACAGGAAACTAGGCATAGGTAAAAACCAGATGTATGCATTAAGAGACAAGCAGGGCAATGTCATTAGCAATATGGATGAGATAGTTAACGTAGCCGAAGAGTTCTACACAGACCTGTACAGTAGCCAATGTAATCAGAGCGTCAATGAGAAAGACAGCAGTGCACAGCAATGCGTCATCCCGCCAGTAACGAACGATGAAGTAAAGAAAGCCTTAGAAGCAATGAAAAGGGGAAAGGCAGCTGGGGAGGATTAGGTAACAGCAGATCTGTTGAAGGATGGAGGGGACATCGTGCTAGAAAAACTAGCCACCCTCTATACGCAATGCCTTATGACCTCGACTGTACCAGAAGCTTGGAAGAATGCAAACATTATCCTAATTCATAAGAAGGGAGACGCCAAGGACTTGAAAAATTACAGGCCGATCAGCTTACTATCCGTTGCCTACAAAGTATTTACTAAGGTAATCACTAATAGAGTCAGGGCAACGTTAGACTAGTCAACCGAATGATCAGGCAGGGTTTCGTAAAGGATATTCCACAATAGATCACATTCACACTATCAACCAGGTGATAGAGAAATGCGCAGAATATAATCAACCTCTATATATAGCTTTCATTGATTACGAGAAAGCATACGACTCAGTGGAAAACTCAGCAGTCATGCAGGCATTGCGTAATCAGGGGGTAGAAGAGCCTTATGTCAAAATACTGGAAGGTATATATAGCAACTGCACAGCTACTATAGTCCTCCATAAAGTCAGCAATAAAATTCCAATAAGGAAGGGCGTCAGGCAAGGAGACACGGTCTCGCCAATGCTGTTTACCGCATGTTTACAGGAGGTATTTCGAGGCCTGAATTGGGAACAGTTGGGAATAAGAATAAATGGAGCATACCTAAATAATCGGCGATTTGCTGATGACATTGCCTTGCTGAGTCACTCAGGAGGTGAACTGCAAATCATGATCAATGAGTTAGACAGGCAGAGCAGATCGATGGGTCTAACAATTAACGTGCAGAAAACCAAGGTAATGTTCAACAGCCTAGCAAGGGAACAACAGTTCACAATTGGCAGCGAGAGCCTAGAAATTGTGACGGAATACGTCTACTTAGGGCAGGTAGTGACAGCTGATCCGGATCATGAGAGGGAGATAACTAGAAGTTAAGAATGGGGTGGAGCGCATATGGCAAATTGTCGCAGATCATTAGTGGCAGTTTACGAATTTCCCTCAAGAGGGAAGTGTACAACAGCATAATCGTACCGGTACTCACCTACGGCGCAGAAACGTGGAGGCTAACGAAAAGAGTTCAGCTTAAGTTAAGGACAACAAAGCGAGCCATGGAAAGAAAAATGATAGGTGTAACGTTAAGAGATCGGAAGCGGGCAGAGTGGGTGAGGGAACAAACACGGGTTAATGACATCCTAGTCGAAATCAAGAGAAAGAAATGGGCTTGGGCAGGGCACGTAATGCGAAGGCAAGATAACCGCTGGTTCTTAAGGGTAACGGAGTGGATTACAAGAGAAAGTAAGCGTAGCCTGGGGCGGCAGAAAGATAGGTGGGCGGATGAGATTAAGAAGTTTGCAGGCAAAGGGTGGATGCAGCTGGCAAAGGATAGGGTTAATTGGAGAGACATGGGAGAGGCCTTTGCCCTGCAGTGGGTGTAGTAAGGCTGATGATGATGATGATGATCTTAAACACACACACACACACACGCATATATATATATATATATATATATATATATATATATATATATATATATATATATTATGTGTGTGTGTGTTTATATATATATATATATATATATATATATAGATCTAGGAAACATATTAGTATATATCTCAGGATTAGTTATTCTGCTCGTTTCTCCATCACCTGATCCATTGAGCGAATACGATACATTGTAACATATCATTTACATAAGCTAGCTTTGTCCTTTTGTTCATTCTCTTCAGATTGCTCTTATTCTGTGATTACCTTAGTAAAAACCTTGTAAGCATCCAATCAAAAAAAGCTTATCGGAAATTTCTCTTTCTTATTTAGTCCTTGACGTCCTACTTCTTACGGAGTGCGAGAATGTTATTTTTCTGCTAGAAGTCATGAGACATGCCGTATAGAGGGCGGCTAGTCTTTCGTGCACGACCTACTCATCGTCCTTCAAAATATTTCCAGTTACCTGATCACGTCAAACTTTACGCCTTCTGCGTTGCTTCTCGGGCTTGATTACCTTATCTTTAATTACCAGAGGGTTAACAGCAACCTGCGTCATTATATGCGCCTGCCATTACCTTCTTGACTCTATCGACTACCGTGTACATCTCTGTAGAAGTCCTCGGTTGTCTTGACTATCTCCTGAAGAATATTTTTAATGTTCTTAATATTCTTAATGACAGCCCATTTTCTAGCTAAGCGCACTTATACATTAGATTTTTTCGTATACCCATTTACTCTTCACCACTTGTAATGAAACGCCTTTCTCTACAGCCTGCGCGATTCTGTGTGCACTCTACTTCATTATGTTACTTATCTTACGCTTTTAGATGAACTTTCACAGTTCCGCCAGCTCGTTCCTATCTATGGGGTTAAACGCTTTCACAGCTCGTAGTTTCTTAAACAAAGCTTTCGTCTCCCGAGAGAGCTTGCCAGTTTCCAGTCTATTTCCCAGAAGCTGCTGTTCCTGCTGCTTCTTGCCTACCTTGGCGCTGAAGCTACTATTTGTGCAGTATTATTTGTCCTTGCTACGCTCATTGCAAATAACACATCACCATAGACGCTTTCGACTATATGCTCATCATACTTGGACATACGCGTGTAGGCCTGTACCAGCTTCAATTTGAACCTTTTACTGAAGGGACACGAAGGAAATAATAAACTAAGCATTACGGAAGAATTATTCCTCAGGGACACCACCAACTTTTTTTTCTGCTCTGAAAGGTGGGAGCGTTCCCGAGCGAAGCCGCAAATGAAACTCCCGAAACCACTCCACATTAAAAGCGCCCACGAAAAATGAACAGCCAGAAGATCATTTCTACGACGTCTTTCCAATGCCCTCCATAGGAGACGCCTCTGGAAACGCGGCCAGAAACCGAAACTAGCCCGCTTGTCTTTGACCCGCCGAGTCCACCGTCACGGTGTCACATATACTAAGGAGTCCAAAATAAAATTATCAAGGAAAAAGGTGTGAAGAAGACGACGTGGATTAAGCGAAGAATAAAGAAGAGTAAGAAGAAGCATTCGGTGAGGTGGAGAGAGATGACTAGGTGGAGAAGAGATCAAGACGACGACAAGGCTTACGTGGACTAACACCGAGGCGATAAAATGGCGAGGAAGAGCGAGGAACGGGCGGGAACAGCAGAGAAGCGGAGGCTCCGGTGGGTCAGGGACACTTCGGCTGGAAGAGAGCGACAGAGCGACACCGGCTACTGCTCCGGTGAGCTCGCGTTCTACGGCTTCGAATCGTGGACTTCCTGCCGTGCCTGAGCCCGTTCTGGGGAGTCAACGGAGGACGCTACCACCTGCTACGGCCAGGGGTGTCTCCAGCCCTGTTGCCACCCGTCCGACTTGCGGCCCCAACGCCAACAACACCGGCATCACCTCCACAAGCGCTTGGACCGGGAGCTTGTACGACGCAGCCAGCTACGCCAGCACAAGGACGTCGAACGCCGCCTTGACGCCGGCTACTGGATCTATACAACTCCGCAGCCACACCGAACCAACCATGAGCATGAACGCCGACCGCTGATAGTAGAACGCTAGTAGTAGACGCTGGTAGCAGTGTTCCCGGCTCGTGTGTATTCATAGTCCTTGTGTTTTGTGTTAGCTTTGTTAGTTTTGTGTGCTAGTGTGTGTGTCACGTAGGGTGTATTAAATGTGAGTCTGTGTGGGTACACCTGTCGCCTAGTCCATTCTTTCGCTCCGAGTGTTATTCGGGGAGATCCGTGACAGACGGTCGGCCATCACCGACTCCACTGTACCTCATCCCTTCACCGAAAGGAAAATGCTCTCAGTAGCATCCCTTGTGTCTGCATCTCGCTAGTGCTTGGTTACGGTAGAAATAGGCTCCGTGGCTGCGAAAAAACTAGGTTATCGAGGGCAGCCGCAGACTTAAGAACAAAGTGCTAATTGCCCTCACGCACGCGTACATAGGCGATAATGACGCGAGCGTGTGCCCTTCGATGCGTTGTATGCTGTCATGAAGTGTACGCGAATGCTTCGAGTAATCCTCAAAGGTATTCGAGTGTCTGTCTCTAACAAATATCATTCAGCCCCACATGTCCCACATCTGAGTGAAAAATTGCAGGCGCATTGTTCATCAAACGGTGCACTTTTATGTCTGTTATTGCCAGTCTTAGTGGAATGAAAATTTTTCATACACAACAAACATAGACAAGAAAAGGGACACACACAGGCGCAAAGCTTATAATATTGCGCATACTTTTGGCATGGCCAGAAGACGGGTGAAAACCAACAAACAAAGTCATGACGTTCGGAGGTTGGAGGCCTTCACTAATGCAGAAAGACAGAGAACACGGTTTGCTCGCCAAATTGGTGGCAAGAGCAGTGATGAAACACGGATGTAGATAAATGCATAGAAGTCTTTTGGTCTACCCAGTCTGTTGTTCTACACAGTAAATGAGATCGCAGGCGACCCTTGTGATTGACTCTGCTGTGGTCTTTGCGACTTCTACGTTCGTAAATTGTTTCCTGTAGGTTGTAAACAGAAACGAATCAGGCTACGTTCAGCCAACCTGCAGAGTGCCGCATGCCGCCTATACCTGTAGGCAGGTAATGAACGAATAATCTCGACAAACATGCATCAGCTTGTTGAATGACTTTCTTGCGTAAGCGTGTGTACTATTGTGCAAATTCAGTTGCATTTCGCATCTGTATGCTATGGCTTCGCCACAGAGAAGGCATACTCGAATATGGGCGCTAAAATTGTTCCTCGCCTGCGGCCGCCTTATGTACTGCATGCATGATGACCCGTGCTGGAAAATATATTTCTTTTATGCGCCAAATGAGAGGTGATGAAAATTTCGCTTATATCTCGAAGCATATTCACCTCTCCACTGCAGAGAAAGCCCAAAAGAGCATGCGCTCGCATAGTGCTTCGCACGTTGACAACGTGCTTGCAAGTGTGTGCATGAGCGACTACCAATAAAAAAGGACCAAATAACATGCAATTTCACACCGCCTGCACAACGCAGCCGATTCGACGGCTGTAGTGAGGATGAAACCGCTTCACAGGCCGCCTAACAAGCAGAACAGAATGTGAATGCCGTTGAGAGCTAGCGGCTCTGAAGTAGCTGCGTACAGCAGCCAAATGCAGCTTTAAAGCATAGAAACTAAGGCGCAAGATACAGCACTCGTGCTTGCATTGAGCCTTTCTCTTCAACGACAGTTTTGCGTGGTTTTTATTCTAAGACTTGAACATTCTTGGCTGCGCTCGCCGCGCTTCTCAATTCGTATTTCGAAGGTAATTCCCCATTGGCGTCGAAATAGCATTCGTCGATTAAGAGTATAAATGCATCACCTCCTGCAGTCATACGAATCTACAAGTGGTGGCGCCAATTGCACTTTGATTTGGCAACACTTTATGGCTTGCTGAAGCTTTGTCTTCTGTAAAAATGACTCATGTGCCATCACGTCACGCTAAATTATCAGTCTACCCTTAATTAGTGTTACCCATTAGTGCCATCTGTGTTGTTTCTTTCTGTCTGTCTTTCGCCCGGTTGCACTGTTCCGCCCGGTGTGCATCTGTACTAACTCCCCCAAGTTTCTCTCCTACTAACTGCAGTGTCCCTTTCAGATTAAGTTAAATAAGCGCTACCATGTCTATATTTCATTTTGTCAGGTGTATCCCTATTGGTAAACAATCGCACATCTAGTTCTCGTCTGTCCGTTTCACTGCTTTAGTATAGTACGTTCCCACCGTTTGGAATTGTTTATGCTTCATCAGTTCTCATAATTTCCCTAAGCCCTGTGGCATCCCCTTTATCATCGTTTAGATCGCCGAACAGCACAGCTCCCAGTGTTGGCGTTGAGGTAGCAAGATTACCGTGATTCAAAACCTGGCGCCGCAGTATTCTCGAGAGGGCAAGATGTATTACGTGTGTAGGTACTAATTTAACAACCTGGCCTGAGGTGAGGCTTGAACCCGGTGACAAGAGCCGACAACGCACCCCCTCAGTACATCCACCCTGGTGTAGCACTTGTCCCCCAATTCCTATATTAGCGCACCAAATCGACGCGCTCAGTGCCAAATGGTCTGTAAAGTTGACTTGTTGTTTGTTATGTCCGGTCGTAGGAAATCTTAAGTCCGTCAAACAAGGCACCAATTATATGGTATTCTCTGGGAGCAGGGTGTGTTACTGGGCGAGTTGGTTTGACATTGTGAACACTGAAGCGCTGGCAGACGATGGACGAAAGGAGGACGAGACACACAATGCGCTGAACTAATTACTTTAATATAAAAAAGGGGATCCGCACGTTTTTATACAATAACCTAAGCGCACTGTATTTCTCGTCATCCCTTCGTCCGTCGTCTGCCAGTGCTTCAGTGTTCACAATTCTGTGGGAGGAGTCAACGGTAGCTGTTACTTTGTTTTCTTCTGTATTTCGTCACAAATCGCTCCGTAAGAGCAGGGATTAACTGTATTAAATGGGAGCAATGTTGAAATCCTTTTATTTACATGAATATTCTGGCAGCGATTCATGAAATCTTGTACGGCAAAAGCACAGCACGTAGCTCATGTGAAGTATTTAAAAATTGCATCTACGTTTTTTTTCCAAGTTTATATCCACGTGTATTGTGGCGTTAAGTGGCTGTTTGCAGCGCAACGAACTCGTAAAGGTTTTACTTTTAAAAATAAACCAAGACTGGCTTATGATGGAATCTTTTTGCTGGTCCCTGAAACAGGACTTTTGAATTTGAACAGGGATAATTATGACGCATTACGTTTTAAACAGACACCAATATTTATGCGTCTGTCCGTTGTGCTCAGCATTGCTTTCCGGGCTTATGCGGTTTATTAGACGAAAAACGTGTGCCGATGATTAAAACGTTGAATCTTCATTTGCATTTTGAGACGTTAGTATTTAATTTTATAAGAGCAATTATATTAACATTCTAATCGACGCATGTCCCTATGTGCGAGGTTGTGAAAACATTTTCATGCCAATATATTGTCACGGCTTGCTTGACGTAGAGGCCGGCGGCGAGCACAGGTGGTGATAGCAGGAGCAAAAGAACACAGGAACAGGCAAGTCCGCCAGCAGCAGCGTCGTCGTCGGCAAGCGGCAATCGCACTTCCACTTTCTCTTCGCTACACTACCTCCCCCTATAAAGAAGCATCGTCCCGATGCTAACCCGAGAGCAGAAAACACTTGGCGGAAAACCACACAGGGGCCCAGAAATCATTCTGGCCGATGTTGAAGGCAGTGGGAAATGCAGGCGATTATCGCGCGTAATACGGCTTATGCCGGGCAACGTGCACAAGTTCCGGGCGGGGGGAACGACGAGATGACGGTCGCATTCATTCGGGCAGCACCTCGTAGTTCAGGTCACCGATGCGACGAAGAACCGTATACGGGCCGAAGTAGCGTTTCATGAGTTTCTCGGAGACACCTCGACGGCGTACCGGCGCACACACCCAGACCTTACCTCAGGGTAAAAATGGGCGTCACGTCGACGGAGATTGTACCGACGAGCGTCTGTATGCTGTTGGTTCTGGAGGCGGAGTCGAGCGAGTTGCCGAGCTTCCTCCGCGCGCTCGCAGGCTAGACGGGCATCATATACTACGTCGACAGCCGGCTCGTGTGGCAACGTGGCGCCAAGCATCGTGGTGACCTGTCTACCATGCAGCAGTTGGAAAGGGGACATACCTGTCGTCTCCTGGACAGCGGTATTATACGCGAATGTAACGTAGGGCAGTACCTCGTCCCAAATGCGATGGGCGACGTCCTCATACATGGCGATGTGTCAGCCATCGTCTTGTTCAGCCTCTCCGTCAGCCCATTGGTTTGCGGGTGGTACGCCGTAGTTCGGCGGTGGCTGGTGCAGCTGAGACGGAGGATCTCCTGTGTGAGCTGTGCGTGAAACGCGGCACCCCGGTGAGTGATAAAACGGCAGGGGCACCATGACGGAGCACAATACACTCAATAAAAAACTGAGCTGCCTCTGCAGCCGTCGCTGGCGGAAGTGCTCAGGACTCGACGTATCTGGTTAGGTAGTCGGTGGCTATGATAATGTACCTCTTACCCGACTTCGACGTTGGAAATGGGCAGAGAAAATCCATTCCGATTGTGTGGAACAGAGCATGCGGTGGATCGAGCGGCTTTAGAAGTGTAGCTGGTCGTGTAAAAGGTCTCTTCCACCTTTGGCACTCTCTACAAGTTTTTACGTGGTGACGGACGTACTTAGGAAGTTGCGGCCAATAATACTTTTCTCGAATACGTGCAAGTGTTCGGCTGCAGCCAAGGTAACCAGCTGTAGGATCATCGTGACAAGCTTCGGCCGCCTCGGCGTGCAAGTCTTCTGGCACAACAAGGATCCATGACTTCGGGCTGCTGTCGAAGTTCTGCTTGTACAATACGCCGTACAGAATCCGGAACGTCGGCAGAATACGCAGGAAAACGCGGGGCACCACGTATTCGTGGCCTCCCAGGTGTGCCATCAGTTGACGAATCTGAGGATCATTGAGTTGCCGAGTAGCCATATTTGCCGTGTCCAATGCCCCAAGGAAGCCGTCTTCGTCGTCATTATCGCCCCCTGGCGCCGGATTCACGGGGACTCGAGAAAACAGTCGGCATCAATACGTATGCGGCCGGATTTGTAGATGATGGTGACTCCTGTACTCCTGTAGCCGCAGGCTCCACCGAGCAAAGCGGCCTGCGGGATCCTTGAGATTGGCGAGCCAGCACAGCGAATGGTGGTCGGTAACGACGCGAAAAGGGCGACCGTACAGATAGGGCCGGAATTTAGTGATCGCCCAAATGACAGCGAGACACTCTTTTTCAGTTGTCGAGTAATTGCCCTCCGCCTTCCAAAGAGCTCGGCTGGCGTAGGCCGCTCGGCGCCGTCCTGGAATTGCACAAGCACTGCCCCTAGTCCTAGGTTGCTAGCGTCCGTGTGGAGTTCAGTGTCGGCTTCTTGATCGAAATGGCCCAGTACGGGAGGCACTGCAAGGAAGTGCTTTAATTGGCTCAATGCTGATTGCTGCCTCTCGATCCATTCAAAGGCGACGCTATCTTTCGTAAGGCGGTAAAGTGGCGCTGCGATCTGGGCTAAGTTGCGAACGAAACGTCTGAAGTACGCGCAGAGACCGAGAAAGCTGCGGACAGTCTTCTTGTCGGATTGTGGAAGGAAGGACTCTACGGCAGCCGTTTTCTCTGGATCTGGCTTCACACCAATTTGGCTGACGACATGGCCTAGGAACTTCAGCTCACTGTATGCGAAGAGGCGCTTCGAAGGCTTGAGCGTGAGTACGGTGGTCAGAAGAGCTTGAAGAACCACTTCAAGGTGCACAAGATGGTCAGCGAAAGTGCTGGAGAAGATGACAACGTCATCCAGATACACGAGACACGTCTTCCACTTCATTCCGGCGAGCACAGTATACATGACTCGTTGAAATGCCGCGGGCGCTGTACACAGGCCGAACGGCATGACCATAAACTCGTAGAGTCCATCCGGTGTTATAAATGCGGTCTTCTCGCGGTCGCGCTCAACCACTTCAATCTGCCAGCCTCCACTCTTCAAGTCGATGGACGAAAAATAGCGGGCATGACAGAGACGGTCGAGAGTGTCGTCGATGCGACGTAGTGGATACACGTCTTTCTTGGTCACCTTATTGAGTCGGCTGTAGTCGACGAAAAATCGAAGGGTCCCGTCTTTTTTCTTGACCACTACTACAGGGGCGGCCCACGGACGGTTGGATGGCTGGATGACGTCGTCGTTAATCATTTCGTGCACTTGCTCTTGTATGGCTTCCCTCTCCTTCAAGGAAACGCGGTACGGTGGTTGGTGAATCAAGGGCGTCGCGGTATCGACATTAATTCTATGATTGGCGACGGGCGTCTGGCGAACTCGGGATGTCGTTGCGAAACAGTTGTGGTACCGACGCAAAAGAGAGAGTAGTTCGCCTGTGTGGGCAGGCTCAAGCTTGGGATCGATGTCCAAGGGCAACGTTGTAGGGTCACATGACTCGGGCGGGGCCTCCTCTTCAGGCAGCGCAACAGCTTCTCGAACGTCGCTAAGTTCTTCCAGTTAGGCAATAACTACCCCTTTCTTCAGGTACTGCGGCTCGTTCCTGAAGTTGGTCATTAAATGTTGGCGCGCCCACGTTCAACATTGGCGATCCCTCGCGCTACACCAATGCCCGAGTAAGTAGCATCTGGATACTTCCATCGAGAACGCTTCG
This sequence comes from Amblyomma americanum, assembly GCF_052857255.1. NCBI lineage: Eukaryota > Metazoa > Arthropoda > Arachnida > Ixodida > Ixodidae > Amblyomma > Amblyomma americanum. The sequence continues at coordinate 79,623,748 of NC_135503.1, read as the reverse complement.
CCACATACGGTTGCATCGGCTCGGGCCAGAAGAAAAACTGTCGACAATGGTGGCAAGTGAACATGGTCAGCATCAACTTTCATCGCAGCGCGAGGGACCTGAGGAGGTACTGGCGATGAAGAACGTTCGCGGAGGGTCATCTTGTTCCTCCCTACGTCGATTACAGCGCCATACTCTCAGAAAAAGTCGATACCAAGAATAACATCTTTGGAGCAATTCTCCAAGATCACGAATGTGGCTGGGCATGTCTCACCGTGAATCTCAACGCGGGCAGTGCACTACCCAACAGGGTTTACGAGGTAACCTCCCGCGGTACGTATGGGCAGGCCATCCCACTGGGTGGTAACCTTGCGAAGACGCCGAGAGAAGTTGCCGTTGAAGACCGAGTAATCGGCACTGGTGTCGACAAGCGCCGTTACGTCACGACCGTCGATTAAAACGTGTACACTGCTAGAGGCCACAGAACAGTCTTCACCTCTGAGGATGCCTTCGGTCGAGCGGAGACATTCCATCGCAGGCGGAGGTTCTTTACTGCGTGCAACACCGGCAACGCCACTTCCAGGCGTCGCCGTACTTAGTTTTCCCGAAGTGGCGAAAGGCTCTCACGGCGAGATCCGCGAGAAGGGGGTGATGATCGGCGAGGCGGCGGCAACCGGGAGGTGCCAGATGGAGCTGACACTGGCAATGGAGAGCGTCGAAGGTAGTCCTGTATCTCGCGGGGCTGTTCACCGGGGCGGGGGCGCGGATCTGCCCGGTTGAAACCTCGAAGGCCGAGTTCGCGGTACAGATAGTAGCGGTACATGTGATCGGGCTCACCGCATTGGAAACACAGCGGCCTCCGGTCTGCAGTCCTCCAGATGTCGGTTTTCCTGCGGCCCAGCGGTTCCAAGCGTGCATCAGACGGGCGGCACGAACTCGTGGCGTCGAGAACCAGAATTGACAGCGGTATGGTACTGACGATGTACGGGAGGTGGACGACGGACGCCAGCAGCGTAGCTCAGGATTGGTTGGTCGGCTGCAGCTACAATGGGTACGTCTTTGGACGCCAGCGCGTGTCGCAGTTCGTCCCGAACAGCCGTCGCGATGGAGGCAGATGCAGGCTGGTCAGGGGCTGGGAACAGCCTTTTCAGCTCCTCTCGGACGACGTCGCGGATAATTTCGCGAACATCGGCAAGGCCAACACCGCTCAGGCCAGAAGAAGCAAGACTTGAGACGACAGGAAGGGCGCTCAGTCTCTGGAAGTGACTGGTTCTTGTGGCAAATGCGTACTCGATGTTGGTAGCTTCAGCGACGAATTCGGCCACTGTGGTAGGAGGGTTGCGGATGAGGCCTCCAAAGATATCATTCCGGACACCCCTCATCAAGGCCCGCACCTTCTTTTCTTCAGTAGCCCGAGGGTAAGCTCGGGCACTCAGACGGAGTACGCCTTCAATGAAACTCCTCACGCTCTCGGTGGGAGCCTGGATACGAGCGTGGAGCAGATCTTCAGCATGCTGTCGCCGCTGCTGGTTTGAGAATGTGCGTACTAGTTCTTGCACGTCTCCCATGGTGTTAGCGAAGCCTCGCGGTTCTCGAACCATTATTTCGCTGTGGCATCTAAGGAGAAGTACAATTTCTGCAGACATTGGTCGGGTGTCCACCCATTATGTCGAGCTACCCGTTCATAGTGCAGGACCCAGTCTTCAACATCATCAAGTCCATCGCCACGGAACGGGGCGACAGATCTTGGGGTGACGGGCACGTACACGATCCTCGGTGCAATCGCGGGGACGGCTTGTTGTGACTGGGACGGCATGGTGGCGTTGGTCCTAGATGCCTTCGATCCCTGGGGCAATAGCCCGAATTCCGGCGCTTAGCCTTGCTGACGTCGTCTAGCGCAGGCCTCTGTTTCTCCCGAGGGCTCCAGGAAATCCCGACGGCCAGGACTTAGTACCGGGCACGAATTGCGAGGCGGGGTGCGTCACATGAGATGCGTTACCCAGCACCTCCACCATATATCACTGCTTGCTTGACGCAGAGGCTGGCGGCTAGCACAGGTGGTGATAGCAGGAGCACAAGAACACAGGAGCGGGCAGGTCCAACAGCAGCAGCGTCGTCGTCGGCACGCCGCAATCGCGTTTCTTTCTCTTCGCTACAGTATAATAATACTAAGGTATTGAAGGTATTCACACTAAACTATTGAAATGTTCAATAAATTAACCTGCCCTAAAGCCTCGTATTAAGACTGGCGAACAGCGGCCCCTAAACTCTGTCACTGTCTTTATTATATAGCACCACAGCTTTAAAATAATGTCTTCTTTCCTGCAAATTAAAATTAGAACTCTCGGCACCCGATTACTATTTCACGATAACGCCAGAAATAAAGAACTTCGAGCTTTAGCGGGGAATCGAAATTCTGAAAACAAGGCCACTGACATAGTACTGGAAAAAAATATATCTGGCGTACTACCACGCCACCTGCATCCGAATGATCCGTCGTATATTTTTGTGTTGTAAAGGGGAAGCAAAATAGTACATCCTATTCCGGTAGACTTTGTTCGAACGGTAAGTTCTTACAGTCCTGCTTCAAAGTACTTTCAACATCGCTGGTAGTGAATGTTTCTTATGTCCGTTCCAGCTCGGTGCTTTTGCGGGTATTACAATCAAAGAGTTTAATGCTCGTATACCCTGTTTCTTTCTTTTTAGTGGAGTTTGCCTTAACGCTCCGCTAGGAGCGGAAGCAATCTTTAATGGGCAAAGTCTGGCGCATGTAGCGCACCAATTGTGTGCGCTAGCTTGTATTAGTTGCAAGTGCAGGTCAAACAAAAGCACAGTGACCTTTCGGGACGGCCACGTGGCAGCTGCCATTGCAGTTTATTTGTGTATTAACAGCAGAGACCGCAAATACTCGCGCTGATCCACGCAGGTTGACATTTTCCCGGAGTCTGCAAGAAGCAACGCAAGGCCTGTGCTACATCACAGGTAAAACTGAAGCATTATCCTTTATTTCGCGCGTATGAAGCGCTTCTATGATGTCTGTTCAGCCCTTTAACAAGTGGCAACGTGCATTTTTGCTGCCATTGCGGAGACAATCCTAATTTCTATCCTTGTTTCATCGGCCCGCTTTAAATGTTCATCGCAGCTCACTGCGATCAGTTTAACTGAGCGATTGGTGACAGCAACGGCGCAACGGTGAGCCGAAGCAGTGGAAGCAGAGTTATATGAGGCCGACCGGAAAGTAATGGTTACATTAGGACGACCAAGGTCATAAATTTATGTAATAAGTTACCTTGCACTTTTCGGCCAATTCGGCTTTCAATCCTGGCACAGGCGGTGTACACAGCGTCGCGGGAAGCACCTTAGCACAAATGATGGTACTAGTAGTTAGTAATAACGGATTAGAACGAATTAAAATGCCAATACGTTTAGGGTCAGTAATTATGTCACAATGGTTTGGCTTCCAAGTTCGAAATTCGAGCTACGACAAAACTCTCTGATGGCAGGGGCAGGAAAACCATTTGACTGCAAAAGAATAACCTTGATGCTCTGTGTTCAGCTCTAGCAAAACATTTAGAAGTATTTGGTTGTGCCAAGCGTCCCTAATTGCGCAAAGCAATGAAGCACACCCTCACTAGAAAGATGAACTTTGAGGTTCGTGGTTTGAGGGACTCACACCCCGACTTCAAGGAAGTACTTGACATGTCGCTGTCGGTGCCGCATGCCCTGCTGTAGCAATAATGCGCGAGACCTACTAAGAATAGGCGACCTAGTAAGGATGTGACAATTTCGTAAAAATTTTTGAATTAGAGATGAGTATTAGGTATCAGTTTAGGGGGAGAAAACTCAAAACTTCATTATGATTTCTCGTGAGGCGTAGTTACGCTGAGCTGTTCTGATATCTCTTTGTTTTAATTGTTTCTATACTCGTATGTCTTCGATCGTCTGACGTCGGCGTTGAGATTCAACTTTGGCGCCGTGAACAGCGGTGTCCGGACGGCAGCGGCGGCCCATCTCTGTTCGAATGGCTTTCTAGGCAGGCTTTCGGTGTAGCAGGCTCCCTATTTTATTGTACTTTTGCGCGAGGTCAGCGCACTGAACGGAGCAGGCCCGAAGACCACTACCGTTTGGCCGACCAGAGTGGGATGGAAAACGGTCAGGAAGATGATGATGTCCTCATGCTTAATTGCACATACCCACGGCTGGGGATTGGCAAGGGTGCATTGGTGATACGAACGCACACCTGAGCAAGGAGTCGAGTAATTGGATAATTTCGTGACGAAGACTTCAATTCGGATTGAAAAAAAAATGTAGGATGCTTAAGCTTCGCCTTTAAGAGTGGGACGCGTCAGCGTGTTGCTGCACTGCCAGGGAGTCCACGGAACGCCATCGCCCGTTCGGCCCGACGCCTTCCCCGTTAGACAAATCGCTCTGCTACGTACGGTGAAATGGACGCGCGGAGCGGCAACCCGCGTAAAAGCGCTGCCAGGCGCCTTCCCGAATCTCGCGGGTCTCAAGTTGCAGTCGTAGTTCGTCGGCACATCGTTCTCGACGAACCCGATGCCACGAACGCCAGCATAGCTTCCGCGCTGAACGAACGGGTAGCAAGCCGAAAGCTTTGTGGCGAACGCGCTTTGGATGTGCGCTGCGTTGTTCGCCGCTCACCGCGTGACTCCTGCGTGCCCGCACGGCCCGACTGCGCCCGGACGAGACGAGCGGGAGAAGCTCCCGTCGCGGGCCATCTTTTGGGGGATTGGCGTGCATTCCGAGGAAGAGGATGAAGAATTTTTCGCTCACGGCCGACGTCGACGACGCCGGTCTTTCTGCGACACGAGCTCCTTAAAGCTCTCGCGTTAAAACATGAAAAAAAAAGGAAATGAAAAAGCTGTGAATTCACATTCTAGCAGAGGAATCTACCTGATGCAATTATATATCCGTGAATAAAATCGCACACACGGTTTCAAAGCATATCCCTTAGCGCTTGCCCCGAAGGAGAGGATAAAATGCCAAGGAAATGCCAGGTTTTGAAAATCCTCTGCAGCAAAGAGAGGCTCGTGCCTCAAGTAGTGGAGGCACTGGAACCGTTGCAAGCGTGCTACAGTCAAGTAGACAGTGTTAGGGAGGACCGGGACAATAGTCTCACGAAGGACGGACTTTGCTAAAAAATCAGCCTTCTATAGAAGCAATCCCACAGTGCCCAGGGAGCCAGTGAAAGGGTACTTCTGTAATATGCGGCGGAATAAGAAATCGAAGAGAACGGCTCATAGGAGTATCCCTCGATTTTTAGAGTGCTGCCAAAGGGGAAAGGCTGTCTGAAAGTATAATAGCCTGAGAGATACTGCAGAGAATCCTTATTAAGGCCAACTCAATGGCCAGACACTAGGCAACAAAAATGGGGGTATAGTCACGGGCCCAAAATAAATAACTCTAATCAAGAGCCCTCGAGTAAATGCCAATGGCTGCCTTCTCAGTTTGCTGGGAGGCATATGTAAAAACGGCAATATGGTAAGGAACGTTATCTAGATACTTCTCAATAACAACATTTAATACACTGGCAGGATGATTCTTAGCATTCCTTGGGAAGGTGTCATCAAAAGAGACAACAGTATTAGCATGGCGGTTGTTAACTGGTACTACCGAATTTCTTGATACAGAAACTTTTGACAGCAGGCAATTAGTGAACACAACTCGAGGAAGCTTATAGCTAGGCCAAAAAGTAGCAAAGAATTGAGATGGATTGGTTCTAAATATTGGGTTAGCCAATCCAGGAACAGGCTCCAAAACCCTTAAATACGTCCGCGCAGTAAGAAGCTGAAACCTCAAATTTCGATTTAGGCCAGATGTGGTAACGCGTTATTCGTCTTTGTCTTCTTGACAACTAAAAGCATTGCAAGGCGACTGCCGCGAAGATCTTTGTCTTCATTTCCGGTCACGTGATATGTTTACGTCACCACCACCTCCAACGTAGCCGCTCGGCCCACAGGTGGAGAGCTAGTAGGAGCTTTGCTCTAAAACAAAAATTTTTGTGGCGCCGTTGATAAATTAATTTATGGATATTTTGTAACGCTTAATGGTGTCTTTAATATATGTATGGTAGATAGCTCTTCTTCACGCTAAATCCAGCGTTGTTTTTCATTGAACTCGTATGCGTTCAACGCTTCGGTATGCGCTGTTAGCGGGATATGTGATCCTTCCTTGTCTAGATAAAAAAGGTGCATTATCTCTCTCACCTATTTGTACTCTTTCAGAATTCAGGAGTCCATCTGAAGGAATCAGAACCGGGGTTACTTCTTCGTGTTAAGTGAAAAAAAAATCAGAAAAATCAAGTCGAGATGAAGGCTACTATTAAAGACGGGATCGTGTACTCGCCGTATCCCAAAGTGGACATCCCAACGTGCTCGGTGTACAACGCCATGAAAGAATTTCTGACAAAGTCTCCGGACAAGTTGGCACTGGTAAGACACCATTGTGCTCCCGCTGTACAGAGGTATCAAGCACTTCATCAATGACTGAAGTTCGAAGATGAAAGGCGAATGTATCGAGATGTTGAGAGCTTACATGCAACGTCCCCTACCTGGCAGCTGTTATGCGCTTAATGTGCTCACCCGCAAGACAGAACTCTGCCTTTCCTGGCATGCAGCATATTAAACAATTCCCTGCTGCCGCACAAAGGTAGCGCTTAGAATGGTTTGATGAATGCGAGAAAAACAGGTTAAGCGCCATTCAAATTAGATACCCGTGTTATTTCTAACAGATTGTTTATTCGGAGCTGCATACTACTTGTTCCACCAAGTCTTAAGGCTTTTATAGCGTCCAAAGAGTAAAAATAAAACGCGCACCGCAGCGATACTTCATATTTGCAGAAGTGAATAGACAAAAGGGGGCAAAATCCGGAAAAGGCAGCGAAAAATTTTACTTTTATAATCGATACCTACTTTCACAAACTTTGCTACTGTCTACATAAGAATAGATGGAGTAAGATTAGTGGGCGATGGTACATATTGGTGTCAGTAGACTAGTGGCTATGAGAACAGCACTTTCGTATGAGTCATGCAGACTTGCACTCTTCAAGAATTCCTTCAAGAGGGCTTAGGACAGAGTGTAATATTTAATAATTTCCTTTCTGGAAGCACCTGGACCGATACTGCTTTACTGCTCCAAGAGACATTGACCATAGCTTTCCAGGGAGATAAATTGCTTTCTACGTTCTCACGAAGTCTTTTCACAAGGGAGGCCTTACCACTGCTACAACCGCTGCTTCTGCTAGGGTGTGTAGTTTCGAACCAGTTTCGTGCAGAGGGAAGAATTGACGCTGAAAGAGACGCGAACATCAAGTCAGCGCCGCAAAATAGTGCAGAAACCTGCTTTCGTGTGGGCTTTCTCCATGTAAGAACAATAGCGGCAATCCTCGGTCAAAGAGCATTTTTATGAAGAGCTCTTCGGGTGGCACTCAATGTACCTGTTGAGATGTGAGGTGCCTAGCTTTCCCGCCCATTTACGATAGTTATTTCTGTTGTTCTGTCTAAGTATACCGCTGAATTTTTGGTGGCCTCAAGTGGACACTTGGTGACCTACCTGTTTCAAATTTCTGTCGAGCGCGAACACTCCCCCCCTTCCCTGATATTCTGGCTGAGGCAGATTAAAAATTATACTCGCCAGCTGCAACGTTGTGACGATACCGTTAGTTATCTCGAAGCGATATACCAATGTTAACAAACGTCTCTAGTATCCATAAAGCAGCGCTTGCCAAAGTTGTGTTCACTGACACATTTTTTTTTCGCAGAGACACCTTTCGCGTGAATCCAAATATTTCTCAAGAGTTTCTGAAAATGTTGTTTCGTCACAGACAATGAAGTGAGCGTATAATAGTGTTTTTTTGTTTCGTGCTATGTACGCCTGAAAAGCTTGGAAGTATCATTAAAAACTTGAGGAACACATAACGCACCTTAAGAGCGAAATGAAATAGCGTTGCAGCTCCCATTGTTCCTAATTTAATATTTTCACGTCATTTTTCTTTTGGACTGTGTCAAGAACTGGTTCTAACAATAATTTGTGGCCATTCCTTCTTGCCTCTCTGCTTTTTTGTTCCGTGGGCAGGTATTATGATGACGTCACTAAGTCACGGGACCTGTATTAAATAATTGACAAACTTCGTGACCCACAACGCGGAATAGGGACTCTAATGCTATTGCTTATAGTCGGATACAATTTAAGAACGCAGCGACTTTTTTCCCTCAAAGTACCCTCTTCCAGCCAATGGCGTCGGCCGATTCTCATGACCCTGCCGGTGTGACAAAGCAGGGAGTGATAGAAGAAAGGAGATGGTTCCTTCCCTCTGTGGTTGGGGATAGACCTCCTTCTACATTTTCATGAGAATCAGACAAGCAGGGCCATGAGAATCAGCCGACGCCATAATCCTTTAAAGAGAAAATCTGCAGCGTTCTTGAGCTGTATCCCACTATAGAAACTGAGATCCTCTTGAATACAACTTCAGAAGCTGTTCGAACCGGCTCTGGCGCCGGAACATGCACCGTAGTTTCTCAAAATCACAGCTATCTCTGTCTACAAGAGGATTCCAAAACAGCACTCAACTCCTTTAATTTGTTCCACATCAACATCGCCTATAAGCAGCCTTAACGGCACGCAGGTGGACGACAAAACGCAGCTGACAAGAGGCGAGTTCTTCACTCGTCTTTGCCGCTTCGCGGCTGGCTTCCAGGCGCACGGCGTCGGGCCAGGACACTGCGTCTGTGTTCATTTGGATAACAGCGTGGACAACATGGTGGTGCTCTTCAGCCTCACTTTCACGGGAGCATCGGTGCTGCTTTCCCACCCCGTGCTGAATGAAAGTAAGGGGTACTTGTCAAGCTCTCGAGTCGTCTTTGAGATGAAGCGCTCCACCTTCCTCCTTAGAAAGTGTTGTGTTAAAAAAAAGCTGGGGAAGGGGGGGGGGTGCATTATGTAGTGTTGGAAGACTGCTACGCGTATCTTGGCCTTGCATCCAGCATGTTTGCAGCCAGCCCTCTATGGCCAGGTAACATATCGTTACCAGGCGTGTCTAGAGAGAGAGAGAGAGAGAAAGACAAACGGAAAGGCAGGGAGGTTAACTAGGCAGCGCCCGGTATGCTACCCTGCACGTGGTAAGGGGAACGGAGGAAGAGATAGAAAGTGTAGCTTTAAATAAAACACGGTGTCTGTATCTCAATAAAAAAAATTGGTTTTCAGAACTTTATTATAATAATTTTTCTGCTCTCCTTGAAGTGGGCTACTTTATAAATTCCGTAGATACTGACGTGTATCTCCCCTCATTCGCCGCGCTTTCTTCAGTCGTGATAAATTATTCGCAGGTGAGCTTCAATTTCACATCGAGCACGCAGACGCAACGCACATCTTGACCATTCCACGCTATTCAAAGAAGGTCCTAGCCCTTAAAGAAAAGGTTAAATTAGAGGTAAGTCACGGTGCGCTAGCGTTTTGTATTGCGTTCATCAAACCCGACAGGAAAGGATGATATTCTTGACGCTATTAGCAGGCTCCAAAAGCTATTACTCTCGTGAGAATGCTATAAAACGCGCCTATTGACTGAGCCATAAACTTCGTAAAAACGTTTTTTCCTGCTCTGTGCCAAACAGCGGAGCGAGCTTTTTTATATTTGCCCGCACTACTTTATGTGCGCAAAACAGAGCTCATGATGAGGTTACTGACGTCGTAACAGCTTGCTTCTTGAAAAGTAAACGCAGTCAGCCACGGCCATTAAAGCACGATATGATGTTGATGTTTTAGTACGCGTGGCCATGATTCACTTCTGAGATCGCAGAGGTTCCGTTAGCCTGGCTTTATGCGCATACAGCATCCGCTAGCAGTGTCTCTTTTTCACTCACTAATGGACTGAAAACACCTGTACTCCAGAAAAAAGTGGTCTAAAACGTTTATAACGTAACTCAACGAATGCGACGTTGATATTTATGATAAAGACGCGAACTTTCATGGCGCTAAGACACGCGGGAGAAGGCGAGAGGAAAACGCTATACGTCAGCGTTTTTTTCTCTCTATTTGGCGCGCGTGTTTCATTGCTATGAATGCTTAGATGAACTAACTGCTGGCCCTAACCCTAACGGTACCAAGTTGAATAATCAGCTTAACCTATGCTTCCGTCAGTACAAATTACGCTCCAGTCTATCACACAAAATGCATTTGTTCTTTCCTGCATACTGCTTTATATGCGTAGCTTCCTACTTCAATATATGGTACAACAAAATTTACAATTTACAATATTACAATTCGACAGCATAGTATTACAATGTTTACAATTATAAATAATATACTGTACAAGGTATAAATTAATTTACGAATAAATAGGAGCTACAGCTACATTTGTCTCTTCCAAAAGGATCCCTAGGATCGCATTTTTCAACCCTTTTCCTTCACTGCATGCCTTGCGTATTAACCACAATACAGCAAACAGACGCGACTGAGAAAAAATTAACAATTTGCTTTTCATGAAGCACCCTGGTGAAAACACTAGTTGACGAGCGGAGCGCTGTGCAGAAAGCTTTTTCCTTACATTATAGGTTCTTCCACCTCTTACCAGCGTACCGAGCTATGTAAGGAAAAAATATATCAAAGCAATGAGATATAAAAGGCACGTAGTTGGTATAGAAACTGCTGCGAGTCAATCACTTTCTAACTGCGGACAGCAGAGAATATAATTCCTCCTAGGATAAATGAGTATATTCCAACGGAAAGGAAACGTAGAAAGCAACAGAGCCAGGTGGAAGGATGAAATTAGGAGATCTGTGGAGATAGAGGGAAGGGGTCGCTGCAGTTGGGGCACAGCAGATTTACTTACGGATCAATGAAAGAAGCCTTTCTTCGCCATTCCACGGAGCTTCGGTGATTATATTGGTGATTAAATTAACGCGATAGCTTTAAGTAACTTGTGTCGCTGAGAAGCCGGCGTAATCGTCGGCGTCGTTGACAGTGAGCGAAAAATTCACGAAAAAATCCCAGAGAAAACAGGACCAGGTGGGCCACCTAGGCGACGTGACTTTGACGCGACATTAAAACATCCCCACCTGACAGTGAGAAAACTGCCCACTTTGGCAGTTAAATAATGGATTGCTTCGAGAGTTTGCTCAGGAAGAACAACTTGAGACGCTAAGGCTCCCCGAAGCCAGCGCCTGATATCGCAGGGCAGTGGTGCATCACTCAACCGCTTCACCACTGCGCCAGGAGTGGTGTGAGGTTTACAAGATATCTATTAACGTTAAGTAGACAATTACCAATTCCCCATAGATGAACAACAATCAATAATACTATTGCATCATACCCTTGAGGCAGAGCTCAAGTGCCCATTCTATTTTTTTAATCGGTAATTCTGAAAGCTCATGTAACTATCTGCACGCTGCTGAACTCTCCGAAAATTGCTTCGGCACAACTGATAATCCTGTTACCATGCGTTGCAAACTCCAGAACGCTCACAACAATTTAAAACACGCGAGTAGTGGTAGGAACGTGCTCATTTGTGCAAAAATCTGATCTTCTGCAGTACAGAAGCTAATGTCAATACTGGCTCTCTTGGAAGCAATTCCCAGCGGCTTTCGGAGCACTTCTTTGGTATCTACTACTAGATGCCAAGTGAGGCTCGTTTAATGGCAGCCAAGTGGAGTCCTTATTATACTCCGCCTAAGCATAGCTCCAAGCTCCAGCAGACGTTACGTGATCATGAGTCGGAAAACTAGACATACCCTGACTATACAAAGTGCGCGGACAAGAATTACATTAGATCCCACTAATATACGCAGAAACACGCAATCGACACTCGTCGATCTAAAATTTCAAACCTCTCGAAAGCCTTCTCTTATGCAGACATGCAAGATTCAGGATCACTCTTCTGCACCACGGCGAGCATTCCGGGAAGGAACGATAATTCATTTTCCAAATTGCGCCTCTTTCTAGAAGTTAAGCCCAAGCACGTGAACAGGCACGGAATAACGTTGCCATGTGGCCAAGAATAGTTAAAGGCGACATGCGTGCGGTACTGAGGAGAAAACACTAATGCATGAATAATTCTCGTTGAAATGGCTCAGCCTTACATGCTTTCTGACAGAACCTCATATTGATGCGGTCTTCTCGACAATAGCGACCAAGCTCAGCAGTCCAGAAATTGATTTAAAAGAGGTTTTAAGTTCATTTTTTACATGCCTCAAAATATACTGCAACTTCTCTTTTGATGTTTTAACGTAGGGTCTTTTTATGGTGGGCGACTCTGCACCCGGCTTTACGTCCGTGTCTGACTTCGTGAATAAAAACGAGGACGACTTCAAGGAGGTGCGGATTGAGGACCCTAAGAAGACCACCGTAGCTCTCCTCTACTCTTCAGGCACAACGGGACAAGCCAAGGGAATGGAGATTTCGCACTACAGCATTGTGGCTAACCTGCATCTCACAAAGTAAGTGCTTTTGATTATCAAGCTAAAACAATTGCCCTAAAAGCTTATTCGGGTTTTATTCAGGAGGCTTATATAGTGGCTGCCTAGGTACGCCAACTGTGGTGCATGAGCAGTCCGCAACGACCAACCTGGGTCCTTGCACTACTTCGTCGAAAGAGGACTCGTGCCAAGATTGCACTGCCCTACACGCACATATGTGCCCCTAGCCTGACATATGATCGCTCGAAGGCACTGCCAGCAACGCAGCGTTGTGTTGCGTCGTCGTGGTCTTGCAAGAGATCTCTTTCCGTTTAATAAGATTGTTGCATGTCAGCGCCTGTGTTAGAGCCTGTCTTTCCTGTCCGAGCTGCTACTGCACTGTAGTCCTCAATATGATGAACCGACAAGCCAGATGCTGCTGGTTAAGTGTGCCCTAAGTAATTGCTACACAAGCTTGGCAGGTCTTGACTGTAATTACAAAAAAAAACAGCGGTCGCATTAAAGATCAATTAATTGGGAATGCAGATCAAGATAAAAAGTATAGCATTGGGCCTTTACGTGGATCATGTATTTTTAATTCCCTTCTGCACACAATTACTCTTTGCTGAGCTAGACCTACTAACCTTAGTTATTTTATTGGTGATTTTTTATGACAGACATACCCAAACATTTGGACAGCATCTGCACTGCTCCACCAGTATATTACTGCATGGTACCTTTCTAGCAAGTCTCTTAGGTTGGCGCTGTAATGATGGAAAAGACGCCATGTTAAAAAGCGCCGGTATTAAAGATATCATTGTTACTCTGCGAATGTCCACTGCCGTAATTCGTGATAAACTGAATGTGCACTGTACTTATTTAGGGGAGGAGGAGGAGGAGGAAGAAGAAGAAGAATGACAGGGTGGTTAAACGGAAGAATAATCGGTTTGCTACCCTGCACGGGGGGAAAGTGAAGGCGAAAAGAGAGCAGCAGAAATGTCTCTACGTTCACATGTTCCTGGGAGACAGATTTTTGAACATAAATGCCGAAGTCCATCGCGATAAATTCGTTGAAAGCAAGAGAAGAGTCTCTGAGAGTACTGGTCTTTATTCGTTTTGTTAGAATACATCCCAAAAATATAAGGCGAGGTTTGATGCAAGAAATGATGCTTTCCCTATACGCAGTTTTGTCTATTGCCTGTTGTGGTACCAGGCACTCAAAGCACGCATGTTTAGTAAGTACCCAGCTTAATTCTGCTTTGTCGGGAATTTGTCACGCTAGGCATCCGCGCTCGTCAAAGCCAGGTCGAGAAAAGTCTAATATATATTTAGCTTGACAGTTTTGGCGATATATATTGCGCAGTACATGCCTCCATAGTTTCACTGGATGATTACGTGACGTTCTCTAGTAGAGCTGGTTCCGACAACTGCCTACTTGACACAATCTTTAACCATTCTCCCTGCAAGTGCATCGTCTGCCGGATTAATTAGTTGAATACGTATTTTGTCAGTGAAGAAGAAGGATAAATGTAGACAAGGGGCAGAGTGAGAACTGCAAATGATGGCTTAGGGTTGGGCTTTGCAAAAGTGTTCAAGAAGCAAAGCTGGAACTGGTCTGCACCAATTCGCAGCGGCTGAACTTCGCAGCGTTGTATTTACTGAACTGCAAAGGATAAATAGCTTGCTTTTTGCAAAAAATTGAGTGAACCTATCTGAACATGCATAAGTAGCTGTACGTAGGACTTAAACACGTATCAAAGCACCCTCTGAGGTCTTTGTTAACGCTGCCTGCCTGGGTGGAAAATCATTTGGTTCGTTCACAGTGGACTCAGTGCTCAGTCTCCCGCATTCTCAGCATGCAGACGTCAGAATTTACAACGCGGGTAGCTAATTAGGAAGAGTTTGTTTTATATGCTGCAAATTATCTTTTTTTTCGCTTGTTCTCTGACTTCGGCTTTAAATTCTACAGCAGGTTGGCCGTTACCAACACTCAATAACGTCATCCTCACGCCACAAGAGGACGTTCTGGGCTCTAGAGACAAAAGTACTTCATAAATTACTTTCATGCTCCCAATTGGCGCCAAATTGGTTTTGTGAAATCAACGACCACCACGCACCATCATAAGGGTTTATTCGTCAGTTTTTGATTTCGTCCTCTCGCTTTTGTCAATGCTCTTTGGAGATATAATCGTAGCTTTCAACCGTATGAGGGATGCAACAGCATAAGTGGCTGGTTCGAGACTGCAAATGATTATTGGTTGCATACTCAAGCAATCGCAGCCATAGATGGGAAACTTTTCTTTTTCTTTCTCTTTCATTTTGGTTTTTAATTTTCATTTTATATCTTACATTTTTGTTTTCAATTCTTATTTTACTGCTTACCTTCTGATTTTTAAAATTTTATTTTATTATTTATTTGTGTTTTTATGAAATCTTTCGCAGCTGTCTATGTAGGAGCGCTATGTTGTGATTTCTGTGACTGCCCACTCGTTGAATTCGTCTAATGCTGTCATAATACTGACGTTAAGCCAATTGAAAGAGACCATGGCCGATTGGACACTTTTATATTGTGGCTTCAGGAGGGGTTGGACTCATTTTGTTCATTGAAGCAATGCTTTGTCTCAAAAACCAAATAAAAGAGCTTTAGTATTTCGTGCCCTTTACAATCAATTCTCAAAGCTGATGGAAATGACGCGTTTATTGGTTTGGGTTTTTGGAGTATGAAATCTCGGGTCATGCCTGAATGAACGGTCTGTAGTATGAGGAAGCAAAAATTCTGATTTCCAAAAGTGAGCACGGAGAAATGATTTAAAAAAGAGGGCACCAATTTTTTTGTAATTGAAGGAAGTTAAAACAATCTACATTTGCTGGGGTTTTTATAATGGCAGCCATAGATAAGGAAACTCAACAGCTCGTGACAAATTACGCCATTGAACCCCGCGCCGAAAAGAGGAACAAGGTTCCTTATCGAATGTAATTTCGTGCACTAGCTGCACTGGCCTTCGAAGGAGCTTTGTATGTACTGTGAATCAATATACCATTGCCAGCCACGTCAGCTACTAAGACGTTTTAATATTTTGATGGCTGGCTATTATCCAAATCAACATTTTTGGATAATTTTGGATAATTTTTTGATATTTTTTTTCAGAGCGCTTGTGAGCTACGAGCCTGGAGACGTCCTCCTGGCCTGGTACCCCATAACCTTCGCCTCTGGCTTCATGTTCACTCCTGTAGCTGCCTGTGTGGGGTCCACTTGCCTCGTAGTGAACCCTAATCTCTCGTTCGACGAGTTCGTCTACTATGTAAACAAATATAAAGTGAGTAGTAAGTAGGACACAGATCTTGAGGCACTGAGATTGGCTACAATAAATGTGAATACCTACCTTTGTGAATCCAGACAAACACCAAATGTCTGAGCTAAGGGTAAACAAGTTTTTAAAGAAGAAGAATTTTCCTTGCACAGTGAAACAAACTGAGGGCTGTTGAGTGACGTCGCCATGTCTGCATTATTTTGCAGCACCATTATTAGCCCTCCAATCTGTTGCTTGTTTTTTTTAATATATATCCGTCCCTAAAAAACATCGTTTCCACTAGCAAATAAGAAGCAAAAGGTGTACGCTTCCACTACCCTAAAAAAAATTTCACCTCTTACGTTTTCTTCTCCACACTTCACATTGCCGGATATGCTTCTGTGCCGCTCTCGGTTACTGTAAAATACGCGCTTCGGGAGTAAACTTTGATAGCAAATGACTTGGAATAGTCATTAATGTTTCCTCGCTAATAAATTTCGTGGCATGCCTCGTACGCTCATTATTCACGATTTCGTTGTGAGATATTTATCCGAACGTAATTACTCATCCTCTTCTTAACGGCACTTTTCAGTATAGTATTATTTACTGTATTTTACTGCCATTCTTTTGCGTGCCGCCCCAAAGTAAATTTTATTTTAGAGCCAATCCTGCAATCTCTGAACTACATTACAAAAACCCTAGTAAATGTAGATAGTTTTACCTTCCTTCATTTACACAAAATGCGGCGCACTCCTATTTAAATTTGGAAATCTGAATTCTTGGTTCCTTATACTCCAGATCGTTTATTCGGGCACGACGAGACCGATTTGTGATAAATTTCTTTATTCCCAATGTTTTTAACTCCTTTCCTGATGATGCCTTGTCTTGGTATCAAAACATGCATTAAAAATTATATATTTTTTTGTGAGATTCTTGACCATTAAATAATCTTTCACCAAAGCCGGGGCTATTTTCTAATTGGTGCTCTTGGTACTGTTGGTACTGCTGATTTCGTCAGTCACGACTACCGGCTGAAGCTAGACAAGCCTTTTTGGCTTGCGCTGGCCCCCCTAATCTGTACTGTCTTCCAGGGTTCGGAGTGAAAGCATCTTGTTGTCAGTATTAAAATAGAAAACAAGCAAACGCTGACTGTTGTATGACAAGTCTTTCAGCCACAACCTAAATAAGGTTGAGGAAGTAAGAGTGTCATATGTATGTACTCGGTGCATCGGGAAAAATTACTTTGCATGCCTATTTTCACAAAACTACATCTAAAATTACACAGCACCGTTACCTCAGCTGCATAATGCATTTTTTTTCACACTTAACGGTTCACCTAGAATTATCTGATGTTTTCTCACCAGGTGACGACGTTTGCGGCTGGCCCATCGCGTCTGCATTACTACGTGGCCGCTATTTTAAGAACGGGAACAAAGCTGCCATCAGTAAAATACATTAACGTAGGTGGCACAGTCCTGACACAAGAATTCGCCAAGATGATCATGGTGGCGTTTGACGGCCTGCAGTCTCTACGGAACGTCTACGGCATGTCGGAGTCTTGTGGCGTCATATGCACGCCGCCTAAAGGAGATATATCCCCTGGAAACGTCGGTTTCCCCGCGCCCATGGTGGAACTGAAGGTGAGCGTAACATACCATGGTCACGCCAGTTCTCATTTAAACGGATGGCATTTGTTGTTTTATAGTTAGGTGCCCCACCCTATAGGGGTTCAGGTCTAGTTTAAAAATAAAAATTGACAGGACGGTTACCACTGGCAAACGCGATATACAGCAACCGCTCTTAAGATATTTGTTCTTTACGATAAGTTTCGGTAGAGAGTGTGAGAGTGACCCACATTTATATTGTTACGTGGCGGCCAGCCGAAGAAAAAGACACGATGATCGATGGCAATGAGATGATTTAATGGCTGCCGGCCTAGCGCGAGCGCTCCTGCCCGCGCCACTGCGCAGTTCGTCGTCTTCTTCGTCACAATATAGTACTAGGGCGCGGTTTTGTGGGGAAGCACGAGTTCACAATGTCTAACTTGCTCACGGAGATTTTGTGGAGCTTGACCTTTAAGCTCACTTATGCACAACCTAACACAAACACAGCCCATGAAAAAATAAAATAAATATTGCCGCGACGGGATTTCGAACCCGTGGCGGCAAAGCGAACAGAGCAGCTTCGCTAGCCACTGCACAAGAGCATTGATGCTATCGCCGCCGCCGATCAAGCCTCGCGTTAAAGTTCAACATATTCTCGCCCTGTGCATTGTACGTCTTCGTCTTCATCAACTTTAACGTGCGGCGCGAACAGATCATATCAGCGTAACATCTATCAGAGCTTAACCCGAGTCTGATATCGTAGCCAGACGTGCCGACGACCCAGCAAAACAAAACCATGAGCCAACCAGGCTAAACAGATGCGTTCGCAGGTCTGCTCGGTATAGCTATGTTAAAACCGTACCAGTTGTTTAGTTTTCCACACACACGCGTTCTTCATCTAGGTCTGCACTCCAATCCGCCTCTAGAAACGCAGCGCCGCCGATGATTACTCTCTATACGTGTGGGGCGTTTCACAGTGGCTGCCGCGAATGTACCGCGCTACATTGCTCCGCTCTCGCCCTACCCTACCTCCTCCCTCCACGTTAATCACTCTCCGGACTACCGTAGCACGCCTTCCTACACTTTCGCCATCCTCTCCTCCTTCCACGGTCACGACCTTACGGACACTTATCGTTGTAACCGTCCTTTGGTTATGCCTTCCTAAGCTCTAGCTACAAAGCATCCTTCTATGCTAACCTTCTTCGTCCTTCCAAAATAACTACTCTCGGAATGGTTTTCGTGTCAACCACCGATAGATGGCGCGTTCTTACACTCTCGACGTACCTTCTTCCTTCAAGGGTAACTACCCTTCGGATAGGACTTATTCCTACCCAATACCCTCCTCTTTCTATGGTGAGCAACCTCCATAATGCTCCTCTAATATCCAACCACCAGTTAAGCATTTCTTCCTTGAAGTCAAACCTTTCTCGTTGCATAGCAAACACCCTCCATGTCTTTCCCATGGCAACGCACCCACCGTTTACGCTGACGACTACGACATGCTACTGCTACCATGACGAGACACTCGGGAACGGATGCTTAATTTTTAGCTACAGCTGTGAAATGACAGGGGATTTAGCGTGGTTAGGCCAGTTGCGAATTAAGTGCGTTAGTACTTCCGAATCGGTTCGAGCCTCAGTTTTCATAGATCGCTGGGAGACCACAAAAATCTTGGGGCAATGGTTCAGTTGTCAAGCAATACACTACTGCCCTGGGATGGCAGGTGCTGACCCCAGTGGGTTTTTTGACCCCCAGGATGCTCCTCCCGACCAGCCTCTCACGACCAATCATTAATTTAACTGGCATCTGCACCGTGTGCAGTTTGCTCACAATGTCGTGAGCAGGTTGCGATGACGTCACAAGGTAATGTGACCTAGGTCGCCCACCTAAGATGCTTCAAGGTCAAGCAAGCTTCAGGCCAACATCATCGAAGTCACTGAGTTTGAGTTAAAGGGCTACGCATTTAAGTGTTAATGCACTTTCATGGTTGGCCATAAAGCATACCGGCAGGTTCCCCATACCCCGGTTGGCAGGTTGCCACCAGCCTACTGAGACAGGTGGGCCACCTGCCAGTGGCTTTAGACAGACAGCGACGGAATCGGTGAGTGTGGGATCAAATGCTAACGCACTAAAAGTTTTGTTTATGTTTTAATCTTGGAGGGTCCAGCCATAGAAGAGCACACTCTTTTCAAGAACTTCCTCATAATGAGCGGCGCTTTTTAATTAGATTACACGTGCCTCGAATCACAGAATAGGAGGTTTTATCTCAGCTGTTCTTATCAAATTATTTTGAGTCAGTACCAGTTCATTGTCACGTGTTGAAACGCTTCCAAATATATTTTTTTTTGTTTAGCCGGCGCTTAGATAGCAAGCGGATAAGTTAATAAATAAAAAACACATTTCAGAGCGACGCGCCCTAGTTGCCATAATGAAACGGCGGTGGCTGCTTCAAGACCAGAATGGTTTCGGTAATGTGGCCGCCTTTCGGTTCTGACGCAGTTCCTCGACTTGGACACGGGTGAGAAGGTGGGACCGGGTGAAAATGGTGAAGTGTACTTCAGGATCCCCAGCGTAATGAAAGGGTATTACAAGAATCAGGAGCTGGCGAGAAAGTTTATGGATGAAGACGGCTGGTGTCGATCAGGTAAGCCCAGACACTAATGCACTCATTGCCTCTCGACCGAACTGAAAGAAAATTAAGACATGTTGACGATAACGTACGCAAATTATGAAGAATCGGGGAGACAATCTGTTTCTATCTTTTCCTTTGTTCTCTTCATTCTACTGAAATGTGGAGCTGAGGTGCGCAGCCATAACTTGCAAAAAATGAGCTGCTATTTTTCACTAATCCTCTGTGGAGCAGTGGGCAAGATTCTAAAACCAAGAAAGCAGTCATAAAGGGTGTCAACAGTAATAAGAACTTCGGTACAGTAATGGTTTATGGCATTCATGTAAACGGAGGCTCCAAAAGTTGCGGCAAGGAATAAAAGCAGTACGATGAGCATTCATGTTTCAGTTGCTTGTTACGTTCATGACAGAAGTCGTTAACGATAACTTCTAGGCATCCTACGAATCCTCTCTGTAACGCACAAAGTGATCGGCACTTAGCAGAAACATTATCAACCTGCCGAGCTTATGTGTTTGGTATAAATAAGTTCTCTGGATGAAGCTTTGTAAATAAATATATTTCAAGATGCTTTTTGCAGCGCTTAAGGGCCACTGCCGTCTCCATTGCCAATTTCACTTCAATTCCGACTTTTTTTATTGCAAAAAACCTCTGGTTAGAAATAGAGGACGAAATAACTCCGGACTGCAGAGTGCACGCGAAATGCTTAGTACTCTGCATGGATTGCGGTATAAATATCTGAATAACGGAAAGAATGAAGGGCGGGGGGGGGGGGGGGCGGTAGCTTGAAGCAACTGCCACAGCACCGACGGAAAACCTTCGCGAAGCAGCAAGAAACTTGTCGCCATTTTAGCAGAAACTAAACTCTGAACGCTTATAAAATATTCTTGAGAGTATATTTAACCGAGAAACATAACACTTTTCATTTCTATATACAGGTCATTTTAATTAATATTTCGAAGTAATTTTCTAAAGCAGCATTATTGCTAGAGAGCATTAAGGGCCCTGTTGACCTGAAAAATCGGTATCGGCGCTGTGGGAGAATGATAACTGGCATGGCTCTGGAAGGTGGTCCCGAGAGAGCAGCCTAGAAGGCAGGTAACCTACGCCACGTGACCTTACGGCTTTATCACGACCTGCCCATCGGATAGTGAGCAAACTGCCGCCCGGGGCAGGTGGCAGTTAAATTAACGATTGGTCGCTCGGGAAGAGCCACCCGGGACACAAGAACCACCGCTGGGAGCACCTATCACCACAGGGCAGTGGCGATGGCAGGTGCTACACCACTGCACCACAGCGCCGCTGCACCACTGTGCCAGGAGCGGTATGAGAACTCCCAGGTATTTGTGATTGTAAAGTAGAGAATGACCTTCTGCATATACGGGAATTAGTCCATTACGCTTACGGCGGAGTTTAGGCGTCTCCCAGTTTTTCTTAAAGAGCGCTTTCTTTGGTACGGTGCTGTTTTCAGTTTTGCGTATCAAAATACAGGTAACACGTGTTAACTACCACAGTGATTAACTAATATTTCATCATTTCTTTTAAATATAAAAGTTTAGCATCTGACTAACTTACAGTTTCGTAGCTCATCGCTATCAATGTTTTTGATTAGATTTCATACTTTCGAGAATGCAATACTCGTCGCGACATTGGGCCCGCACAATGGTAAAACTCGAACGGCTGGATGGCACACTCAGCGCACCTGCGAGCACAGGGAGCACAGCGACGAATGTGTCCCGTGCTCTCAGCCAACTCGTAGTTCCTACCTCGGTACACCGAAACTGGTTGCCACCGAAACTACTTGCCATTTAGGCGCAACCGCATGCGCTACTTTACCGTGTGTACGTCTCACCTTTTTTTGGCCACAAAATTGGATGCACTGCTCTGCATGACGAAGAAAATAGCATTTTCGAATGTCTAGAAGCGAGTAAATAATATTTACTTTCAGTTTGAAGCCACTAAATATATGAGCGTCTTGCTTAAACAACTAAAACGTTTGTTGTTAGCAGTAATTAATTAGCCTGCTAGCTAACACCTTTTAGCTTAATTTCGATATTCAGACCGCTCACAATATCATACCAATATAAGCACTCGTATAAAAATGATTTTCTTTTGATTACTGATTTTAGATGGAACACCCCCATCTATGTCCGTGGCTTAGTGTGATAGTTTATTTTAGAGTAATTGCAATAAACCGCGAGTCGTAAGTTTTTCTCGGCTTGGACGCGAAAGTTTTATTCTTGATTAATCACTACCCAACGAGCCTAGGACAATAAGTAGAAAGTCAGATAAAGAGGAGGATGGAAAGGCAGGGATGTTAACCAGAAAGGTGTTCCGGTTGGCTACCCTGCACTAGGGAAGAGGAATTAGGGGCCTAAAAGGAGGAAGAGAGAAGAGGAAAAAGGCATAACACACACACACGCACAACGCTGTCACAATTTGTCACTCAATCCAGTCGCTGTCAAGTAGGCAAACAATGCCTTGTGTGCCTTGAAGGCAGTCGACCGCTGTGGCCATGGACCGAGGATCTTTTGCTCTGTTAATGGGCGACGATCGAGGCGGTCCAGGGCACAACGCAGTGTATGCCTTGCACTCGCAAATGCAGGGCACTCACAAAGAAGATGAGCGATGGTCTCCTCACAACCACAGCTTTCACACGCAGGACTATCGGCCATCCCCATCCGAAAAG
The DNA here is from genome assembly GCF_052857255.1 of Amblyomma americanum. Lineage (NCBI taxonomy): Eukaryota > Metazoa > Arthropoda > Arachnida > Ixodida > Ixodidae > Amblyomma > Amblyomma americanum. The sequence goes on along the minus strand of NC_135503.1, from coordinate 79,601,153 downwards.
CGTAGTGGTTGGTAAAAGCAACACCGATCCGTAAACGGCATAACAATGTTGCTTCGCGACGTGCTAAGTTATATGGAAGACTAAGACGCAGTCCAGGGTCCAATGCCTTGAGACGGAGGTTGCAAATCTTTCCCGTGTTCCACGCTGAAAGTGTGAGCTCCAGCGCCAAAGGGCGAAGCCCACACGCAGCGTCAGGTCTTGATATTGGGATCCTCACTGGAAGTCCGTCGTTGTGGGCAGAACGCGCAGCCGCATCGCCCTGGTGATTATCGTTAATACCACAGTGTCCTGGCAGCCATTGAAAAATGATGTCATGACCTTTGGATACGGTGGCCTGGTACAGTAGACGGATCTCAGCAACAAGTTGCTCCTGCGACCCGCGGCGTAGCGCAGCTTGCAGGGCTTGAAGGGCTGCTTTAGAGTCGGTGAAAACCGTCCAGTCATGTGGAGGTTCTTGACTGATGAACTATACTGCAGCCCGTAAGGCTGCGAGTTCCTTACCAGTTCAAGATGTTGGATAGGTCGTCTTCACTTTCATGAAGATGGATCTGGCCGGTATCACCACCGACCCCGCAGAACTGGTCGAGTGAACTGATCCATCTGTGTAAACATGTATGCGGTGACTGTGGTAAGAATGCAGGCGATTCCATGCGAGTTTTTTTAGAGCGGGCAGTGATACACCAGCTTTCTTCGTAATGCTAGGAATATAGAGGTGAACCCGAGGTTCATGAAGACTCCATAAGGGTGAGCACGGTCTTGACGCAGGGGTGAACTCCGATGGAAGATATGCGCGATGGGCTTCAATGATTTTGGCGAAGGCAGTACGCGGCATAATTATTGTGAGTGTTGCGAGGTGATGACAGGGAAACCGTGTGGTGCCGAATATGTGTTCTCATGGTGTCAACAGCAATGTATGTAGTAAGAGGATGTTCCCGGGCAACAAGAACAGTTGCTGCTGTTGATGCACATTTAGGCAGTCCAAGGCAGATACGAAGAGCTTGCGCTTGCACACTTTGAAGTGTCTTGATATTTGTCTTTCTAATGAAACTGAATATCGGAAGAGTTTACTGCATGTAGCCCAGAAATAGGGAACGATAAAGTTGTAGCATCAAGCGCACTGATGCTCCCCACGATTTTTCCCCGAGGAAAGAGGGGACGTGGGCAATCGCAATTAGTCTCTTTCTCATGTCGTAGATATGTGGACTCTACAAGAGGTTCCTGTCGATGACAACACCAAGGAATCGGTGGCTTCTCTCTTCGGGAATGACTTCGCCATTGATGCCAATGGTGTAACGTGACATTATTTTGCGTGTGAACGCCACAAGTGAACAATTTTCGGTCGAAATGTTCAGACCCTGAAAGCGAAGATAAGATGTCAATATCGATTCCGCCTTTTGAATTCTTGCACGAACTTGAGGACGGGTCACCCCTGATGCCCAAATATAGATATCATCTGCATATACAGAGATCTGAGCAGATTGTGGCAATACGTCGACCAGGCCGATGAGAGCAAGGTTGAAGAGAACTGGACTCATTACTCCGCCTTGAGGGACTCCGCACGGATTTCGGTGTAAAGACGTTGGTCCGTCCGCAGTCAGGTCAGAAAACGACCTATCTGATAAATAGCTGCGTGTCCAGCTTAACGGGCGGCCTCCGATCTCAGCAACTTACATTGCGTCCAAAATGGCCTGATATCCAAAAACGTCGTACGCGCCCTTGATGTCCAAAAACAATATCACGGTCAATCTTTTCAAACTTTTGTTGTGTTGCACCGACGTTACAAGGTCAACCACATTGTTGATAGAAGAGCGGCCCCGTCGGAACCCAGACATGAAGGTCGGATAAATATCATATCGCACCAAGTACCATTCCACGCGTGTGAGCAGCATTCTTTCCATGACTTTGCCGACGCAGCTGGCGAGGGCAATTGGACGGTATTATGAAAGGTCGAGCGGTGATTTCCCCGATTTAGGAAGTGGAACCAGACGACTGGTCTTCCGATCATGAGGAACTATGCCAGCAGTCTATGACTTGTTATAAGTGTCCAAAAGAGCCAGTCGAACTTCTTGGCCAAGGTTGGCAAGTGCAGAGTAAGTCACACCATCGGGCCCTGTTGGTGATGACCTTCTACAATAAGCCAGCGCAGCATCAAGTTCTTCCATGGAGAATAGTACATCCATCCGAGAATCCCGTGAGGGTGGAACATTGTTGCAGTGCAGTGTTTTGCCTAGATTCGGAGGGCCTGTTATTCTTGCGCAGAAATCCTCGGCTACCTCAACCATACTGCGCCTTTGGTGGAGCACTACGGATTTGAACGGGTAGCGCTGTTGAGGGTACGTGCGAAGACTCCGAATTACACTCCAAACGCATGACAAAGGCTTCCGTTGCTCACGTGTTTGGCAAAATGTCCTCCAACGTTGTGTTTGCAGTGCCTGAATTCTGCGCTGAATCTTCTTCTGTATGCGCCTAGCATTTCTAAGGTCTAGGCGCGACTTTGTGCGTCGGTATCTGCTCTCTTCTCTGCGCCGTTGGGATCGCAGTCGCAGCAATCCGAAGTCAAAATCGGTGTAGTTAGCGCAGGGTTAAAGGGGCAGGTGGCCTGTTCTATGGCCTCCTTAATTTTTGTTCAAGACCGGTAGAGAAGCCTTCTGTGCAATCAGCCTCCATAAGTAATTTAAAAACTGTCCAGTCAATGCGCTGCCTATACGTGGCTGTGGAAAATGTGGAATGGCCAGTAATAATCAGATAAGTTGGAATATGGTCACTGCCATGGGTTTCTACATCAGGAAACCACCGGACGCTGTAGGGCAATAATATAATTGAAAAAACACATTTGAGCTAGAAATACGGAAGCATAGATTAGAGAACAAAGATAGGTTGGGATATGTCGCTGCCATGGGATTCTACAACCGAAAACCATCGGACGCTGTAGGACAATAATATAAATGAAAAAAAAACACAGCTAAGCCAGAAATACGGAAGCACAGATCAGAGAACAAAGATAAAATAGCATTCTTGCTAAAGCAGGAAGTGGGGGTGGCATTTGCTGCGAAAACCATACAGCAGATTGTCTACAATGGGGCACAGTAGATATCAAGGGAAGCGTCAAAAAATCCCTTGTAAACATTAGGAATTTTTCTCGTCATGATGGCCTCTAGCAGCGCAGAAGAGGGATGTTTGGAGGCCAGTGGCAGAGGTCGTTATCCTACAGTGGACGTCACCCGTTTCATAAGGAGGTAACGGTAACTACTTTGTTTCAATAAAAGACGAAAAGGTCCTCAAAGGTGGGCTCCTGCTTGCCCTAGAGTCTACGGGACTGGCCTTCCTGGAGAGCTCTGCCCACTAGCCATCTTTGGACAGCTGGTTTAGCAATTGGAAAAACGGCCTCCCACGAGGAGGGGGCATGAGTGGGTTGTGGGAGCTTCCATGTTCAGGGGGCATCCCCAAAGGTAGTGTATGAGCCGCCGCGGTGGCTCAGTGGTTATGGTGCTTGGCTGTTGACCCGAAAGACGCGAGTTCAATCTCGGATGCGTCGGTGGCTTTCGATAGAGGCGAAATACTAGAGGCCCGTGTACTGTGCGCTATCAGTGCACGTTAAATATCCCCAGATAGTCGAAATTTTCCGGAACCCTCAACCACAGCGTCCCTCATAGCCTCAGTCGCCTTGGGACGCTAAACACCATGAACTAGCCAACCAGTGTATGAGGGCGGCATTGGTTGCCCACATGTTCAGATGAGTAGGAGGGTCAAAGTAGTGCGGTAGCGATAAAGGAGGCCGGGTGAGAGGCAGCAGTTTGTCTGCAGTTGCCGCCAGACCGCAATGCATCTTGAATCTAGTGTGTATTGGGGTGGTGGGAGGGTGAAACGGCTGGGTTGTTGTTGAGGAAGTGTTTATCTACCGATAGGGAAAAGCGTATGCAGTTTTGAATCTTTCCCACAATTTACATGCCACACGACCACACGCACCATCCACCAAAAAACTTCTCGCAACACCCTCGAGAAAAGAGTATTAGGCGGGAGAAAACAGGAGACGGTCCGCAGTTATTTTCTTTTCACACACACAAAAAATGAGTCGCACAGGTGTCCAGTTAGTGCAGTTCAACGTAACTGAAAATCGTCATCATAAGGATGCTGGCAGCAAATTACGAGATAAAAATCGTGAGCTATACCTTGTAATATATTCTGTCTCCATAATACAAATCTCAATCACAATGACATTGGCATTAAGGTAATCGGAAAGATTTAAGGGAAGCAAAGCGCAAAATGAACTTTCGTTTCACGATGTCTGTATCAAAACGTGAAAGAGTATGCAAGTGGGTTCTCAAATGACACGCGTCGAGTTTGAATTTCTTCCTGTGCCAACATGAAATGCATCCTCGTGTTTAGAAAAATCTACATTGAACGCAAAAAAGTCAGACCGTAGAAAATACTTATCGCAGACCCAACCAGTCCAAGATAAAATTTAAGGATAGCCGTAAATATCAGCCTAAATTAGATGCCTCCACTGAAAAAACGATATTTTTTTTATATCAGCAAAGCAGCAAGCAGTTTCCTGTTCATGCGCAGGAGATCTCATGTACTACGACGGAGACGGCCGCGTGTATTTCGTGGACCGCGTCAAGGACATCATGAAGTGCTTGGACCAGCGAGTTTCCACCACCGAACTTGAGTCCTTGCTACAAACTCACGCCAGCGTGGCAGACGTCGCTGTCGTGGGGCTCCCTGACACACGGTACGGGGACGCGGCTACTGCTTTCGTCGTCCTTCGAGACAAGTCGGCAGCGTCGCCTGAGCTGGCCGCCCACCTGAAAGCATTAGTTGCAGGTGAGCTTCCTCTATTCTTCGCTGCTTTCAAACTCTGTTCCGCTGCCTTACTACACACGTTTCCTAGCGTACCCGAATCGTTTGCGCACACGTGTAAATGACAGAGGTACTCCAGTTATCCGTTTACCAACAATTTCCAAGTCCAGCTTCCTCTGGCAAAAATTTTGAAAATTACAAAATTGTAAGACACTCTTATGGAAATACCGAAGGTAACGGTTCACCAATCTGATATGTAGCAACATCTTTCTTTTAAAGTGATTCCAGCAATAGCACCGAACACTTAGGACGGCCATATGAAGCCAATAGGGAGCGGTTTTTAACGAAAGCAAAAACCTCAAGAGCAAAAAAAAACTACAAGACTGCCGTCGGTTGATGTGCGAATATATTGATTATTATAGTGAAATTTAACAATATATGAAAAAACTGCGTTCACAAATGGGGGCCCGCTAAAAATGCTTTTGTCCAGAAATGCTGGGAATGAAGGAAATGGGTCACATATGCCCCACTGCCCTAGAAAGGGTTATATATTTGTTCACGTTAAAAAAGTGACTGCTTATAGTTGTGTGTGTGCTTCTTCATCGAAACTCGTATTTGAGAAATTTAATTATCAAAAGAAAGGGCGGTATCGAGATGGCTGTTTTTTATTTTATTTTTTCTTAATTTTGTTTTTTCAGACAACATCGAGTCATACAAGCGCCTTAACGGCGGGGTTATATTTGTGGACCGCCTGACTAGAAACACGAACGGAAAAGTTCTAAAGCATCAACTCAAGACTTTGTACGAGAATTCCAAGGTTTTTTAAATCTCCCGAGCATCCTCACTTCTGATGCGCCAAAGGGTGGGAATAAATTTTTCTTTTGACCGGGTAATCAACGTCTGCGTCGACTGAAACGTGTCCTGATTTCTTAAGTCACCAGAAAGACCTCTGTTGGTAAAATAGAAGTTAGTCTGTAGCTTTGTTATATTTATTATCTTACTTGTGTAGCGGTAAAAGGACTCGAGGCTATAAGCATTCAGGAATTTGGTCACCCTCCAAAAGGTCGTTCAGTATGCAAAGGCTGATATCTCACTCTTTTGGAGGATGTGCGATGACATTCCATTTTATCCAGAGGGCTTACTGGAACGTAAACTGAGAATTATTTTCAGTTTACGACTCGAACATTTACGAGTAAAAAGCAACAGAGATATGAATTGCTTTAACTATAGAGTGTTTGCGGACGAAGAAACAGCCATTCTAAACATTCTTACGAAGTGCCCATTGAAAGCATCTGCGACTGTTTGCAGAAGCTGGTGAAAAGAACCGACAACAGAACATTTAAGGTAACTAGCCCTTCTGGGATGATTAACCATAGACCAAACTCTGCAACATTCACTGATTATTACCGAAATTAATGAAAAGTCAACAGCATTTGACGCCACGCAGAAGAGCGGCAATCCTGTTTCTTGCGGACGTATTCTAATTGAAGCGCTTAGTTCCTCGGACTTCTTTCTCAACACTTCCATAAAGTATCTTTGGTGAAATTGCGGAGAGAATTTCTTTGTTCATCCAGCCCAGACCCTTTCTTATCGACTTACCTACCAACCGAATGAAAACTCAATCAAAATTTTTCACTTGCATACAGTACCTTTCATACACTTTGCCCGAAGAATATTCATTGCTTAAGAATGCCGAATCAAACGCAGCGATAAGATTATCGACCTTGGATTGATTAACTACTGGGAAAAGGCATTTGCGCTGTCCAGAAGCAATTCCGACAGAGAGAGTGCGAGACGTGCTCGTAATGTGAAACTGCGTGCTATGAGGTAGGGATGGGCCAACCATTGTAAAATAGTACACGACCTAATTGAACAGATGGGGGCCCTGGCAATCATATATCTAACAAAGAACGGACTAACTCTTATTAACTTATTCTACTCTGGTAATAGCTTCGATCGCAGATCGCTGACTTCTACACCCCTCGTCCGGCTCACTGTGGCCCAACACTTGGCCATCGAGCGTAAACTGCGGGCGGCCATACGACTATGCCTGGGACACCCTCGCTCCTCTCCTGTGGCTGCCACCCTGGCAGAAGCAGGTTCAAAGCCCTTGGAGCTCCTCTCCAGGCGCACCTCCCTCCGCCACATAGAGTGCCTCAACAACACGCCCGATGGGCGCCCCCTCTTGGACCGCCTTCTCACGACGCCCAACTCCAAAATGGGTCAGGTGGCACAGTACTTCCAAGATCTTGTTGGGGGACAGCCCAAGACCTTCCCCCTCTCTCCTCGCCCGTACCTTGCACACCTCTACGAGGTCCACCTCTCCCTACCTGGCTCCCGGATGAAGCGGAACACTGCTGCTGTGGGCCTACGTCAGGAGGTCGCTGCGGTTCTCAAGGCCGAACCCCCTGGCACTGTCCGTATTTTCACGGATGGCTCCGTCCTCCCAGGACCCTGCCCATCTGTGGCTGCAGCCTGCACTGCCCCATGGCTCCTCGTGAGCAGACAGGCCAGGCTCCCATTTGTTTCCTCGTCCACAACCGCCGAACTGGCCGCCATTCACTTGGCTGCTGACATTCTGAACGAACGTCCTGGGATCAAGGAGGCAGCCATCTATACCGACTCCAGGGCAGCCCTCCAGCTCCTCCTGAGGCCTTTCAAGGGCCCACCCATCGCCCGCAGGCTGGCTTGGCGGCTCGACGCACTGTGCACCAGGGAAACCCGCATCCGGCTGACCTGTGTCCCGGCCCATGTCGGTGTCCTGGGCAATGAGGAAGCGGACGCCCTGGCTGAAGCGGCACACTCCCTAGGAACTGTGCTCTCCAGGAACCTCTGCTCCTTGAACCTTGCAAGGAGCATAGTGGACCGCCTCCTCCTCCTCGATCACCCGGATACCAGGGTGGCTAACGGCCATACCCCACACCCTCTTCCAAATCTTGGCCTGCACTGCAAGGAGCGCAGCCTCCTCCTGAGGCTCAGGGTAGGCTGCGCCAACACCGGCTCCCGCCTTTTCCACATTGGCCTCTCCGACTCCCCTGGGTGCTCCCTCTGCAATTACCAGAAGAGACAACCCAGCACCTCCTGTGTGGTTGCCCTGCCTTTGTGTCCGCAATGACTATCATGAGAGGCGGGCTACCGCTCCATGGAACTCCCCTGCATCTCAGCGGACCACCTTCTCTTCCCTGGCGGTCACCATCCTGCCAAGGCCTTCCGGCACCTCCTCTCCTTCCTGGAGGCCACCGGCCTCTCCGGCCGCCTCTAGGCCACAGGGGACAGCACATGTCATCTGACATTATCACTGCGGCTGCGCGCCTACCCTCTCCTGTCAATCTTTTTCCCCCTCCCCTCCTCCTCCTATGACACGCCGGCAGTGGGCGCGGAGGCTAGCCCTCCAGTAGACAAGCCCGTGTCCTCCCACTTTCATCCTTCTCTACAACGACAGAAGAAGAAGAAGATGAAGATTTTAAGCGGATGACGTTGTTAGGCAGTCACAGACAGATACTTTCGTGGGACATAAAATGCTTGGAATTATGATCCAAAAGCAAGCAAAATTGTTGCTCTGTCCTCCGAGGCGCAAAGTTAATTCAAGCTTTAGAGGTTGCTTAACATCGGTTCAGCCCAGTCTTTCGTCGCCCCTGTAAGATCTGGCGAGCCACAGGCTCGGCTTTAGGGCCTGTATTTCGATTGTAGATTACTCACTTGCCTTGTACATCAACTCGAATACTGACATGCATGCATATGATTGTGTTTTGAATGACATCATTCACGTTTTAGATGATCATACTAGCATTACTGAATCAATTTCTAACTTCTATAGGTGGTGTGAAAGGTGGCACATGGATGCTAATTTCCTCAAAAGTGTTGTGTAGACATTAAAGGGAACCTGACGCACTTTTCGAAAAAATTGAGTTCCATGCGGCATTTTATAGTTTTTAGTCCGTTGCAAAAGGATATCGCCTTCGAAAAGGGAGTAAATAAAACGGGCACCAGCGCCTTAGGGCGCGGAGCGAACGCCGCGAATTGCCGGGATCGTCGTGACGTCATCTACGGGATCTCCGGCTAACACCGACTGTGTTGCTGCGTAGCGCGTTGCTTCAGCTGGCTTGAGGACTGCGTTTTGCAAATTATGGATCCGTTGTTTACCAAAGCGCGGGCCGAAAACAGCAAGCAAATCAGGCCGCCCGGCAGACTACCCGTGAATGGCGTCACTTCCGCCAGTTCCGTCCCCCCATTCGGCGCTTCCGGAAACAAAGAGGGCGTGTCGGCGGCGGGTTTTTAGTAAGCGATTGCGGCTCATTTTCGAACAGAATCGAGAAAAAATTTACACACATGATTTTCAGTCCCTTCTTCTCAACCACAGCGCTTCATGCAATTTGAAAACCGTTTCAGCTTCCCTTTAATTAATAGTACCGGTTCATCGGTTCACAATATACATCTTCAAAGGGTGTCCTTGTACAAGTGCCTGGGAATTATCTTTATCTCCAGCTTATCGTGGTCCAAACATATAGGCTTTATTTGTAATACAGCCCAAAAAAATTAGGATATCTTAGACGAACGCTAACCTGGCTCCGAAGGAAACGAGGCTACTATTGTATAAACCCCTAATCCTTCCAATTCCTGACTATGGTTGTTTTGTGTGGAACCCTTACAAGGTAACAGACATAACAAAACTGAGGTCGCCCAAAGCAAATCAGTTCACTTCAATATCGTAGTGACTTTTGACCCCCTTCTGCCCTCGAATCACTGCAAATAACCACCCTCGCCGCTGGCCGTAAACTGGAATCGTTAAATGTTTTGCACTGTGTCGTACATCACGGCACATCACGAGTTCCATACCGTCGTCTGCAAGAAGTAATCATGATATTAATCTCTCAACATACTTTGCTTCCATGAATGTGTTTAAATAGTTTCTTTCCGCGTCCCATTGAGCATTTGAATGCACTGCCCGGTCAAATGCGTTCCCTCCCAATACACAGATTTATGCATGCCACAACTAATTCATAATTTCTTTGTTTACTGTTCCTAACCTCCAAGTTGTGTAGTGTTCTCTATGTTTTCAACTTTGCTGTTTTAATTTTTGATGTCACATCTCATAATTTTGACTATATCTACAAAAGTCTGTATATGTCCAGTCCTGCAATATCCCCGTAGAGGCTGCAGCGCATACAAATAAATAAATAATCAGTGAAAGGCTTCATGAGGATGGTCGATAAAGCGATAACAGCTCCAGAGAAAATGGTCCCTTCCCAACTTTTTTCATTATATTTTGAGCATGTACAAACGTTTCAACAGCTGAAAAAAACTTTAGAGTTCTCGTTGCGCCGTGACGCCCTCTCCGTGTAACAAAGGGGGGGAAGAAAAGCCCTTAGAAAACACTTTATTTCAGGCCTGCGAAACATAGATTTCAGTTACTACTAGAACGGTTACATATATTATAGTACTAAAACGGCTTATATTTGAAGCCTTTATGTCAGTTAAACTGCTAGCACCGGCGACAAAATTGCGTTGGAATACATTTCGCAAAGATCATAGAAACCTAACGAAAATAAAAAATACGTACAGCAGAACACATTAGTGCGGCCAATATCACCTTGTCGAACGTCATTCGTTTGAACCGCTAGGGTAGTATGCTGTTCTTAGGAGCTCATTCCATTCCAACGAGGAGTACATTGCGTAAAGAAGTTTATTGAACAAAAAGCCTAGTAGGTGATCCGAGCAAGCGGCAAATGCCACGAAGAGCAACATTTGTAATCAGGCCAGGCATTATTGCACCTAGGAGTCTTCGGTGTCGACCTCGTCATCCACGCAGAGGTCGCTGGCGTGAAGAGGCACCGCGACGCCGCATATGTCGTGAAACATCCCGAGGCAGTGGGCTGGCACCATGTCTTCGACGGCCTTCGACACCCACCGGGTGCATTCTGCAAGGTTGGAGAAGTGTGAAGCTTGAACAGACTTAGATTGCTCCAAAGGCTCAGGTGTATACAATGAACGTCATTTGTAGCCCCAAATGCGCACTAATAGTGTAGCTGCTACAGTCAAAACCAAGTGCCAACAGGAGTGCTACACAGACCTTCATATACAACACCGTCCATAACCGTCTTCGTCCGTGTTGGCTTCCGTTGTTAGGTTGTGCTAGGCAAAAGTGAGGCAGACTATGCGGGCTTCAGTTACGCTTTTTGTCCTTCCATCGAGATGCAGGAACTTAAATACGAAAGCCTGGAGCCTCAAAATTTTGAAATGCAAACGAACTGCTTTCACAGCTAGCTTCCGATAAGGGATTAGATATTTCTACGCACGTCTTCGCAAGCAAGCGCTGGAGTTTGATATATATACCAGGTCTAAGACAAAATCGCGAAGCCTTACAGCGTAATAAATTTACTTAGTATTTTACTTCGTTTGTTTATTCTTAATATTCCTTCTTCTCGTATTTATGGAGCGCTCCACGTTTAAAAATGCGTCTACAAAACGCTTGAAGCAACACTGAAATTGGGAAGCTAGTTGCCGGAGGTTATTTTTTGTGTTTGTGTACACCATGTGACATCCCTCTTACACGTGGTGTAAATCCCTCAACACAAAAAGAGGAGAGGATTAGCGGCCGAGGATTAGAGAATTACCTTTTGAAGCATCCTTGGCATTCCGTGATCAATGGCACCAATCTCCCAAACCATGGCAGGCAATGCGAAGGGTGCTGCTATTATCGGTTATCGGGGGGAGCGTAGGATGGAAAGAGAAATTTTATAAACGGCATGCATGCGTGAACTTGGGCTAGACATACGCAATAGAGAATTTTCTGTGGATCTTCTAAATTAGAAAACTCCATCTTTCGCGTGGTACTACGCGCTTTTTTCTTTATGCAATTTGCTTTTGGTTCTTCGTTAGTTTTCAAAGTCATTTTGCCTGAATTCTGCCACGGACGTTCTTCATGGCCATTTTCTGTGGTGATATGGCTTGCACAGGCACACTTTTTATGGGCCAGTTAACTCCGGTTGCCAGATGCTGCTCGTCCTGTCCACTTCTCTTCCCACGTCCTGTTGCGGTCGCGGTTCTTTTCAACCTCCGTTTTTAGCACTCGTCTCTCCTCCGCCAGTCACGTATTCTGCAGGCGACGCTGCAAGGTGACTGTCTATAAGATGCCGGTGCATGGCTAGCGCCCTGTTAAATAAGGGGGACGCAACGATTCCTGCAGGATGCTTACGGTTTGCGTAGTGTGGTAATGGCACAGTCCTTGTCGCTCCAACCGAATTAGGCAACTTCCACCTTGTCAGAGTCTGCGAGATGCGGCTGGTATAAATACTTTCGCAACTTAAAATTCGCAAGACTTTGTTCTCTACGTGGTGCTTATTTGACTTTAAATATGTGATATTTATTTAAAGGGATCACAAGCAACAGTTGTACCTGCCTTTGTTTCTTTCGCTGCGTAAGAATAACAAAAAAAGTGTAGCAATGCGGGTTGACCCTCAAAACAGCAGGCAAGGAACTCGGTACATCTTGCTCTGTTCTAATGATCCCGCTTTGTTAATTCACTGTGACCTCTGCCCCTCGACCATTCTCCAGTAGACTTTCGGTGCGCAAGACTATGGCATACAGTGTTAGGCACCATCGACCGGTCTTTTGCGCTTTTGAAGTCGGAAAGCAGCGTTACAGGCGTGCGTTTATGAATTGTTACATTCGTTAGAAACATCTCAGGCTTCTTTCTGTACCTTTACTCACTGATCCTCCTCCACTACACAGAGAAGAATACGAGAACATTTCGTAAGGCGGCCAAAATTGTTTTTCTTTCCAAATATTTCTTCCTCTGCTAGGGAAGTGGTGAAAACAACGCCGTGTGGTGAAACTGTAAATGGAAGGGCGAAAAACATCGGAAATTTATTCCAATTTCTTTAATTGAAGTGCATTCAGTTTCACCCGTGGAATCGAAACTTTTCCGGTCGACCTACGAGTAGCCGGTCTCTCTGTTCATGATTTCGGTACGCCTTCCAGGCACGTGACGTCACAACGAGCGCATCGCCGCGGAAGGTTACTGTGCTCCGCGCGCTCGCCGCGCCATCTGGCATGACGTCACACCGCACCGCTCACTGCCGCCGCCGTTTGGTAGGACGTGACACCGCGTTCCTCGTCGTTGCGCTCGCCTCCGCTCGCTTCGACAGCTGCGTCGCATGCGTGATAAGATGTAACAGGATTGAAAAGGAGAGCTGGCGTGCGCCGCAACCACAGTTGAGGCGATTGTATGGACGGCGACAATTCTACTAAGCTGGAGGGGGCCTGGAATCGACGACGGAACGAGATGAAGAGGAAACGAATCGCCCAGGAAATAGACGAACAGCACGTCGAACGACTGGCTAAACGCCGCCGTAATACGCTGCCGCGAGACAGGCACGATTAACGTCGGGTGTCTCGACCGCTAGCAGCAGCGACAGCAGCCACAGAGAGACCTGAGTCCTGCTTCACTGAAGACGGTCCGTGATGAACGATGGAATGAGGCTAAGAGACTTCAGCGGCGGGCTCAGGAAACCGAAGAACAACAGGCCGTTAGCCTAAACATAAGGCGTAAGAGTGACGCGACCCCATCAATCCTTGGATAGCCTCGGTGCTGAAATCAAACATGGACCTACAGGTCATACTGGACGTTTATGCCTGTGCTTCTTACGTTGTGCAATATGTGAACAAGGCCAGCCAGACAGTTTCACACTTGCTGTCGCTACATATATCCTGGCATAGCCCAGCTAAGCCACTGCCATTTTTTCCCTTTCGGTGTGCTATACGCGCTTAGTCTTTCACACTTGCTGCCACGAACTAGCAGTGATCATCAGCGAGGGAACCTATATTCTTAATGACATCATCAGCTGTTTGCTCTAGTACTGCAAACCAGCAAGCTGTGATCTACCCAGCCGGTCCATGCTCAAGCTTTCTGTAGAAGCGGCCTATACCAAATTATGCAAGATGATTTTTAAGAGCGTTAGCTCTTCCTCCTCGCATCACATTCGCACATTTCGTGGGGTTTGCTACCACCCTTAGATCACTGCACGTCCTGTGGCAGCAACTGTGCTGCTGACAGGAAGACGGAAAGTGCACGGGCCTGCGTAATGGCTGAAGCCTCCATATATATATATATATATATATATATATATATATATATATATATATATATATATACACACACACACACTCCAAGAAGGGGGACCTATCCGGTGACAGTTGTTTACCGAATCGGGTAGGCAAGAAATAAAACCACAATTCTGTAATAGGCAAGCGTTGTATACACGTAATTAAAAATTGAAGCGTTACTATACTGCCCAGCGCACCGAATTCTGGGTCCACCTTGACCCCCCAAACGAAGAAAGTTCTGATTGGGACGTATCTTGGCGGGAGCGGAACCTGGTGGCGCAATTCGACAACGGGTAGACGTGCATCGTAATTTCTCTGATAGATGGCGCTAGGCGCAAACGCTCCGCTAGGTGGAAAAGTTTGTATACTTTTCCGAACTGCTCAGGGTTTTCTTCACTGGCCCCGCTAGATGCGGAAAGACTTTCGTTTTACAAACTGCCAATAAAGCTAACGCTCGTTACTTCAACGTCTTCCAGACGGTGGCGGCCTTTTTCAAACATTTACATATTTTTATTTCAAAAACTGTGAGAGATACGTCTGTGCGCTCTATTGAGCGGAATTATGCACAAAAGCGGACATTGTGTACCTCATATCGATCAATAATTAGATTATTAACTTAAGTTACGTAATATATTTTTTTCATTTTCGATATTACGGTGCAGTTTTTTGTAGCGAAACTGATGACCACCTAGATCGAAGGTGAGAACTGTTTTTATATTTTCTTAATCAGGAGTGTGCTCCGAAATATCAAAGGTCAGAAGAAAGCAATTGAAAGCTGGTTCATTTGGTTTTCCCGCATTACCTAATTAAAAAAGGAAGTCGCTACGCGTTATATCGTTGCCGAAATGAAGTTCACTTCTTCTCGATCATCAAATACACCAAATGCGCCTGTATTTGATGCATATCGACGTATGCACAACTTGCGCTGTCTACATAACTTCGTAACTCTCGTGCTTAATCCTTTTTCTTACGAACTCCACATGCATTAACCAATACCTACTAGAACTGGAAAACAAACGACGACATCCATACATTCAGTGAGTTAGTGCATGCGTAATTGTTGCTGGGCTTACGTAAATAAGGCCTCCTCGTCACACGCTCAGCTCATACGTGTATCTATTTACTATTGTGAAAAAAAAAGAAGACGTTATTTTCGTTATTGTGAACATCGGACGTAGCCAAAAGGGTTTACCTTGGCCGACGGCGAAATTTGTGGCGTCTGGTGTTGCACCGGCGGTGTGGTGGAAGCCGACGTGTTTCCTGGGAAACAAGTGGCATTCAAACGCGTGGATAGGCCACATTTAATGATCATTGTAAGCCATTGAGTGTGCTCACCCACTTGATTGTTCCACATAAAATTAAGTGTGATGCTCGCTACTCTAATCCTTCCGTGGAGGCTAGGCGGCGCCCATTCACTGCCTTTGCTTTTTTCCCTCATAAAGTTGCTCGCACTGATCACGGGCGCAGGGTCAGTGCCGCACGTATTCTTCTTCATATCGGGGGCAATGTGCGTTTTAGTGGCGAAGGAATTTAGAAAAGTTATGGACGCGACAATTCGTACTAGCGGCAATCACTTTATGGCGCTAATGCTCGAAAGGGAAAACTCAACAAAACTGTAGCTCAAAACTTTCACGGGGTCAGTAACCTATTGAAGCATGCATTGCATTTTCTTCATACGACTCATGCGAAAGCGTGACGCTGTTGCATTGCAAAGCGCAAGCACCTTTTTAAAAACTTTATGCTGAGAGAGTGAAGCTGCTCTGCTTCCCAACGCGCTCACCGCTGGTTCCTCCCGCATACCCCGTGAAAACGAGTTACTTGAGAATTCTGCTATCTTTTCTTACCAGGGACCAGATGTCTGACTTGGTACCATACAAAATTGAAACTACTTTTTTAAGCACATTAACCCGTTAAAATGTGTTGAACTGAATCACGATCAGTGAGATAACTGATATAACTGAGGTTAAAAAAGCGGGACTTGGCGATCACACTCACAATTGAATTTACCAACGCTTCAAAATTGTGAACTCGACACTTATGCGTCTTGAACGTAGTTATTCATTTCAGTTCCCGCCATAACCGACAGTGACTGGTGAATAATCATGTTAACTAGTGAAGTGATTAACTAAATTATTTTACTTTAATTTTTAGCTACTACCGTTACACACCTGATTGCAAATAAGTATTTTAGCCGGCCGTTAGTACTAGCCATACAGGTTTTAGAATTTTGAACAGGGGATTATCGTCGCCGCAGTGGTTCGACTAACTTCGGCCATTTCTTGCGTCATTCGAAAACCGCGCGCTTGCGAGAGGGCGCAGAGTGACGTCAATCAAATGGCGACACTACGTGACTCGCACATACAACATGAAATTCTCTGCACCGCCCGCGCTCTACCAGTGAGGTGCCGAGGAGCGGGGAGCACTGCAGCACGGGCAGGTCTGAGATTGTCGCCTGGTACGTGCGTCACGGTGTGTCGCGACTTGAATGAGGTCTCTGTGTCTTTCCGCATTAGCATGTTTTTCGAATGGCGCGACAAATGCAATATATAACGTGAGCCATAGAGACATGGGTAATCAAGTTTTCAAAACTCTAAAACTTATATGGCTATTACTAAGGACCGGCCACAAATATGTAATTGCAATCAGATGCCTACCTGTAATAGTTGAAAGTTAATTATTAGTATTTATTTAACCACTTTACTAGTTAGTATCATTCGCGGGTTTTTTATGCCCGCCAAATTGCTTTTTACTATGCAGCAAAAAGCTTTTCGTTACCTCAAAAACAGCATTTTTTTCAATTTTGGACCTTATAAAAATAATTGGCGGTCGTTTTGCTTTGGTTAACCCTAGCTGAATAGCGAAAGCTTCGTTTCCTCGGCACGTCGTCTACGCAGCGCCTCATTCCGATGCTCTCGATAACTCAAACCGGTCTCTTCCGCAGTTGAAGAGTCATTCGGGGACATCGCACGAGTTCTTCTGGCCGCATCTTCGTTACGACGCTTCTTGAGTCGTGCGGCGCGTTCTTCTGGCGTCTCTTGAGCGCATTGGGTCTTCCATGCTTCGTTCTGTCGCTGTTGCGTCTCTTTCGCGCTCTCCATAACGACTACAAAAATTTGGAGGACCTTTGAGCTTCGCCTGTAAGAGCAGGACGCGACAGCGTGTTGAAGCATTGCCAAGGTATCCACGGAACGCCATCGTCCTTCGGTGCGACCCCTTGCCCGGACAATTTAAGGAAAGGAAACATATTGCCGCGTATATTTGCAGTGTTTGTTCGTTTTTCAAATCTGCCGCGACACCACTTTATCGCTTTGTTTGCGACGCAAGACGCGACTAGATTTATCTCGATTGATCGCAGCCAGGCAAAGCTGATTCTACGTTGTTCCGGAATGTTCTATTAACTTTGCGCCCTTTATCTCGAATGTTCGCTATCAGCTTTAAATTGAGCACGGCCGACAGCGGCGGGCATTCTGTTCGACGACCGCCGAGCACGCTTGTCGCTTCGCCGCCGCCGAGTGATTCAGTCCATTTTGGGTGCAAGTCAGCCCAATAAACAGTTCTTTTACAAGACCCTTTCGTCCGTCTTCATCGCTGCTTCGACTGCCGTCACCACTACGTGACATCTGGTGGAGGTGCTGGGTAGCCTTCCATGTTCCGGACGCCCCCTTCAAGTCGTGAAGCCAGCCCTGAGCGCTTCGCACCCGAGGACGAGCCAGCAGCTCAGCGAGCCAGCCGACGTCTCCAGGGAGAGGAGCCTGAGTTTGGGAAACTGCCGGACCGCACCAGACAGCGAAAAGACGCTGCTACGAGCACCTCAACCTCGCCGAAGATGTCGACACCGATCATACTGCAGCAGCCGCGGGTGCCGCCAACTTTCAGTGGATCCCTAGTCGAAGACCCTGAAGAATGGTTGGACCAATTTGAGCGCGTGGCGTCATTCAACAAGTGGGATGATGCGGCTAAGATTGGACACGTTTTTTTCTCATTGGATGGCTCCGCATGCACGTGGTACGAAAACTACGAGTCGTCCCTTACGACATGGGAGCTATTCAAGAGAGAACTATTGAAGGTATTCACCAGTGTCGTGAGGAAAGAAAGAGCCGAACGACTCCTCGAGTCCAGGATCCAGCTTCCGAATGAGCCCGTCCGCAGTTACGTCGAGGAGATGAAGCGCCTATTTCGCCGCGCCGATCCCGGGATGACCGAGGAAAAGAAAGTTCAGTTTTTAATGCGCGGCGTAAAAGAACAACTCTTTGCAAGCCTCGTCCGCCAGCCGCCAAAAACAGTCAAGGAGTTTATGCAAGAAGCCTGCACGATTGAGAAGACCCTCGACGTTCGAGCTCGGCAGTGCAATCGCCCTTCCTCTGCCTGTGCAATCCGTTCGGACACGCCGGCCACCACCAGCGTCAGCTTGCGGGAACTTATCCGCGAAATCGTCCGAGAGGAGCTACGCCGATTACTGCCATCTTCCCCACAGCCACAAGAAGCGACTCTGATGGATGTGGTACGGGAAGAAGTGCAACAGGCACTTGGCACCCCGACGGCCACAGAACCCCAGGCCATGACCTACGCCGCTGCAGTAAGTACTGCTCAGCCCCAGCGACAACCCCCACGTCCTCCCCGAGATGAGCCAATCGTTCCACAACGCCGCCTCCCAGCCCCCGCCCGCCCAGCCTATGACCGACGCTCAAGCCTCAGGAAATGCGACGCCTGGAGGACTTCCGACAACCGGCCGTTGTGCTTCCATTGCGGTGAGGCCGGCCATATTCTTCGTCACTGCCCGTACCGACGTATCGGTCTTCGAGGATTTGTCGTTAACGCCCCACGACCACGCTTCGGACAACGACCGCACGAAATCGACGAGTACCTGCGTCGAGAAGAGTACACGCCGAACCGCTTTTCGCGCTCACCATCGCCGTCAACCTCGCGCTTTGCGTCGCCACGCCGCAGCTACGCAGCCGCGGTACGAGGAAGGTCTCCCAGCCCCCGTAGGGGAAACTAAAGGCAGCAACCTCTGGAGGTGAGGTTGCTCACGAGCTAAACGCCGAAGATCCTCCACCGACCACGTCCCATGAAGACGATACACCCGCGACGCCGCATGAAGAACCGACACTCGCTGCACCGACGCCGCACACAATGAGAACCTCGACCACGACGCAAGCTACCTTGAAATCGACGCCGCCACCCAGAGGAGCTTCGACCACACGCCCAACCCGTGACTCGCATACGCGACGAAGCCGTGACCCGACGCCGAGAGCGACATGCAATGCAAGAGCCAGGACCTCCGACTTAGAAGTGACTATCGACGGCCGGAAAGTCACCGCTCTAGTCGACACAGGAGCCGATTACTCGGTGATGAATGGAACATTCGCTGCGCAGCTCAGAAAAGTCACAACGGCTTGGGACGGCCCACAAATTCGCACCGCTGGGGGCCACCTCATTACGCCATCAGGACGATGCACAGCGCGAGTGACTGTAAAAGGACATACCTATCCTGCGACCTTTGTTGTGCTACCGCAATGCTCCCGCGAAGTGATCTTGGGTATGGATTTCCTTAATGAGCATCAGGCGATCATCGACCTGCGATCCAAGCTGATCACGCTTTCGACGGACGAAGCCATCGCTTCGATGAAAACTCGGGAAAATCACGTTGCCCTAAGTGTCCTGGAGGAAGAAGTGAGCGTCCCACCCCGTTCAAGGGTTATCGTGACCGTAGGCGCCACGAAAGCCATAAACACTGAAGCCATCATCGAGGGGAACATGCAGTTGCTACTAGACCGAGGAATCAGCATCGCAAGAGGCATCGCACATTTCCGCAATGGCCAGGCCGAAGTACTGCTGACTAACTTCAGCGAAGAATACCGGCATATTAACAGAGGAACGACGATTGCTTTCTTCGACGAAATATCCGACGTACGAGACTCCTTCGCCCTCTCCGACCCCTCCGCAGAAGATCCGCCTTACCAAGAGAACTCGCCCACTTTCGACATCAACCCAGCCCTGCACCGGAGCAGACAAGACAAGATCCGCAATCTGCTTCAAAACTACAGTGAGTGCTTTTCGACATCGCCGAAGGTGCGACAGACGCCAATTGCCAAGCATCGCATTATAACGGATCAACACGTCCGACCTCTCCGTCAAAGCCCCTATCGTGTGTCTCCGCGAGAACGACAAGCCATCCGGGACCAAGTTGAAGAAATGCTTCGCGACGACGTCATCCAGCCTTCAAACAGCCCATGGGCGGCAGCGGTTGTTCTAGTGAGAAAGAAAGACGGCGCACTTCGATTCTGCGTGGATTACCGCCGCTTGAACAACATAACAAAGAAGGACGTCTACCCCCTCCCCCGCATCGACGACACACTGGACCGCCTCTGCAACGCCAAATATTTCTCATCGATGGACCTCAAGAGCGGCTACTGGCAAATTGAGGTCGACGAAAGAGATCGCGAGAAGACAGCATTCATAACTCCGGATGGGCTGTTTGAGTTCAAGGTGATGCCATTTGGTCTCTGTTCCGCACCAGCGACGTTTCAGCGAGTAATGGATACAGTGCTGGCAGGCCTGAAGTGGCAAATTTGTCTGGTATATTTAGATGACGTCGTTGTCTTCGCCTCGAACTTTGAAGAGCACCTCAAAACACTTCGAACAGTCCTAGACGCAATCAAGTCGTCTGGCCTAACCTTGAAAGTAGAGAAATGCCACTTTGCCTACGAAGAGCTGCTGTTTCTAGGCCACATTGTTAGCAAGGAAGGAGTACGCCCAGACCCACAGAAAACAGCTGCTATTGAACAGTTTCAACCGCCGGCCGATAAGAAAGCAGTTCGCAGATTTCTCGGACTATGCGCATATTACCGATGATTTGTGAAAAACTTTTCGCGCATCGCCGAGCCCCTGACCCGACTGACGAAGGCAGACGTGCCGTTTAAATGGGAAGCGCCGCAAGCAGAAGCCTTCAAGGAACTTCAGCGTCGTTTACAGTCCCCACCGATCCTTGCGCATTTTGATGAAAACGCCAATACTGAAGTTCATACCGACGCAAGCAGCGTGGGACTAGGCGCCGTTCTCGTTCAAAAAAGTGACGAGCTGGAGAAGGTCATCGCATACGCTAGCCGTTCCCTTTCCAAGGCCGAGGCTAACTATTCGACCACTGAGAAGGAGTGCCTTGCCATCATCTGGGCTACGTCGAAATTCCGCCCCTACCTCTACGGACGGCCGTTCAAGGTGGTCAGCGACCACCACGCGCTCTGCTGGCTTGCCAATTTGAAGGATCCCTCTGGCCGACTCGCTCGATGGAGTCTGCGTCTCCAGGATTTTGACGTCACCGTCGTTTACAAGTCCGGACGCAAGCACACTGACGCCGATTGCCTCTCACGAGCCCCT
The DNA here is from genome assembly GCF_052857255.1 of Amblyomma americanum. NCBI lineage: Eukaryota > Metazoa > Arthropoda > Arachnida > Ixodida > Ixodidae > Amblyomma > Amblyomma americanum. Next base: position 79,579,871 of record NC_135503.1, on the reverse strand, counting down.
GTAGATGCACCGCCGCTGGACGACGATGAGGACGCCTTCCTGGGACCCATCAGCGCAAGCTCTTTTGCTCAGCAGCAACGCTCGGACCCCAAACTAAAAGGCCTCATCGAGTACCTGGAAGGCAAGGTTTCTTCACCCCCTGCTTCATTCAAGCGAGGACTGTCTTCCTTCTGTTTGCAGAATGAGGTCCTTGTGAAGAAGAACTTTACAGCGAACAAAACAGCCTACCTCCTTGTTGTACCTACTTGTCTCCGCGAAGAAGTTCTACAGGCTTCACACGACGAGCCGACAGCTGGACATCTCGGGTTTACTCGCACCCTCCGCCGCATTCAAGACAAGTATTACTGGCCCCGACTGTCTGCCGATGTCGCACACTATGTGAAAACATGCCGAGATTGTCAACGACGAAAGACTCCTCCCACACGACCAGCAGGATTTCTGAACCCCATTGAACCTCCCTCAAGGCCCTTTCAGCAGATTGGCATGGACTTGCTTGGCCCTTTTCCAACGTCAACATCTGGAAATAAGTGGATCATCATAGCGACCGACTACCTGACCCGCTACGCCGAGGCGAAAGCCCTACCGAACGGAACAGCAGCAGAAGTGGCCAAATTTTTCGTGGAGTGCATTCTTCTTCGACACGGTGCCCCCGATGTGCTCATCACAGACAGAGGAACAGCATTTACGGCGGAACTCACGCAAGCCATGCTGCGCTACAGCCAAACCAGTCACCGGAGGACAACTGCATACCATCCGCAGACCAACGGACTGACCGAGCGCCTGAACAAAACCATCGCCGATATGCTCGCTATGTATGTCGATGCCGAACACAAAACCTGGGATGTCATCCTGCCTTACGTCGTCTTCGCCTACAACACCGCAGTGCAGGAGACCACCCAGATGACGCCTTTTAGGCTCGTCCATGGCAGGGATGCCACGACCACGCTAGACGCCATGCTGCCCAACGTTACAGAAGAAGAGAACGTCGACGTTGCCGCCTACCTTCAACGCGCAGAAGAAGCTCGAAGGCTTGCCCGATTACGGATCAAAGATCAGCAGCGGTCCGACGCCAGACGCTATAACCTACGAAGACGCAACGCGGAATACAAGCCAGGAGACCAAGTCTGGGTGTGGACGCCCATTCGCCGCCGTGGATTGAGTGAAAAGCTTTTGCGCCGCTATTTCGGCCCGTACAAGGTTCTTCGTCGGCTGGGTGAACTGGATTATGAAGTCATCCCTGACGCAATGACTGCATCCCAGCGACGCCGCGTACGACCAGAAGTTGTCCATGTAGTCCGTCTGAAGCCGTATTATGCGCGCTAAAGGCCGCTGCGTTTCCATGCTCTATTTTCGCAAGATCCGTTTTTTCCCTTACTAGTCGCATTATTTGTTTTAATGCATCGGGTCGATGCTTCTTTGAGAGGGGAGTAATGCCGCGTATATTTGCAGTGTTTGTTCGTTTTTCAAATCTGCCGCGACACCACTTTATCGCTTTGTTTGCGACGCAAGACGCGACTAGATTTATCTCGATTGATCGCAGCCAGGCAAAGCTGATTCTACGTTGTTCCGGAATGTTCTAGTAACTTTGCGCCCTTTATCTCGAATGTTCGCTATCAGCTTTAAATTGAGCACGGCCGACAGCGGCGGGCATTCTGTTCGACGACCGCCGAGCACGCTTGTCGCTTCGCCGCCGCCGAGTGATTCAGTCCATTTTGGGTGCAAGTCAGCCCAATAAACAGTTCTTTTACAAGACCCTTTCGTCCGTCTTCATCGCTGCTTCGACTGCCGTCACCACTACGTGACAATATCTTGGTGGCCACCCGAATAGCGCCGTAAGGCAAAGAAAATGAAAATAAAATTTTTAAGGAAAGGACGCCTGTCTCACATATTTCGGTGGACACCAGAACCAGGCCGTAGGAAAGGAAATTGAAATAATATTAATTGGTTTTGGGGAACGGAAATAGTGCAGTATCTGTCTCATATATCGTTGGACACCTGAACCTAGCGTAAGGGAAGGGATAAAGGAGGGAGTGAAAGAAGAAAGGAAGAAGAGGTGCCGTAGTGGTGTGCTCCGGAATAATTTCGACCACCTGGGGATCCTAAACGTGCACTGAAATGCACAGCATACGTGCGCCTTAGCGTTTTTCCTCCATAAAAACGCAGCTGCCGTGGTCGGGTTCGAACCCGTGAACTCCGGATCAGTAGTCGATTGGTTTTATAGAAAGAAAATGACGCCTGTCTCACAATTCTCGCTAAATACCCATACCGCTCCGTAAGAGACGGAAAATCCCTTCTCTTACGGCGCGGCTCAGGTGTCCACCGAGATTAATCATTTTTCGCTCACGGCCAAAGACGCCAACGACACCGGCTTTACTGCGACACGAGCTCCTTAGCGCTGTCGCGTTAATACACTGAGGCGAAGCACACACATATATATATATATACCCTCGCGAGGCGACACCTCCTCTCCCTCTACCCCAGCGGAGAACATCTCGTGGAGCGAGCGGCGACGGCAGCGGCATCGATGGAGGCGCCATCTGTTCGAGCGCGCCTGCGGCATTGCTAGGCAACGGCGGCTCAAGGTCGTTCGTCGGCCACGGCATACGGCATACGGCACACGGCACACGACATACGGCATACGGCTGAAGTGCGCGACGTGCCGAAATGGCTCGCTGGCTGGCGTTGTAAAACTTTCGCTTTAAAAACGCTCTGGTATATTGAGCGCTGATTGAAGAGAGCTGCTATCGGTGAATTAACTCCCACTGAATCTTATAATTACAAGCCTCGCCTGGTCAGTGGCTATTTCAGACTTCTACTGACCACAAAATCACGTGTTAAAATGCGGCCACACCATTCGCATTTTCTTAGAGGCGACAATACAATGAAATTTTGATTCGATTTTTTTGCCCTCATTTAAGAACCCCAGGGGCTCAAATTGGTCCAGGGGCCTACATTGTGGCGGTTTATGTTTTCTCATCGCAGCTTGGAGAACACACACAAAGAATACGCCTTATTTTACAGAAAGTACCTTTTGCCGTCACCACACAAAGGTGACTGTTTTTGCCGCAGCGTGGAAGTCTTCATTTAGCAGTCAAGCATTCGAAAATGGCGTCGTCGTTCACATCAGATATGACGACGGAGTAAGGAAAATTTGCAATGACCTTAAAAGAAGGCATACAAAAGTTATCACACCGGCGCAAACAAATTGCTCATCTCTTTATACTTTTCATGTTATGCCTTTTGGACTCCGAACCTAGTGCAACTTATGTAAGTACATATAGTAGGACTAATCTTTCAGCTAATGTTTTTTATTCAAACGTTGTAACAGCACCCGAAAAAAAAACTTGTACATCAATAAATATTGCATATTTCAGTGTCATGTTATATCTCCATACGCCTTTTCGCTTTTAAATTTTTCTTGAGCTCTATAGCTTCTATCTTTTTCAACATTCTGCAAGCGCAAGTGGTCAAAAAGCACAGAAGGCTTTCTTTTTTCACCAAAGTATTGCAGAGAAAAGGCTATCATCAAGGTGTACCGAGCAAAGACAATTATTTTGATTCATTGTTTTCTCCCATTTTGTTGGTCGCATCAGAGGAAGAGAGGAGCAATCAGAAAACTACGGGTCGCACCTGATGCTATAAATGAGATCCTTTTCGACATTTCCCGGACGCAATGCAGAAAGATTACCACTTTTCATTTAACATGCTGGTAACTTTCCTGGCGTCACTGAATAACGCCTCCCGATCATGCAAGCTACCGCAGGGCAGTAAACATGCTTGACTGATGCAGTGGTCGTTTGATACCTCAAAAGCATCTGGAACGTCGTGCGGAAGAGCAATCGGACCATTCGCAGCATTGGAGGGTGCGACAAGCAATGCCAAAAAGCTGGCCAAGACAACTGCTAGCGAGCGGTTCATCCTTACTCCCCGGTGTGTCTCTAAGCTTCGCGCAGTAGCATTTTATATCCTGCATCCTGTGGTCGCAAACAATTTCAAGCCAGAATATCATTTTACGCTGATTCTTGCTGTCTGATTATTCGCAGCTAGAAGTTAATAACCTTGTCAGCCCCGTTTACCTCCAAGCCTTTCAGAATGATTCATGTGTTCTCTGCTTCCTGCTTGGCGGATGTTGGGGCGCCGCCACAAGTGAGACAGTTGTGGCTTGCATGTAACTGACAGACGCCCAAAGCCTCTTAATGCCTACATTATTACATGTGGCCCATCAAGAAAATGTCGTTCTGTTGTTTGAGTTTCACAAGCTTTCTAATGGGTGACACAGGTGGTTGACCCATGTGGAACGTCACTTTCCGTTTTCCAATACGCTTTGCCACATTCGCGCGGAATACACGGCAGGTCTGCTTGTCATCCGAAGCGCGTAGAAGCATCTTCTATTCGTTAACTGGTATCCGGAAGGCACGCAGAGCGCCAGAAAGAAATAATATCGCTTGGAAAATAATTGGCTTGTTTGACCAAAATCATTTACCCGGCACTTAAGAAAAATGAAGGAGGCAGGAAGAGCCATTGTTACATTACTCCGTGTGATGGGATTTCCTGGGCTGCAGGATTCGAATATGAATGATAATGTGTGTTACTTTTCATGCGTCTTCACGCCAATCTGACTGATACAGGCTCTCAGGCCAGATGAGTACTTTTTACAACCAAAAGAAAGATAATAGTTCCATTGTAACAGACACAAAAGATGGTTTGGTTTTGGGGGTTTAACTAGACAAACGACTGAGGCTATGAAGGCGCTGTAGTGGAGGGCTCCGGATAATTTAGACCCCTTGTGGAAGCTTATCGTGCACTGATATCGCACAGTACACTGGCCTCTAGCATTTCGCCTCCGTCGAAAATGCCACCGCCTCGGTGGGCTTCGAACTCTCATCTTTCAGGTCCGCTGCCCAACACCATGACCACTGAGCCACCGCGGCGGCTACCGATAGCAAAGAGTGCTCTGAGAAAATAAGTTCTTTAGATATATTGATTACTCTATAGCAACCTTTGCAAATTCAAGATTTTTGCCACATCTGCAAGGTCCAGATTGAGGGCATACTACGATTAATTAAGTCAGCGATCAAAATGGCTGCGTCCAAGGACGACATCTCGGCTAGACTTTGAAGAACGATTGACATTTACTGCTTCGCGGTAGCAATCCTACTCTCAACGAAACACATCTTAATACGAAGGTTGCTCCAGTTCGGAACGCAGGGTAGTGCTGGCTGGCACCAGTTAAGCTGGCGTCAAGATGATTCTTTGGTGAATCATAGTTTTTCTCGAACCAAAGCGCCTCATATGCCCTGCTTGCCGCAGCTTTGGTGCCCTGTTACCAAAAGCTAAAAAAACTTAGAGGAGGCATTTAAGCTCCGCCCTAAGGGTAAGGTGCGTTAGCGTTAGTGGGTTAAAGCCCATATATGCGGAATTGGTCATTCTCGACTTTACCTTCATAGGTCACTGGGAATTCTCATACGCCTCCTGGCGCAGTGAAACAGCTGTTAAGCGATGCGCAACTGTTCTGCGATGCTAGGTGCTGCCACCGGTGGGGCTTTTGCGACCCATGTTGCTCTTCCTGAGAAAGCTCTCCCGAGCAATCAATAATTTAACTGGCACCTACCATGGTGAGCAGTTTGGTAACATTCCAGTAGGTTGGTTTTGATGATGCCGCAAGGTCACGTGACCTAGGTGGCCCACCCAGGTGCGGCGGCCTATCCGGCTGCGAGGCTTCAAATGGGCGCCAACGCCAACTCCGGAATATTTTTTTTTCCTTCATGGAGGTATACCAGCGCCGTCGCTTTAAATCCACGCATCCACTGTCCCCCTACTGGCATACGGGCAGAGCTGCTTGTGTTCGTTATGCCGGTAATGGGTTTCGCAATGACCAAGATGCGCTTATAATCGACACTCCTCAACGGATCAGTCACAACGCAGCTGCTAGGGGCTAGTTCTTTGTTTTTCATGTTTGGTATACCACGTATGGCCTTTAATGAGCTCGCCTGTTTTAGGTTACTAAAAGGCCATTATATCTTATAGTAGAGAAAAAATGAAGTGAAAAGAGCAGCGCATTCAACAATTGTAATCACTATAAACATGACAAGTCTGTCGCTCAAACAAACAAGCTAAAATATGCCTCATTACAATCGTGTGCTGAGACGAATGGCAAGGGGAACTTGCAGCGGTGAAAGTGCACTGAGTTGCAGAACTCGTAGTTCACATATTTTATGGAAAAGCGCCGTGAGAAGACAAAGCCACCTGACCAGAATTTTGTACTTCTTTCAGAGCAGTAGAGAAAAACAGGGGCTCCACACCGCAACCAAATGTGAAGAGTATGAGCAGAAATAGCGTACGCTGCTAAATGAATATCGACGCATCAACTCTTCATAGCGTTAAGGCATGCTGAACCACAGAAACTGTAGACTTCCTTTTAATTATGCGTCATTAATTACGACGTGTACGTGGCCGAACTACTCCTGCCCAACAACTGCTGCGAGTATTCGCTCCATAAGTTGTTGACTAAAAGTACCTAAACGTATGCAGGGCAGCCCTGATTCAACTTTACGTCATTCCTGTGGTGCACACTGGCGTGTTGGCGATGCGCTGCAAAACGTCTGTGCGAGATAATTTAACGCCGGGGATTCAATTCCGGCAAAGGCCTTTTTTTTTGTTCTGACGATTGTAGGCCGCAATCGAACGTCATAAAGCATTATCAGAATTTTATCTCTCTACGTCCAGGGGCGACTGACGAGCGCATTACCCGCGTACAAACAACTTCGCCTGTGTGAGAATATCAGTCTTATTATGTGTACACGATGTTCGTATCTCGATTTTCTGGTTGTCATACAATGCACATTTCGAAGGCTGCCCCGTGGCGATGTATTAGCTATTGCATCTTCATAATAGCTGTTCTGGGTAAGTAAATTATAAAGTTAGGTGTAAACGCTACTTGAAACTCAGAACTCTTTTCTCTATCCTACTACTCGTTTTTATCAGTTTAAGTATTCAAAAAATAATATCAATATAGCGCTTTTCAATCCTGCATATCCCTATTAAACCAAGGCATCGCCCCTTCAAAATATGCCTAGTCTAATATTGCGTATGTTTGGTCCCCATTCGGTCTAATTCAATATTTTTTATAACTTTTATTACAGCAACTCGCAGCTGATACCGTTCACACTGAAACATCAGCGCTAGCCGAGTGTCATAAATTCATGAGAAGTCCTGCAAATGGCTGTTCCTGAGAAGCCCAACCTACAAGGCAAGTAGTACCTTGCGTGTACAGTTACTGTCTTCCAACCGCTGTTTTTTTTCACAGCCCCTTAGCAAATGCAACCAGGAAAATTTATGTTTCTGCCCCTAGTGAGAAAGTGTGCAGTGGGTTTGTCGCTGCATAATTACATAGACATGGTCACTCTGTCTACTGACCCATGAAAATGTGATTAGGACTAAGAGACATGCACACACCAGTGAGACAATGCACCCACAGACGTATGTTTCCGTTGGGCTAGCAAACAGCGATTTGGCATCTTTGATACAGATGTATAACAGAAAACCTCATATCTCTTCTTACCCATTGGTAATGCAGCGACAACACTGCGCAAAGCACATTCTGCAGCTCAGAACGAACGGGGAGAAAATTTGTATGTGCCACAGTTAAGGCTTCCTCGGAAATTACACCTTTCAGCATTTCACTCAAGCCATGCCACTAACAATTGTCTAGCTGTCCTTATTTCCAAAAGGTAGGTTCTCTTTGTTATTTCAGAGTTCTTACTTTTCATTTCAGGTACTGTTTAAACTAGCACTTTTCGTTACTGTACGAGATCTTGACTATTAAAAGAACCCACCCAACGCTAAAAAACCCACAGCAGATTCAAAATAGCACTAGCGATAGTTATAATTTACCCGGTAAAAGGTCTCCCTAAGGAACAAGCATTCTTATTTTCATTCTGCTCATGCAGTATTTTCACCGTCAAGGTTCAGCCGAATGTGCAAGCCACCCTGAGAAGAAGTTATTGCCAAAGGACATATTTGCTGTTTACCACATTGTACTGCGCAAACGTTTCCGTAAAGCGGCGACGGGCCATTTGTCACTTCTCATTCTACGCACAGCCACAAACAGATGACGCTTGGCCTACGCTCTTCCTTTGCGCCAGGCATTCTGAATCATGGGTTTCCCTTCTTCATCTGACAAGGCTTAACAAATGCACGCTTGCACAGCATTTGTTCAGTAAAACGCCCGACTGTTTAGCGGATTACGTTGTCTAAACATGACCCCCGTTGATAAAATAAAAAAAAGATTCGTTTTCACAAACAGACCACCTGCTATCTGATGCTGTAAAAGGGAAATTGTAAATCTTTTTTTAATGAGCAGAGCTTTCTGATTGTCTGTCCACAAAAGCAAAACATGGCAGACACAACTTAAAAACATGACTTCTGTCCGGTGCTGCAAATTCAAATTCTTTATTTATCCTTGAAAACACAATAGAAGTGTGTCCAGCACTGTTTGTACCCGTAGCCGTAGGCTAGTTTTGGTTCAACAAAAGAAATGCTATTATGAGGCACTTCGTCACATCCACAATAAAAACATGGAAGAGCTGGGAGAGTGTATATATGATGCAAATGACAAATAAATGCATAACAAGGAACAGTCGCTTCAATTGAAAAACATCTTGCATGTTAAATTATAGTAATAAATCGTATGCGAACAGCAGATATATGTCTTTTAACATATTGAATGCATGCGCAGAAAGAATTGTTTAGCTGTAAGTGCAAAAGTTTGAGCGTATTTATTTCTTGTGGAAGAGTATTCCATATTTTAACACCAATGAAAAAGATCCGTCATTCTCCTTATACGTTGTGCGTGGCCTGTAGATAAAAGTAGCCTACGCTAAATATCTGGTAGTACGCGATGATGTATAAAAGAGGGACATATGAAAGGGTGGTTGTTTCTTACTATACATTTTACCACATCGGTATGCGAGTATCTGTCGCGCTCTAACGTGTCTCATTCAGTACCAAATCTGAGTGAAACATTGCAGGCACAGTGTTCAGCAAACGGTGCACTGGGCAGTCGGTTATTGCCAGTCTTAGTGGAATGAAAATTTTGCGCACACAACCAACATCGACAAGAAAATGGGAACACACAGGCGCAAAGCTTAGAATATTGCACATCCTTTTGGCGTGGCCAGAAGATCGGTGAAAACCACCAAAGTCTTTACTGTCGGAGGTTGGAGGCCTTCATGAATGCAGATAGACAGAGACCACGCTTTTCTCGCAAAATTGGTGGCAAGAGCAGTGATGGCACACGGATGTAGATAAACACATAGAAGTCTTGTGGTATACACAGTCTCTTCGCCTGTCCAGTAAATAAGATCGCAGACGACCCTTGTGATTGACTCTGCTGTGGTCTTTGCGACTTCTACGTCCGTAAATTGCTTCCTGTCGGTTGTAAACGCAAACGGATCAGGCTACCTTTCGCCCACCTGCAGTGTGCCGCCTGTCGCCTATAGCTGTCGGCAGGTAATACACGAATAATCTCGACAAACATGCATCAGCTTGTTGAATGACTTTCTTGCGCAAGCATGTGTACTATTGTACCAATTAAGCTACACTTCACATCTGTATGCTATAGCTTTGCCATAGATAAGGCGCACTCGAACAAGGGAGCTGAAATTGTTCCTTGCGTGCCGGCGCCTTAGGTACTGCATGCAGACGACCCGCGCTGGGAAATGGTTTTCTTTTATACACCAAATGAGAGGAGATGGTGATTTCCCGTATATCTCGTAGCATATTCTCCTCTCTACTGCAGAGAACGCAGAAAAGACCATGCGCTTGCATCGTGCTTCGCACGTTGACAACGTCTCGCGAGTGTGTGCATGAGCGACTACCAATATAAAAGAGCCAAATAACCTGCAATTTCACACCGCCTGCACAACGCAGCCGATTCGACGGCTGTAGTGAGGATGAAACCGCTTCACAGGCCCCCTAGCAAGCAGAACAGAATGTGAATGCCGTTGAGAGCTAGCGGCTCTGAAGTAGCTTCGTACAACAGCCAAACGCAGCTTTAGAGCATATATAGAAGGAAGGAAGGAAGGAAGGAAGGAAGGAAGGAAGGAAGGAAGGAAGGAAGGAAGGCCTCAGACGTTGCTGGCACATACCCACTACGGGGGAGTGGCCAAGACACAGGCAGTTAATTACTGGATACAGGAAAGTTTTTACGGCAAAGGGAGTGCTAATAGAATGTAGTCTGATAGATTGGAAGAGGGAAGGACAGGGGTCCAGTTAACTTGGAGATCGAAGACGGGACAATGGCTTAATGTGCATAATAGTATACAATGCCTGTAATGTTGCAATGTCGTACTGACTGAGAGCTGGAAAAACAAATTAGAATGGGAGTCGCTGCGTTTCTTGAAGAAAATTTTGCACAGCAGAGCGCAAACTCCTGTCGCTTCGTCCAAGCAAAGAAGCGCCAATGGAAAGAACAACCGCGGAAGACACAGGCAAGCCCAGTTGATGAAATGGAATTTGCAAAAGACGCTTCCTCAAATGAAAGAAGCGGCGGAAGAACAGCAGGAAGTGATCTATTGTCTCAGGTTCAGTACAAAAAGGGCCAGATCTGTGAAGGTAGAAATTTAGAAGGGGAACCCGGCAACGCAAGCGCGTGAAAGAGACCTCTAGTTTGCGTGAGCGCCGGTCTTTGCTACTCCAAGGATGCAGAAGATGCTGATATTCGGGAGATGATGTAACAGCCGAGGCAGCAAATTCCTGAAATATTGTGCAGCTGCGAAACCTCCCCGTAGCTGTATATGCACACGCTGGCAGGACAGCAACAATTGGGCCGCTGAGAGAGGCTCCTGCTAAGGAATCTGTAACCTCATTTAAGTGAAAGCCCATGTGACCTGGCACCCAAAACAGCCTTACCGAATTTAGATGGAGCGGAATCAGGAACTTAAAGAGGCGTAATGGCCGAAACTCAGTGGGTGTGGATAAGGAAGAGCAAATGGACAGAGAGTCTGTCATAACCATGACCTGGGGAACGGTAGTTTCTAATTTTCGTAAAGCTAAGATTACTGCTAATAATTCAGCCAGAAAAATTGGAGTGAAGTCAGGAAGACGGAGAGAAAAAGACCAATCCAGTGAAGGCGAAAACATTCCCACACCTGCCTTTTCGCGATCCTGCGAGGCATCGGCAGCAATAAGAACATGAGAGGGAAAGGACCTTAGGTGGTCTTGCAACATACCCTGAAGAAGCGGGAAGGGCTGCAGCTTTGCATTCGATAGAAAAATGCCATTGAATTCAATCTGGACAAATGAGTAGTTGGTATATATTTGCCGGTCATCTGTGAAATGAATATTTATGCGATCAAGGAGGGACTGCACGTGACATATCTGCGGGGTATGAAATCGAGACCAGGCAGCACTAAAAAAGGCGGAAGGTTGACTAAGAAATATTATACTGGAAGCGTGAAGAGGTGAGTCGCACAATTTTAAAATGTTTGAACTGTTAAAAGGCTAAGCCAAGCTGATAACGAAGGCATTCGCGCCTCAAGGTGCAGAACAGCATTGGCGACATATTTTGGAAGCCCCAGACAAAGGCGCAACGCCTCACGCTCCAAAAGCACAAGAGGGCGAAGTTTATAGGCAGGAGCTCCTGAGAATAAAACACAGCCGTCCTCCAAAATTGGGTGGAAGTACATTTTATAAATCATCAGAAGCGTATGCCTTCTCATGCCCGACCTAGCACTACAAAGCCTGCGCAGGATGCCAATGGCCCGAACTCCTTTTGCAAAAACTTGCTCAATGTGTGGCCGCCAGGATATAGTAGAGTCGTATATTATTCCAAGATACTTCACCGTCTGAACTTCAGGTATTATGTTATTTCTATAGAGCAGGCAGATATTTAAAGGAACAGAAACTGGAAATACTAACAATGCGCATTTCTTCGCATTAAGGGACAGATGAATTCTTCCTAGCCAGTTGTCAAGAACATTAAGGTAATTTTGCACGGTTCGATAAATGGTGTGAGTGTCACCTGCTGATGCAAAAAATGCAATATCGTCGGCGAACACATAAGTTTTCACATTTTGAATTGCGACAGCTCCGGCATAGAGACCTCATTTGCGACAGCTCAGGCATAGACCTCATTTGCGACAGCTCAGGCATAGAGACCTCACTGAAATCACTTGACGTGCATGTGAATATAGTAGGAGAAGGTAAAGCAGATGTAAAGTGAAGCTCTAAGCCACACGCAATATCCTCTAAGGCCTTTGCGATGTCAGCAGGGGACTGAACGAGGGATTCAATGTTGGCAGCCGGAGGAATCACCTTGTTGCGCCTCATGAAATTAAACAAAGCTCGTTTTATTTCCTGATTGGGAAAGGAAATCATAATGATTTGTATTATACTCCTCCTTTGCAGGGTCGACAGTGCGCTTAAATGTTGCTGCAACATACTAATATTCCAGCCAATTTTTTGGGCATTGATTGATGAGAAGTTTCTTCTAAGCTGCTTTCCGTCGTCTATATGCACGCGTGCACTCATAATTCCCCCAATTGTTCGCGATAGCACCCTTTGTTCTCTTAACCAAAAATTCAGACTTTTGCCTTGCATGGTCCAGTACTGAAGATAGATGTGCAGCCTTGCTTTCGGCACTTCTCTGAGCGCAAGTGTCTGAAGTGATTTGGAGGGCTGATTTTAGCGTGTCTTTAAAGCAATTGTAATTTATTAACGTGCGCTGATGTCGTTCAGGAAGAGTTAATTTACACGCAAACTTGAAACTAATCGGTAGATGATCACTGTTTGTTGCACAGTCAACAGGCGCCCAAGACATAACAGAGACTCCTGAGGAGGAAAAAGTTAAATCCAAGGCAGAGCGGCATTAACTGCGAACAAACGTAGGCAATCCGGAATTGTTGCAGATCAAGTTGTTGCCAGAAGGCCAATCAAATAGTCTAGAACCAAAGCTGTCTGTTTTAAACCCCCAAGTCACATGGTGCGAATTGAAGTCGCCAAGTAATAGAACCTGAGATCGGCTACTAGACATGATTGAGTCAAGCGGCCGAGTGTCATGCACACCAGACGGGAAATATGCATCAGCTACCGTAAATGACTGTTGATCTGGGACACTGAGGTCAACCGCAAGGATTTCACATTCATTATCCGCATATTGAAAAGAAATCCATGCCCTGTGGCAAAACTTTGAAGATATGAGCACTAACAACCCTCCCCCTCGTGATGACCGGTCAAGCCGGAACGGACGGTAAGCCTTGAGGTGATAATTGAAATTTGAAGTTAGCCATGTTTCCTGTAAAGCAACTAAATCTGGAAGAAGCTGATTGCATAGGCAATTTAATTCTGTTGAAGCTGAGAATATAGATCGACAATTCAACTGGAGTACACTTAGGAACCCTATCTTGGCGGAAGTGACGCAGCCGCGACTGCCTTTTCTAGAATCCTGGCCTTAGCGTTTTGACTTGCGTTACTTTTCTTTGTCTTCGACTGGGGGCAAGATGGACCTGCAATATTCAGAGGAGACCCACTTCGTTTCTGGGCGCGGATATCAGACTCCATATCCATAGAATCCATAGAGGATGCGTTCATAACGCTATTCGAAGGAGAGGCCTGAGAGGTCTTCTGTTGCTCACATTGTTTTTTGCCCTGTGGAGCGGAATCGATTACTACAGAAGGAGGGGTAGCTTCCGAAGCCAAAGAAGACAAGAGCGGAGCGGTGGACGCCTGCAAAAGATTGGTCATCTGAGCAGCTATGACCTGCGAAATGCACGTGGACACGGTTTTCATAACGCGATCCATTGCATTTGCCACAGCTTTCTCAACTGCCGCGGTAATAGCCCGGGACCAACTAGAATCCATTATGGGTGGGCATTTGGCGGCCACACTAGAGTAGGCTGAGGCTCTCTCCTTCACTGCGGCAAAAGCCTCTCTCCGCGTGCATCTGCGCTTGTCTATAAGCTCGAGCACCTGAACTTCTTGTGCTCGTGCAGGACAGTCAGGCGGATCAGCAGGGTGAGCACCGCTACACAAGCAACATTTCTCTTCCTGTTCAGGACATTCCTCTATTCAATGACGTTCCCCACAGGCACAGCAGCGTAAGGCCGATTTGTAGGCTTTGCCGCTGTGGCCAAATCGCCAGCAGTTTTGACACTGAAGGGGCCGAGAGTTAAAGGCATCTACTCGAAAAACCAATAGCCACACCTTAATCTCTGACGGGCAAAATATTCCTGCAAATATGGCAATGACGGACTCCGTAGGAATTTTTATTCCGTCAACCATCCTGCTGCATCGATGGACAGCAATCACTCCTGCAGGCGAGAGGTTTCTCAAGTGTATCCACAGGGCTCAATCGAGAGTCGACCCCTCGAACCAAGCCCTTGGAACATGCTAGATGAGGCGGAATGATTGCGCTCACCGGGTGGTTGGCGAAGGTCGTACACTTTAGAAGATCTTCAATTCAGTCTTTATCCGGCGACCTGCACGAAATACCACCCCTGCCGAACTGCCGGACATCGGTAATGTGCATGAAGTGCTGCGATGTGAACTGAAGAGCCGCCTGCACTGCCTCCGGGTTGTTCAGTCGGATAGCGCCGCCATCGGAAGGCACTAAAGCGACCAGAATGCTCGAAACACCACTGCGGAAAAAGAGATCAATTGGGAGCTGGTCTTTAGGAAGAGATGCCGACCAACGGGAAAACCCCTGGCCAGGAGAAGTAGACATTAAGCTCGCGTCCCCCGCCCAATCACCCGAGAACAGGAGCAAGCAGGCACAGACAAAAATAAGGAAAAATTTAGCAAGCTAGCGCAACACCGCAAGGTACTTAGCCACTGCCCCGCAGCCTGGGTAGCTGAGCCACGTCAACAGGAGGACGAGCTTCTTCCTTCACGCGAAACGGCACGAGCAGCACGCGCAGCGCCACTTATATAGTTGTTGTTGTTGTTAGCCTATCAAAAGATGGCACATACCCACACTGGGGGATCGGCCAAGAATCGGGTGGCTATTCACCTGAACGCAGTTAACAAAAAGGAAAAGCACGTGGGAGCGCAACACCGGTGAATTTTTCGTCATGAACAGAAAAGGGATGAGTGTTTTGATTTTAAAATTTTAAGAATAATAATAAACAGAGGGATTGAATAATAATGATTTAGTCAAAATGTAATAAGTGATATAAAAGGAAAGGTTGGAACACTTAGCAAGGCAGTCGGTGAGATTCTATCAGGAAATTTTGAACAGCGGTGCAAACAGATCTGTGGCTGAACCCAAATGTGGTGGCGCCAAATGATAGCAAGAGCGGGCTGCTCAAACGAAGGCCAAGATGCTGCAAGGGCTCCTCCAGCAACCTTTTTCTCAGTGAGTTGAATCGGCGACAATACAGCCAAAAATGTTCAATAGATTCTGGCTCACGGCAAAATGCACAAAGGGGAGAGAGCGCCAAACCCGACTTGTGTAAATAGAAATTTAGAGGGGGGATGCGGCAGCGTAGCATCGTCAGTGATACTTCAAGCTGCCGAGAGCAACAAATTTTCCTGTTCCAATAATATTTAAGGTGCTCATAATCCGCCGATGTTAAAAGTGATGTGTCTTGCGTGCTTAAAAACGCACGTCGCCGAAATCTAGATGCTGTAATGTAGGCTGTAGCCGGGATGATTGGCAACACGGGGCCGCTGAGGGAAGCCTTTGCGAGATTATCAGCAATCTCATTTACTGTCACACTGTTGTGGCCGAGAACCCATACTAAATGAACAAGGCTCAAATGCGGAGGAAGTAGGGATAAGAAAGTTGATAAAATGGGACCGTCAACCTGTGCAGCGAGGGACGAACACAAAGATAAAGAATCAGTAATTACTGCAACTGCTGTAATAGAGGGGCCTAGCTTGCGTAGAGCAAGTACAACTGCTAGAAACTCTGCTTGAAAAATAGGGGTGAAATCTGGAAGGCGCAGAGAAAAGGACCAGTCTAAATGCGAGCAAAATATTCCCACGCCTGCTTTTTCATTGCATTGCGATGCATCAATGGCTATTGCTATATCTGTTGGTAGGGTCCTCAGATGATCTTCTAGAAGACCATTTAGAATACTCGGTGGCAAAAGTTTAGCATTTTTTGGGAATATGTCGTCGAAAACAATGTGGATAGTTGGCCCATTCCGAAGCGCAGGAAGGATATCATAAATGTTTACATCTAAAGGCTGAAGTAATCTTTGCACAAACACTACCTGAGGGGAATTGAAACGAGACCAGGGGACACCAAAAAAGGAGGTCGGCTGAGAACAGAAAATGCTTTGGGAACGGTGGAAATGGGATTCATAGATCCTGAGGTAAGTTTGCACAGTTAAAAATTGAAGTCGTGATAAGAGAGACGGAATGCGGGCTTCAAGGTACAGCACATTGATAGCCACAAATTTTGGAAGGCCGAGGCACATGCGAAGTGCTTCCCTCTCTAAAAGTACGAGCGGGCGAAGTTTATATGTAGCCGAGCCTGAAAACAACACTGATCCAAATTCTAAAATTGGCCTGACATACATTATGTAGATAATTAATAGCGCATCTCTGCGCATGCCGTACCGGTGATGACATAATCTCCGTAACATGCCCACGGCACGAGCCCCTTTCGCCGCGACATGGTCAATGTGAGGTCGCCAGGTGAGTTTGTTGTCATAAATGACCCCTAGGTATTTTAGGGATTGAACCTGCGGTATTATTTTTAACTGGCAAGTGAGAGAGACCACTACAGGAGTGAATAGAGGGAAAACAAGAGTAGCGCACTTGCCAACATTTAACTTCAGGTGTAATGCGCTCAACCAGTGCTCCAGTGTATTCATATATGACTGCAACAGACCATACAGAGAATGTATATCCGGCGCAGCAGCAAAAAACGCAATGTCGTCCGCATAGACGTAAGTGCGTACATGGCGGTGGAGAGGAATTGACCTTAACAGAATATTAAAGAGCACAGGAGAAAGAACAGCTCCTTGCGGTACACCTCGCGTTTTTCTATACCTCTCTGAATGAACACCATTATGGACGCTAAAGAATTCCCTGTTATGAAGAAATGCAGATATCCATGCAACTATATAATCTGGAAATTGAAGAGACTGTAGCCTATGTATCAGGATGGAGTGTTCTACACTGTCGTAAGCTTTGGCGACATCTAACGTAACCAAAGCCGTGACCAGGCGTTGACGACGAGCAAGGAGAATTCTGCTCTCAAGATCAGCATGTACATTCCATATCGAAGACCGTGGCTGGAAACCGAGTTGGCACGGGCTGAGTATACTTTGGCGGTCCACAATGGCTGACACCCGAATTAGTAACAACCTTTATATCAACTTTACCACGTTTGATGTTAAAGAATCCGAGGCGCATGACACAGCACACGTGCATGCACTGAGCCTTTGTCTTCATCGTCAGTTTTGCGTGGTTTTTATTCTAAGACTCTTAACATTCTTGGGTGCGCTCGCCGCGCTTCTTTACTCGTATTTAGAAGGTAAGTCACCATTCACGTCGAAATAGCGTTCGTCGGTAAAGCGCATAAAGGCATCACTTTCTGCAGTTGTACAAATCCACAAGTGGTGGCGCCACTTGTACTTTAATTTTACGCCATTTTAAGGCTTCCTGAAGCTTTGTCTTCTTTAAACATGACGCATTTGCCATCACGTCATGCTAAACTATCTGCCTACCCTTAATTTATGTTCCCATTAGTGCCATCTGTGCTGTTTCTTTCTGTCTGTCTTTCGCCCGTTTGCACTGTTCCACCCGGTGTGCATCTGTACTAACTCCCCCAAGTTTCTATCCTACTAACTACATTGTCCCTTTCAGGTTAAGTTAAATAAGCGCTACCATGTCTATATTTCATTTTGTCAGGTGTATCCCTATTGGTCAACAATCGCCCATCCGGTTCTCGTCTGTCCGTTTTACTGCTATAGTATAGGACGTGCCCACCCTTTGAGATTGTTTATGCTTCATCAGTTCTCATAATTTCCCTAAGCCCTGTGGCATCCCCTTTATCATCTTTTAGCTCGCCGAACAGCACCGCTCCAAGTGGTGGCGATGAGGTAGCAAGAATACTATTCAGAACCTGGCGCCGCAGTATTCTCGAGAGAGCAAGATGAATTACGTGTGTAATTTAACAACGTGGCCTGCGGTGAGGCTTGAACCCGGTGACAAGAGCCGACAACGCATTCCCTCACAAAATCAGCACTTGGCAACACTGGTGTAGCACTTGTCCCCCAATTCCTATATTAACGCACCAAAGCGACGCACTCAGTACCAAATGGTCTGTGAAGTTCACTTAGTGTGTTATGCCCGTAGCAGGAAACCTTTAGTCCGTCAAACAAGGCCCCAATAACATGGTGTTCTTTGGGAGGTGTCAACTGCAGCGGTTACCTTGTTATAGTCAGTATTTCGTCATAAAGGGTTTCGTAAGAGCGAGGATTAACTTTAAGAAATTGGAGCAATGTCGAAAACCTTACATTTACATAAATATTTTTGCAGTGCTTCATGAAATCGTGTTCGGCAGGAGCACAGCAGATAACTTATGTGCAATGTTTTTTTTCCAAGTTGATATCCACTTGTAGCTTTGCGTTAAGCAACTGATTTTAGGTGCAAAAAATTTGTAAAGGTTTTAATTTTAATATTAAACAAGACTACGTTCTGAGGAAAATTTTTGCTTGTCCCTGGAACAGAACTATTGAATTTTGAACAGGGGTATTGCACACAGCATTTTAAACAGACACCAGTATTTATGCGTCTATCCTTTGTGCTCAGCCTTGCTATCCGGGCTTATAGATTTATTTGATATAAAACGTATGCAGATGATTTCAACGTTAAATCTTGATTTGCATTTTGAGACGTTAGTTTTCAATTTTATCTGAAAATTAAATTAGCGTTCTAATCGGCACATGTACCAATATGCGAGACTTTAAAGCTGTGAAAACACATTCATAATAAAATTAAAAATATTGAGGTATTGAAAGTATTCATAAAAAGATATTGAAGTGTTCAAGAAATTAACCTGTGCTAAAGCTTCGTACTAAAATTGGCGAACCACAGCGCCTAAATTCTGTCACCCTCTTTACTATACGGCGCCACAGCCTTAAAATAATGTCTACCTTCCTGAAAATTATAATTAGGAGTCTCAACAGCCCATTCCTATCTTACAATAACGTGAGAAGTGAAGACCTTTGAGCTTTGCCGGGGAATATAAATGCTGAAAACGAGGCTACTGACACAGTACTGAAAAAAAAATACATCCGGCGTACTACCGCGCCACCTGCATCTGAATGATCAGTCGTATATTTATGTGTTTCACCAGAAAACCAAATTTCACATCCTTTTCCGCTATTCTTTCATCGAACGGGAAGCTCTTAAAGGCCTGCTTCAAAGTGCTTTCAACGTCGCCACCAGTGGATGTCTCTTTTTAGTTCGTTCCGGTTCGATGCTGTGGCGGGTATCACAATGAAAGAGCTGAGTGCTCGTCCATCCTGTTTCTTTCGTTTGTGTGCAGTTTGCCTTAACGCTCCACAATGAGCGGAAGCAATCATTAACGGGCAAAGTCTGGCGCATGTAGCACATGAATTGTGTGCGCTAGCTTGTAATAGCTGCAAGTGTCGGTGAAATAAAAGCACAGTGACCTGTCGGAACGCCCACGTGGCAGCTGCCTTTGCAGTTCATTGGTGTATCAGCAGCAGAGACCGCAAATATTCGCGCTGATCCACGCAGGTAGACATTTGAGCGGAGTCTGCAAGAAGCAACGAAAGGCCTGTGCTACATCACAGGTAAAACTGAAGCATTATCCTTCATATTGCGCATCTGAAGAGCTTTTATGATGTCTATTCAGCCTTTTAACAAGTGGCAACGTGCGTTTTTGCTTCCATTGCGGAGACATTCCTATTTCTATCCTTGTTTCATCGGTCCGCTTTAAACTTTCATCGCAGCTCACTGCGATCAGTTCAACCGAGCGATGGGCGACAGCATCGGCGCAACGGTCAGCCGAACCAGTGGAAGCAGAGTTATATGAGGCCGACCGGAAAGTAATGGTTACATTAGGACGACCAAGATCATAAATTTATGTAATAAGTTACCTAGCACTTTTCGGCCAATTCGGCTTTCAAGCCTGGCACAGGCGGTGTACACAGCGTCGCGGGAAGCACCTTAGCGCAAATGATGGTTTATGGTTTGTGGGGGATTTTACGTCCCAAAGCGACTCACGCTATGAGGGACGCCGTAGGGAAGAGCTCCGGAAATTTCGACCACCTGGGGTTCTTTTACGTGCACTGACATCGCACAGCCCACGGGCCGCTAGAATTTCGCCTCCATCGAAATTCGACCGCCGCGGTCGGGATCGAACCCGCGTCTTCCGGGCCGGCAGCCGAGCGCCATAACCACTCAGCCACCGCGGCGGCTCAATGATGGTACTGTTTATTACGTAATAACACATTAGAACGAATTAACGTTCAAACACGTTTAGGGTCAGTAATTATGTCGCAATGGTACGACTTCCAAGTCCGAAATTCTAGCTACGACAAATGCTCTGGTGGCAGGGGCAGGAAAACCTTTTGACTGCAAAAGAATAACCTTGATGCTGTGTGTTCAGCCCTAGCAAAACACTTAGAAGCATGTAGTTGTTCCAGGCCCTGCTTAACAGCGGAAAGCTATGAACTAAAGCCTCACTAGAAAGATTAACTTTGAGGTTTGTGGCTTGTTGGATTCACACAGCGACTTCTAGGAAGAACCTGGCATGTATTTTTTCGGTGCCGCATGCCCCCTGTGGCGAAAATGCACGACTCCTTCTTCGAATTGGCGACCTAGAAGGGTTTTGTAATTTCGTGAAAGTTTCCAAATGAGAGACGAGTATTAGGCATCAGTTTAGGGGGAGAAAACTCAGAACATGATTATGATCTGCTGTCAAGCGTAGTTAAGCTGAGATGTTCTCATAACTCTTTATTTTAATTGGTTTTACATTTCTTCGATCGTCCTGACACCGGCGTTGAGATTCAACTTCGACGGCTTGAGCAGCGGTGCCTTGACCGCAGCGGCGCTCAATATCTGTCCGAACGGCTTTCGAGGCAGGATTTCGGTGGCGCAGGCGTTCTAATTTATTGTAATTTTTGCGCAAGGTCAGCGTTCCGAAAGGACCAGGCACACAGACCACCACCATTTGGACGGCCGGAGTGCGTTGCAAAATGATGATGATGATGATGATTATTATGATGGTGATAATGGTGATGATGATGATGATGATAATGTTGTCCTCAGGCTTAATGGCACATTAGTTGGAAAATGGTCAGATGCGGGAGGGCGTTTTTCGTCGTTGTCTTCTCCACAACCAAAGGCATTGGTAGGTGTCTGCAGCAACCATCTCCGTCTTCATCTCCGGTCACGTGATCCGTTTACGTCACCAACAACTCCAACGTAGCCACTCCGCCCACAGGTGGAGAGCTAGTAGGAGGTTTACTCTAAAACAAAAATTTGTGTTTTATCGTTGGTAAATTAAGTCTTGGATCATTTGTAATGCCCAATGCTGTCCTTAATGCATGTCTAGTGGATACCTATTATTCACGCGAGATTCAGCGTTGTTTTTCAGTGAGCTCACATGCGTCCAACCCTTTGGTGTTAACTGTGTAAACATCACATCAATAAAGATGGTGCGTGATATTTGATTGTTCCTAGTCAAGATAAAAAGTGCATAATCTCTCTCGCCTATTTTTACTTTTTCAGAATACAGAAGTCCATCTGAAAGAATCAGAACCGGGGTTACTTCTTCGTGCTAAGTGAAAAAAAAAATCACAAAATCAAGTCGAGATGAAGGCGACTATCAAGGACGGGGTCGTCTACTCGCCGTATCCCAAAGTGGACATCCCAACCTGCTCGGTGTACAACGCCATGAAAGAATTTCTGACAAAGTCTCCTGACAAGTTGGCACTGGTAAGACACCATTGTGCTCCGGCTGTACAGATGTATCGAGATGTTGAGAGCTTACATGCAACGTGCCCTACCTGGCAGCTGCTATGCGCTTAATGTGCTTATCCTTAAGAAAAAACTCTGGCTTTCCTGACATGCAGCATATTAAACAATTATCCGCTACCGCGGAGGGGCAGCTCTGAGAATGGTTTGATTAACGCGAGAGGAACGCGTTAACCACCATACAATTTAGATACCCGTGTTGATTCTAACAGATTGTTTATTCGGAGCTACATACTACTTGTTCCACCAAGTCGTATGGTCTTTTATACCGTCCAAAGAGTAATAAGAAAAGGCGCACCGCAAGCGATGCTTCAAGTTTGCAGAACAGAATAGATAAGGGGGCGGGCAAATCCGGAAAGTGCAGCAAAAAATTGACTATTATAGTCGATATCTACTTCCTCAAACCTTGGTACTGCCTCATAAGAATAGTTGGAGTAGGATTAGTGGGCGATAGTACATATTGGTGTCAGTAGACTAGTGGCTCTGAGAAGAACACTTTCGTATGAGTCATGCAGACTTGCACTCTTCAAGACTTCCTTCAAGTGGGCTAAGGACAGAGTCTAATATTTAATAATTTCCTTCCTGGAAGCAGCTGCAAACCGTTACTGCTTTACTGCTCCAACAGACATTGACCTTCAAAGCAGATAAATTGTTTTTTTTTTTGCTTTCTCACGAAGCCTTTTCACGATGTTACGTTTCGCCTACGACGCGCGGTAAGCCGGCGCGGATGCAACGGACGCCGGGGCTTCGTTCAAAGTGGCGGTTATTTTGGCCCGTTCAGCGCTGCCGCAACGCCTCCCGCCAAGCGCATCCAGGCAGGTTTCAATGCCACGTGTCTTCGTGTGTGCGTGTGTGTGTGTGTGTGCATGTTGGTACCCACGCTTGTCAAAGCGCGGCAGCCGGGGAGAGGAGCTCCCCAACTGGGAGGCGAGGAGGTCTGACCGGCGCCGGCCCGGCGGACGCGTCACGTCACGTCTCAACATGTCCGTGCGTCGCCGTCTCGTGCGCCTCATCCCGAGCCGTTCCTTCTTGCCCTCGACTCCGAGGGTATAAAGGCAGCTGCCCCGGACGCCAAAGATAGGCTTCGATTTCTTCCGTCGAGTAACGTGGTCGCCCTGACCGGCTGCCCTTTTGCGATGCTAGAATAAACAAGTTGTTCTGTTGGCAGTCGACTCATCCTTTGCCAGGACCTTCGGTTGTTTCCAGCTGTGCCCCAGGCCGCCAGGCCAACGCTACCCTTGGGGCTTGCAACCCATTTGCAACTGGTTGCCAGCGGTGAGATCGCGGCAACGGAGGCCAGCAGCGAAGATATGCGGTCAACTGTATGCTGAGCAGCACAACGACCATCCGGCAGCAGTGCAACGAGCCCTGTGTGATGACTGGTTGCCTGCAGCGGAACGACTGCGCTGAATTTTTGGCTACGAGGTTTGGTGAGTGCGGGACTTTCTTCTTCTGAGTTTTGCCAGGCTTTTGTTAGTGTCAGATACAGAGCTGGTAATTGTGGTTGTCGTTGCTGCCGGGTTAGTTTGCGGCAAGACAATAGTAGGCAGTAGAGAAAGCAGCATTCGGAGCAGCCATGGATTTGAAGTCGTTGCGCAAACCGAAATTGCTGGAGCTTGCAAGAGAGTTGGGTTTGGATGTCTCAGACAAACTCAGAAAACCAGAACTGCTAAGGGCTATTCTTGAGTTGGAGGCTGAGAAAGACGAGCGCGAACGTAAAGAGCAAAAAGAGAAAGACGAGCGCGAACGTAAAGAGCAAAAAGAGAACGACGAGAGCGATCGTAAAGAACAAAAAGATAAAGAGAAAGAAGAGCGCGACCGTCAACTCGCTTTGGAAATGAAGCGTCTCGAGGTGGAGATGGAACGCGGTCGTAATGGAAGTCAGGCACACGGTGCAGGAGAACGAGTATCGTTCAAAATGACTGACCTGATGCGGCCGATTAAGCTTGGAGAGGACATTGGTTTGTTCCTGGTTAACTTTGAGCGAACGTGCGAGAAGCAGGGGTTCTCTCGGGAAACGTGGCCACAGCGCTTGCTCACTTTGTTACCCGGCGAGGCGGCCGACGTAATCGCTCGCTTGAAGAGAGAGGAGGCAGAGGATTTCGACCAAGTGAAATCGAGTCTGCCAAAAAAGTACAGGCTGTCAGCGGAGGCGTTCCGTCGGAAGTTTCGGGAAAATGAAAAAAGGCAGAAGTGAGTCATATACAGAGTTTGCCTACAGGCTTATGTCAAACATGCAGGAGTGGCTCAAAGAAGAGAAAGCGTTTGGTGACCACGAGAAAATTCTGCAGTGTTTCGGGCTGGAACAGTTTTATAGTCGGTTACCTGAGAACGTGCGGTACTGGGTCTTGGATAGGCCAGACGTTAGTACAGTGGCTAAAGCCGCCGAGCTAGCCGAGGAGTTTGTGACGCGTTGGGCTCGCGGAGCTAAGGACGGTCAAAAGGGTGAATTTGGCTCCAAGTCTGAGAGGCCGAAGTTCACACCCATGAGAGCAAGGGGGAACACACGTAGTGCGGATGCGACTGAAAGCAGTCCGACCGAACGTAAGGAGACGGCGGCAGCCGAAGCCGAACGCAGAAAGCGGTTCGAGACGAGGCAAGCGCGCGTGTGTCATACGTGCCAGAAGCCGGGTCACTTTTCGGCGCAGTGTCCAGAAACAAAAACAAAAGTCGTGTTTTTGTCATTATGTAGCACTAACGAGAACATGAAGCCTCTCGAGCCTTACATGCGAGACTTCCTCGTGAACGGGAAAGAGTGCCGAGTGCTTCGTGATTCCGCAGCTACAATGGATGTAGTTCACCCCTCTTACGTAGAACCCGATATGTTGACGGGCGAGTGGGCATGGATCAAGCAAGCCGTGGAAGCTCATAGCGTGTGTCTGCCCGTAGCAAAAGTGCTTATTGAAGGACCTTTCGGAGCAATTGAGACGGAGGCCGCAGTGTCATCTATGCTGCCCCCCCAGTACCCGTACCTATTTTCGAACAGGTCCGATCACCTCCTGCGCGAGAAGGGGCTTTTGTTTGGTGAGGCTAGTGTTCAGGCCTTAACCAGATCGAGAGTTCGGGAGCTCGCTGCAAAGGCGGTAGTTGCGGGGCCGACGTTGTCGAACAATGAGAAAGGGTCGGAGGCGCAGCAAGCTGATATGCAGAGCACGTCCGAACTGAATAAAATTGAGCCTGTAGCGTTGAAGGCACCAGGTACTGCAGAGGAAATGCCCGACACGGGAAAGTTAGAAGAGCTATCTGCAGATTTGCTCATAGCGCCTACGTCAGATGGACTTAATGGGTTGCTAAAAGTCAGCCGGTCGGCTTTGATAGCCGAGCAAAAAAAGGATGGCAGCCTAGAAAACATGCGCTGCAATGTCAAGGAAGGTATCGCCAAGAAAAATGCTCGATTTGTGGAAAGAGGTGGGGTCCTGTACCGGAAGTATCTAGACCGCAGGGGAGTGGAGTTCGATCAGCTGATCGTGCCTCAGTGCTACCGTCAGGATCTGTTGCGCTTGTCGCATGGCGGTTCGTGGTCCGGACACCTAGGAGCTAAGAAGACTAAGGACCGTCTCTTGCAAGAGTACTATTGGCCAGGGTGCTTTCGTGACGCAGAACACTTTGTGAGGACATGTCACACCTGTCAGCGGGTTGGCAAACCAGGGGACAAATCGAGGGCGCCGTTGAAGTTGGTACCTATCATTAGGAGCCTTTTAGACGGCTCGTTATGGATACAGTGGGACCTCTGCCGGTAACAGCCATGGGGTACAGACACATTTTGACTGTGATCTGCCCAGCGACAAAGTTCCCTGAAGCAGTGCCGCTTAAAGAACTCAGCTCAGTTGAGATAGTCCATGCATTACTGTCCATATTTGCGCGAGTTGGTTTTCTTGCGGAAATCTAGTCAGATCAGGGCACAGTGTTTACTAGCGCTTTGACGACAGCCTTTCTCGAAAGGTGTGGGGCAAAGCTGTTATACAGCTCAGTGTACCAACCACAGTCAAATTCCGTTGAGAAGCTCCACTCCGTCATGAAGCGCGTGTTCAGAGCATTGTGTTTTGAACAACAAAATGATTGGGAGCTGTGTCTGCCTGGGGTGATGTTTGCATTAAGGACCGCGCCGAATGCGGCTACGGGGTTTTCGCCAGCTGAGCTGGTGTACGGTCGCTCGCTGCGGTCTCCGCTTCGCATGCTTCGAGACTCGTGGGAAGGCAGGGGCGACGACCCAGTCGTGGTCGAGTACGTGCTTAGGCTCCTCGAACGCTTAAGAAGGGTACAGGAGTTGTCAGGTGAAGCAATGGCAAAGGCCCAGCAGATGGCCAAGGTTTATTATGATCGGACAGCCAGGGCCCGTCGTTTTGAGGTGGGCGATGAGGTAATGATGTTGCGCACATCACTAAAAAACAAACTCGACGTGCAGTGGGAGGGCCCAGCACGGATTGTTCAAAAACTGTCGGACGTTAACTGCGTGGTGAGTCTGCCAGGAAACCGGAAACGGAAAGCACAGCAAGTTTACCAGTGTAATCTGCTCAAACCCTATAAACAACGGGAAGCAGTGGTGTGTATGATGGTAAACGTTCCCGAAGAGCTTCCGGTCGAGCTTCCGGGACTAAGCTCAGTGACGAACAGGGAAAACACCGATCAGGTCATTAGTGACTTAATCGGTAAAGCACCGCTGTCGCCTGAGCAGAAAACCGAACAACACCAACTCTTACAAGAGTTTCAAGGTCAGTTCTCTGAGAGGCCTGGTAGGACTTCTGTCCTTACTCATGAAATAGAACTTACCTCCCCAGAGCCAGTACGATCCAAGGCGTACCGAGTGTCACCCCGCCAGCGCGATATTATGGAGGCTGAGGTAAAGACAATGCTACAGCTCGGTGTTATTGAGGCGGGTGAGAGTGATTATACCTCCCCTTTGATTTTATTTGAGGTACCGGGCAAGGAACCTCGTCCTTGCGTCGACTACCGCAGGCTTAATTCCATCATTAAGGATCAAATTTATCCGATCCCTAACATCGAGGAGCGCCTTGAGAAAGTTAGTAGCCCTCAGTTTATTTCCACCCTAGATCTTGTCAGGGGTTATTGGCAGGTTCCACTTACAGAAGAGGCTAGTAGGTATGCGGCGTTCATTTCACCAATGGGAACATTCCGTCCTAAAGTTTGAGTTTTGGTTTGAAGAATGCGTCATACTGTTTTTCAAGCCTCATGGACAAAGTGTTGCGGGGACAGGAAGAATTCGCTTTACCGTATTTAGACGACGTCGCGATATTCTCCGCATCCTGGTCTGAGCATCTGGCACACTTGCGGGCAGTGCTAACCCGCCTGCGCGAAGCGGGCTTGACAGTCAAGGCTCCCAAGTGCCAATTAGCACAGGCCGAGGTTGTCTACCTCGGTCACGTGATTGGACAGGGTCGTCGCCGCCCCTCTGAAATAAAGGTGGCCGCTGTGCGAGACTTCCCGCAACCGCGCACGAAGACCGATATTCGGTCGTTCTTAGGTGTCGCCGGCTACTATCAGAGGTACATCCCCAGGTACTCCGATATCGCGGCTCCCCTGACGGATGCTCTAAGAAAAACAGAGCCCCAAACAGTCGTCTGGGGCGAGACAAAGGAAAGAGCTTTTAGCGCCCTAAAGAGCGCCCTAACAAGCCAGCCTGTGCTACGATCGCCAGACTACACAAAAGGGTTCGTTGTTCAGTGCGATGCTAGTGAGCGAGGCATGGGCGTTGTACTGTGCCAACGGGAAAATGGAGAAGTGGAACACTCCGTCCTGTATGCTAGTCGTAAGCTGACCTGTCGTGAGCAGGCGTACAGCGCCACCGAGAAAGAGTGTGCGTGTCTCGTGTGGGCCGTTCAGAAATTGTCATGCTACCTAGCCGGCTCGAGGTTTATCATTGAGACGGATCACTGCCCTCTCCAATGGCTGCAGACCATCTCTCCCAAAAATGGCCGCCTCCTGCGCTGGAGCCTCGCTTTGCAACAATATTCCTTTGAGGTGCGTTACAAAAAGGGGAGTCTCAACGGTAACGTCGATGGCTTAAGTCGAGGCCCCTAACGCAGGAATCCGCCTCAAAGTTGTTTGTTTCTGATGTTTTCTTCCTGAGGCAAGATTTTTAACATATTGCTTTTGTTTAGTGTTTCAAAGTGATGACGTGCTTTCTAGTGCAATTTTCCCATTTGTGGACGCGTTCTGAGTGCTGCTTGACTACTGTAAGGAACTAGGCAGTAGTATAAAAGGGGAAAGAGCCTGGCAGAGCTTAGTGAAGGTTGTGTCGTGCTTGCTGACTGAGCGGTTGCGTTTCGGCGTACTTCTAACGCTTGCTGGGAACGAGAACAAAAATGGCAACTCTCCCGAAGTCACTTTGCAGTGTCCTGTGTGAACCTGAACCTGAGAACGAGGCCTTCTCTGTGCGCTGCGCTCAAGCAACGCCGAGGGACGACCGATTTCGATTACGAGCATCATCGAGAGACATCCCTCCAGACAGCGGATGCAGTCCCCTGACCATCGGGATCTCCTTCTCCCGGCGGGGTGGTCTGTTACGTTTCACCTACGACGCGCGGTATAGCCGGCGCGGATGCAACGGACGCCGGGGCTTTGTTCAAAGTGGCGGTCATTTTGGCCCATTCAGCGCTGCCGCAACGCCTCCCGCCAAGCGCGTCCAGGCAGGTTTCAATGCCACGTGTCTTCGTGTGTGCGTGTGTGTGTGCATTTTGGTACCCACGCTTGTCAAAGCGCGGCAGCCGGGGAGAGGAGCTCCCCAACTGGGAGGCGAGGAGGTCTGACCGGCGCCGGCCCGGCGGACGCGTCACGTCACGTCTCAACATGTCCGTGCGTCGCCGTCTCGTGCGCCTCATCCCGAGCCGTTCCTTCTTGCCCTCGACTCCGAGGGTATAAAGGCAGCTGCCCCGGACGCCAAAGAGAGGCTTCGATTTCTTCTGTCGAGTAACGTGGTCGCCCTGACCGGCTGCTCTTTTGCGATGCTAGAATAAACAAGTTGTTCTGTTGGCAGTCGACTCATCCTTTGCCAGGACCTTCGGATGTTTCCAGCCGTGCCCCAGGCCGCCAGGCCAACGCTACCCTTGGGGCTTGCAACCCATTTGCAACAACGAGGACTTTTCCACTCCTAGAACCGCTGCTTCTGCTAGGGTGTGTAGTTGCGAACCAGTTTCGTCCGGAGTAAAGAATTGACGATGAAAGTCACGCGACCTTCGCGTAAGCGCAGCCAAACAGTGAGGAAACGTGCTTTCGTGTGGGCTTTCTCCATGCGCAATTAATAGCGGGACTCCTCGGTAAGAGAGCATTTTTATGGGGAATTCCTCGAGTGTAATTTTATGTACCTATTCAGATGTGAGGTAACTGGCATTCCCGCCCGGTTAAAATATTTCTTTCGGTTCTTCTGTCTTAGTATATCACCGAATTTTTGAGCAAAGGTATGTGTGGTGGCCTCAAGTGGTCATTTGGTGACCGGCCAGTTTCAAGTTTCGATCGAGCGCGAACACCCCCGCCGCTTCCCTGATATTCTGGCTGAGGAAGATTAAAAATCATACTCGCCATGTGCGGCGCCCTGACGATATCATTAGTTATCTCGCAGCGATGTACCAAAGCTAAAAAACGTCTCTAGTATCCATTAAGCAGCGCTTGCCGAAGCTGAGTTCACTGATACGTTTTTTCCGAGAGACACTTCTCCCGTGAATACAAATAATCTCAAGAGTTTCTGAAAATGTTGTTTGGTCACAGGCAATGAAGTGAGCGTACAATAGTGTTTTTTTTTTGTCGCGCTATGTATGCCAGAAAATCGTGGCAGTATCGTTATAAAGTTGGGGAACACTTAACGCACCGTAAGAGTGAAATGGGTTAGCATTACAGTTCCCATTATTCCTAATTTAGTGTTTGCGTGTCAGTTTTGGTTTTGGACTGTGTCAAGAACTGGTTCTAACAAGAATTTTTGGCCATTTCTTCTTGCTTCCCTTGTTTTTTTTCTTCCGTGGGCTGGTATTGCGATGACGTTACAAATTCACAGGACTTGTATTAAATAATTAGCAAACTTCGTGACTCACACCGCGGAAT
This sequence comes from Amblyomma americanum, assembly GCF_052857255.1. Taxonomy (NCBI): domain Eukaryota; kingdom Metazoa; phylum Arthropoda; class Arachnida; order Ixodida; family Ixodidae; genus Amblyomma; species Amblyomma americanum. The sequence goes on along the minus strand of NC_135503.1, from coordinate 79,549,856 downwards.
AGGGACTGTAATGCTACTGCTTATAGTCGGATACAACTCAAGAACGCAGCGACTTTTTCCCGACAAAGATCCCCCTTCCAGCCAATGGCGTCGGCCGATTCTCATGACCTTGCTGGTGTGACAAAGCAGAGAGTGGTAGATGAAACGAGATGATTCCTTCCCTCTGTGGTCGAGGAAAGACCTTTCTCTCCATTGCCATGAGAATCAGACAAGCAGAGTCATGAGAATCAGCCGACGCCACTGACTGGAAAGGAAACATTTAAAGGGAAAAGCTGCAGCGTTCTTGAGTTGTATCCCACTATAGAAACTGAGGTCCTCTTAAACACAACTTCAGAAGATGTTTAAGCAAGCTCTGGCGCCGGAACATGCACCGTAGTTTATAAAAATCACAGCCATTTCGGTCTTAAAGTCGATTCCAAAACAGCCACTCAACTCCTTTAATTTGTTCCACATCTACATCGCCTATAAGCAGCCTTCACGGCACGCAGGTGGACGACAAAACGCAGCTGACAAGAGGCGAGTTCTTCACTCGTCTTTGCCGCTTCGCGGCTGGCTTCCAGGCGCACGGCGTCGGGCCGGGACACTGCGTCTGTGTTCATTTGGATAACAGCGTGGACAACATGGTGGTGCTCTTCAGCCTCACTTTCACGGGAGCATCGGTGCTGCTCTCCAACCCCGTGCTGAATGAAAGTAAGGGGTACTTGTCAAGCTCTCGATTCGTCTTTGACAATGCGATGAAGCGCTCCACCTTCCTCCTAAAAACGTGTTGTGTTAAAAAAAGGCTCAGGGAGGGGAGGGGGTGCATTATGTCGTGTTGGAAGACTGCTACGCGATTCTTGGCCTTTCATCCAGCATGTTTGCAGCCAACCCTCGATAGCCTGGTGTCACCACTTCGCGCACTTTGCGTGCGCTCCCAGACACCCTGAGAGCGTGTGGGATCAGCGGTCTCGGTCACTTAGGAGATGCCCTCGACTCAGCGTGGCAAGCTCAGCCGGAGAGCAGCTACCAAGTGGCAAGGGGGTTGGTCGTTTGGTGCCCAGCCTTCGCCGGTCGCAAGCCAGAGAATGGGTCGGAGCGAAAGGTTCACAAAACAAAACAAAGTTTATGCAGCAAAGATACAGTACACAGGTTTTCACAATCACTCGCACGAGCACAAAGTGATTTCCAAATACAATGCAACCCATGCAAAGTAACAATCGAGAGAGACTACAATTTAGCAGAACCTTTGCACCTAAAGTGCCCTAACACATAGAGAGACAAACAACTAAAACACGATTTGTTCACCGGGCACTGCGACAGTCCGACGACCTGACGAGCTCGACGGGGCCGTCCTGCAGGTTGGCGCACGTTGCCTCGATGGTTCTGGCTGGGCGACTGGTGTTCTCCCTGGAGTCGAGCGGGCGCGCTTCTCGGAAGCTTAAACGGCGGCTCGGGCTAACAGACAGCGGTTGCAGCCCCTCATTTATAGGCGCAGACAGCGTCTGTTTGTTCTTCGCGCCAAGGCAGGCGCGCACATACACGCAGCTTCAACTGCACAAACTCCTTCTCCTTCTTTCGCCGGGCGCGCGACCCCATTGGTCGAGCGCGGAAACCACCTTCTAGAACAATCTTGGTCGTTTTCAGCACGCTGAGTCATCGGCTCCGGAGCGAAGGGGGGAGGGTATCACTTTGGTGCGCACAAGGTTACCCTCTTTCCGTCGACAACAAGCAAAACCTTCTCCGACATTCGAGAAAAATCGACGCCGCGCGCGGCCATGCCCCCCGCGGCGCCGCACCGGCGAGCTGAGTTGCAGCAGTGCGCAAAGCTACGCACTCTCAGGGGTCCTTCCCCGCTGTGTATGTTTTATTTTACGGCGCGCGGGTGCGATTTCTTAGGCGCAGCGCCGGTTTTTTTCGAAAATGCGCCGAATTTTGTGACACCTGGTAACTTACCGTTACCAGGCGTGTGTAGCTTTAAATAAAACACGGTGTCTGTATCTGAATAAAAAAATTGTTTTTTAGAACTTTATTATTATAAAAGTACGGCTCTCCCTAAAGTGGGCTGCCTTATAAATTCCGTAGACACTAAGTTGTATCTTTCCTTATTCGCCACGCTTTCGACAGTCGTGATAAATTATTCGCAGGTGAGCTTCAATTTCAAATCGAGCACGGCGACGCAACACACATCTTGACCATTCCACGCTATTCAACGAAGGTCCTAGCCCTTAAAGAAAAGGTGAAATTAGAGGTAAGTCTCCGTCCGCTAGCGTTTGTGTTGCGTTCATGAAACCCTATAACAAGGGATGATATTGCTTACGCTATTAGCATGCTACAAAATCTATTACTCATGTGTGAATGCAATAAAACGTGGCTGTTTCCTCAGCCATAAACTTTGTAAAAATGCTTAATCCCGCTTTGTGCCTAACAGCGGTGCAGGCTGGGCAACATTAGGTTCATTTCTTCTTTTTTATCTGCCCGCACTACTTCATGTGCGTAAAATAGAGCTCATGATGAGGTTATTGACGTCGTAGCAGCTTGCTTGTAGAAAAGTAAACTGAGTCAGCCACGGCTCTTAAAGCGCGATGGGAGGTTGATGTTTTAGTATGCGTGGCCATGATTCCATTCTGAGATCGCAGAGGTTCCGTTTGCCGGGCTTTATGGCCATACAGGTACCGCTAGCAGTGTCTGTTTTTCACTCACTAGAGGATTGGAAACACCTGTACGCCAGAACAAAGTGGTCTAAAACGTTCAGAATGTAACTCAACGAATGCGACGCTGATATTTCTGGTAAAGACGCTAACGTTCATGGCGCTAAGGCACGCTGAACGCCAGAGGAAAACACTATACGTGAGCGTTTTTTCTCTATTTGGTGCGCGTGTTCCATTGCTATGAATGCTTAGATGAACTAACCACTGGCTCCTACCCTAATAGAACTAAGTTTAATAATCGGCTTAACCTATGCTTCCGTCAGTACGGATTACGCTTCAGTCTCTTACGCAAAACGTATGCTTTTCTTCATTCTGCTTTATATGCGTAGCTTCCTGCTTCATATATGGTAAAAAAAAATTTACAATTTACCATATTACAATTTTACAACACAGTATTACAATGATTACGATTTACAATAATGTACAATACAAGGTATGAATAAACTTAGAAATAATTGGGAGCTACATCTACATTTGTCTCTTCCGAAATGAACCGTAGCAACGAATTCTTCAACCCTTTTCCTTGTCTGCATGCCTTGCGTATTAACCACAATACAGCAACCAGACGTGGCTGAGGATAAGAAAATTAACAACTTGCTTTTCATGAAGCACCCTGGTGAAAATAATAGTTCACGTGCGGAGCGCTGTGCAGAAAGCTTGTTTCTTACATAATAGGTTCTTGCGCCTCTTAACAGCGTATGTAAAGAAAAATTATAGAAAAGCAAACACATATAAAAGGCACATAGTTGGTAACGAAACTGATGCGAATGAATGATTTTATAACTGCGGACAGCAGAGAATATATTGCCTCCTAGGATAAATGAGTTTATTCCAACGGAAGGGAAACGTAAAAGGCAACAGAGCCAGGTGGAAGGATGAGATTAGGAGATCTGCGGAGATAGAGGGAAGGGGTCGCTACAGTTAGGGCACAGCAGATTTATTTACTGATCAATGAAGGAAGCCTTTCTTCGCCATTTCACGAAGCTTCGCTGATTATAATGGTGATTATATTAACGTGATAGCTTTAAGTAACTTGTGTTGCTGAAAAGCCGGAATCATCATCGGCGTCGGCGTCGTTGACAGTGAGCGAAAAATCCACGAAAAATTCCCAGATAAGCAACAGGGACCAGGTGGGCCACTTAGGCAACGTGACTTTGACGCGTCATCACAACTTTGCCACCGGACTGAGAGAAAACTGCCCGCTGTGGCAGTTAAATTATTGATTGCTTCGAGAGGTTGCTCAGAAAGGGCAACTTGAGTCGCACAAGGCTCCCCGCGGAGCCAGCACCTGCCAGTGGTGCATCCCTCAAACGCTGCACCATTCACCAGGAGTGGTTTGAGGTTCCCAGCTATCTGTGAACGTTAAGTAGACAGTTATCAATTCCCTATAGATAAATATTAATCAATAAACCTATTGCATCATACCCTTGAGGCAGAGCTCAAGTGTCCCGTCTATTTTTTCAATCGGTGATTCTGAAAGCTCATGGAACTATCTGCACGCCACTCTACGTCCCCCAATACCGCTTCGGCAACTGATAATACGGTTACCATGCGTTGCAAACTCCAGAACGCTCGCAACAATTTAAAACACGCGATTAATGGAAGGAAAGTGCTCATTTTCGCAATATTCTGATCTTCTGCAGTACAAAAGCTAATACCAATACTGGATGTCCTGGAAGAAATTCCTAGTGGCTTTCGGAGCACTTCTTTGGTATCTACTACTAGATGCCAGGTGAGGCTCGTTTAATGGCAGCCATGTGGAGTGCTTATTATACACCGCCTAACCATAGCTCCAAGCTACAGAAGACATCACGTTGTCTTCAGTCAGAAAACAGGACATACCCAGCCTGTACAACCAAAGTGCGCGGACAAGAGGTACATTCTACCTCGCTAATATAGGAAGATGCACGCTATCGACACTCGTTGATCTATAATCCAAAACCTCTCGAAAGCCCTCTGCTTATGCAGACATGCAAGTTTCAGGATCACCCATGTGCATCACGGCGAGCATTCCTGGAAAGGCGCGATAATTCCTTTTCCAAAATGCGCCTCTTTCTAGAAGCTTAGCCCAATCACGTGAACAGACACGGAATAACGTTCGCATGTGGGCAAGAAGCGTTAAAAGCAACAGGCATGCGGTATTGAAGATAAAACACTGATGAATTAATAATTCTCGTTGAAATGGCTCAGCCTTATATGCTTTCTGACAGGACCTCACATTGATGCGGTCTTCTCGACAATAGCGACCAAGCTCAGCAGTCCAGAAGATTTGGAGGAGGGTGTAACTTAAATTTTTCACATGCCTCAAAATATACTACAACTTCTATTTTGATGTTTTAACGTAGGGTCTTTTTATGGTGGGCGACTCTGCACCCGGCTTCACGTCCGTGTCGGACTTCGTGAATAAAAACGAGGACGACTTCAAGGAGGTGCGGATTGAGGACCCCAAGAAGACCACCGTAGCTCTCTTCTACTCTTCAGGCACAACGGGACACGCCAAGGGAATGGAGATTTCGCACTACAGCATTGTGGCTAACCTGCATCTGACAAAGTAAGTGCTTTTGATCATTAAGCTAAAACAATTTCCCTCAAACCTTATTCATGTTTTATTAAGGAAGCTTATATAGTGCCTGCCCAAGTATGCCGACTGTGGTGCATGAGCAGTCCGCAACGACCAAGCTGGGTCTTTGCACTACTTCGTCGAAAGATGACTCGTGTCAAGATTGCACTGCCCTACACGCACATATGTGCCCCTACCCTGACATATGATCGCTCGAAGGCACAGCCAGCGACGCAACGTTGGGTTGCGTCGTCGTGGTCATGCAAGTGGTCTCTTTCCGTTTAACAAGATTGTTGCATGTCAGCGCCTGTGTTAAGAGTCCGTTTATTGTCCGTGTTGCTACTGCGCTGTAGTACTCAGTGTAATGAACTGACAAGCCAGACGCTGCTCGTTAAATGTGCCCTAAGCAGTTGCTACATCAGCTGGGCAGGTCTTGACTATAATTACAAAAAAAAAAAACAGTGGTCGCATTAAAGATCAATTAATTGGGAATGCACATCAAGACAAAAAGTATAGCATAGGGCCTTTATAAGGGTCATGCATTTATAATTCTCCTTTCTGCACACATTAACTGTTTGCTGAGCTACAGCTACCAACTTTACTTATTTTATTGCTGATTTTTTATGACAGACGTGCCCAAACATTTTGACAGCATCTGCACTGCTCCACCAGTATATTACTGCATGGTACCTTTCTAGCAAGTCTCCTAAGTTGGCGCTGTAATGATGGAAAAGACGCCAGGTTAAAAAGCGCCAGGGTTAAAGATAATGCCATTGTTACTCTGCGAATCTCCACTGCCGTAATTTACGAAGGACTAAATGTGCACTGTACTGACTTGGGGGAGGAGGAGGGGGAGGAGGAGGAGGAGGAAAAAGAGAAAAGGCAGGGAGGGTAAAAAGAAGAATAATCGGTTTGCTACCGTGCACGGGGAGAAACTGAAGGAGAAAAGAAAGTAGCAGAAATGTCTCTAGGTTGATATATTTCCGGGAGACGGATTTTTCAGCATAAATGCCGAGGTCCGTCGCGATAAGATCGCTGAAATGAAGTGGAGGGGCTCTGGTCTTTATTCGCTTTGTGCTAATTTATCCCAAAAATATAAGGGTAGGTTTGATGCATGAAAAGATGCTTTCACTATACGCAGTTTTGACTATTGTCTGTTCTGAAACCAGGCACTCAAAGCACGCACGTTTTGTAAATACCCTGTTTAATTCTGGTTTTTAAGGAATTTGCCTCACTGGAAATCCGCGTTAATCGAAGCCAGGTCGATAAAAGTCTAAGATATATTCAGCTTCACAGTTTTGCCGACATGTAATGCGCAATAGATGCCTCCATAATTTCATTGGATGATTACTTGACATTCTCCAGTGGACCTGGTTCAGACATCAGCCTAGTTGACACAACCTTTAACTACTCTGGCTGCAAGTGAATCGTTTCCAGGCTTAGTTAGTGTAATACGGATATTGTCAGTGAAGACGAATGAGAAATGTGTACTAGGGGCAGAGTGAGAAATGCGAACGATAGATTTGGGTTGGGCTTTGCAAAAGTGTAAGAGAAAAGACAGCTTAAACTTATTTGCACCAATTCGCAGTGGCTGAACTCCGGAGTGTTAAATTTACTGAACTGCAACGGATAAATAGCTTGCTTTTTTGCAACAAATTGAGTGCACCTATCTGTACATGAATAAATAACTGTATGTAGGACTTCAACGCCGATGAAAGGCCCCTCTGAGGTCTTTGTTAACGCTGGCTGCATGGGTGGAAAATCATTTGCTTCATTCACGGTGGACTCAGTGCTCAGTGTCCCACATTCTCACCATACCAACGTCAGAATTTACAAATTGAGCAGCCAATTAGGAAGATTTTGTTTTATATGCTGCAATTGATCTTTTTTGCGCTTGTCCTGTGACTTCGACTTTAAATTCTACTAAAGGTTGGCCGTTGCCAACGCTCAATAACGTCTTCCTCACGCCACAAGAGGAGGTTCTGGGCTTTAAAGAAAAAAAATACTTCATAAATAACTTTTATGACCCAATTCGCATCAAATAGATTTCGTGAAATCAACTACCACTACGCACCTACGTAAGGGTTAATTTGTCCATTTTTTCATTTGGTCCTCTCGCAGTGGTCAATCCTCTTTGGAAATATAGCCCTGGCTTTCAGGTGTATGTGGGAAGCAACAGGAGATCTCATTGGCTGGGTGGTGACCAGACGCGATTACTTGTTGCATACTCAGCCAATGGCAACCAAAGGTGGCGAATTTGTTTCTTTGTTTTACTTTCTTCATTTTATTTCACTTTTGCATTTTATTTCTTAGTTTTATTTTTTAATTCTTACTTTACTGCTTCTCCCTTTATTTTTCATCTAATTTCATTATTCATTTGTTTTTGATTAACTCCTTCGCAGTCATTTACTTGGGGCCACTGTGTTGTGATTTCTTTAACTGGTCGCTCGTTTCATTCGTCTGATGCTGCCATAAGAATGACGTTAAGCCTATTGAAAGGAACCATGGCAAAATGGACACTCTAGATTGTGGCTCCAGGAGGCCTCCGGCTCGGATAGGAAGACTCGGATTTTGTTCGCAGAGTCAACGCTTTTTCTGAAAAAGTAAATGAATGAGCTTTAGTATTTCGTGCCCTTTACAATTAATGCTCAAACCTCAAAGAAGTAACATGTTTATCGGCTTCAGACGTCCGTATTTCACTGAAAATAAGACGTATTGGCACGTGGGCCATGCTGTACTTTGTATCAGCACGTATACATTGTGCCTCAGAACATGATGCTAAAACATTTTCTCTGGATGAGATGAAGAGCCGCTCCCGAGGAGCGGGAGAGTTGAAGCGCGTGAGAGCGAGCAAAGAGACTAGCTACAAAAAAAAATTTGATTCTGCGATACCTCATCGAGTCGAACTGAACAGCTTATGACAAATTATGCCATTGAACCCCACGCCGAAAAGAGGAACAAGGTTCCTCATCGCACGTAATTTCGTGCACTAACTGCACTGGTATTCGAAGGCGCTTTGTACAGAAGTTCTCGGTACGCCGATATCACGAAAAAGCTTAATTTTATTTCTACGCAGAGACACCGCCAGGCTTTGAAAAGTGCGTTGTTCACGTCATGTAGGAAAATACGGAGTACATTCATCAATTCGCGGCTGCATGCTTAGGCTGGGTAAAAATTAATCATTCAGCTAATTACGGTGTTCTAAATACTGTTTTGGGCACCTGTATTGTGAACCAATATGCCATTGCCAGCCACATCACCTGCTAGCAAGTTTCAATATTGTCAAGGCCGGCTATTAACCAAGCCAACATTTTCTTTTTGTTTTTTGTTTTTCAGGTCGCTTGTGAGCTACGAGCCTGGAGACGTCCTCCTGGCCTGGTACCCCATCACCTACGCCTCTGGCTTCATGTTCACTCCTGTAGCTGCCTGTGTGGGGTCCACTTGCCTCGTAGTGAACCCTAATCTATCGTTCGACGAGTTCGTCTACTATGTGAACAAGTACAAAGTGAGTATGTGTTGTGTTTTGTGTTGTGTTTTATGGCGCATAGGCAGCGAAGGCCATCATGCGCCAAGCTCAAAAGTGAGTAGTAAGTAGGAAACAGCGGTTGAGGCTCAGAGATTGCTTACAATACATGTGAATATCTACCTTTTCTCTTTTATGGGGTTTAACGTCCCAAAGCGGCTCAGGCTAGGACGGACGCCGTAGTGAAGGGCTCCGGAAATTTCGACCACCTAGGGTTCTTTAAGGTGCACTGATATCGCACACTACACGGGCCTCTTGAATTTCACCTCCATCGAAACTCGACCGCCGCGGCCGGGATTCAAACCCACGTCTAAAGGGTCAGCAGCCGAGCGCCATAAGCACTGAGCCAACTCAGCGGCACAGATTTCAATAAATGTGAATACATACCTTGGTGAATCTAGATAAATACCAAACTTCTTAGCTAAGGGTAAACAAGTTTTTAAAAAAGACGGATTGTCTTTGCTCAGTGAAACAAACTGAGGGCTGTTGAGAGTCGCCTGGAATTTTCTGCATTATTTTACGGGAACATTAAGATCTCTCTGATCTCATGCTTCTTTTTTACGTCTTTGCACCTAAAAAATTTCGTTTCCCCCAGCAAACAAGAAGCAAAACGAGTACGCTTCCAGTTCTTAAAAAAAATGTGACCTCTATTTTCTCCACACGTCGCATTATCGGATGTGCTTCTGTGCCGCTCTCGGTTAGTGTGAAATACGTATTTTTGGAGTAAACATTGACAGTGAAATGGGAGGGGGGGGATTTGGAATGGCCATTTATGTTTCCTTGGTAATAAATTTCGTGGTATGCCTTGTACACTTATTATCCTTGGTTTCTGTTTGCAATTTTTGTCCGGAAGGTAATTACTACTCTTCTAGTTCACGGCACCTTTCATTATTGCATTGATTACTTTATTTCACGGCAATTCCTTTACGTGCCGTCCAAAAGTAAATTTTGTTTTAGAGCCAATCCTAGAATCTCTGAACTACATTGTAAAAACCCTAAAAGATAAAACTGTTTTACCTTCCTTAAGTTACAAAATTTGGTGCCCTCTTTTATAAATTAGTTGTCCGTGATCATTTCTGATTATTTGATATTTTGGTTCCTCATACTCCAGACCGTTCATCAGGTATGACCTGAGATTTCGAACTGCCTGACGTTACACTCGTTATGACTGTTTTCTGAGGAATTTATTCATTCCCAATGTTTTTACTCTCTTTCCTGATGATGCCTCCTCGAGGTAACCATACACGCATTAAAAAATTGTGGCTCCAATCCACGCAATGAAGGCAGTTGGACTGAGAAGCTATGCTGTTTGAATTCAATTTTTAGCTTGGCGTTTTTCGCTTACAACATCGACACGAAAACGCAACCGAAATCGTTACCAGGTGTCCAACGATATTTGAGCCAGATACTGCGCCATTTACTTTCCCCAAAAACCAATTATTACTATTAATCTTTAAGAGGAAACACATGCCGAGAGAAAAACGTGCTTCGCATTAGTTCTGCACGCGGCGGCGTGCGCGGTTGGCGGCCGACGCGCCGGTTTCTGGCTGCGGAAAGGCTTGGTCCGCGCGGTGGTTTACAGCAGCCAGGCTCCTCGGAATCGATGCCACGGGGAAGCAGCGTCACGGCTGACCGCGTGGCTGTGATAGCCATTGCGGCACGCCGAGTTAGGGGGGCGTAGTACGACGAGTGCAAAAACCGTCGATGTTGTGGAGTACCGGCGGAGTGGGCCAGGGTCATATCACCCTAAACCATGTTCTAGGTTTGTGGCCCGGTCAGCCCAGCCTTGAACACTCCCTCCTCAGGAGGCGTGTAACAAGCTAGGGGAGGAAACAAGTGCATGGTTGGTTGGTTGGAAGCACAGGCGGGCCCTCCCGGAGGTGTTAGGTCATGGTGCCGAGAGCCGGTGGGCCGATAGGCTGACGACCTAAGCCTCTACTAGCCGGATCACACCATACATAATTCCGGAGTCTGAAAAACCACGCAAAGCACTCGACGGCTAGTAGCTGCCAGGTCCTAAACAAACCCTGAAAGTCGTGGAGGGGCCCGAGGTGTCTGACCCCGGGCTAGGTTTTCCTGTCTCCGGCGGTCGGAGCCCGTTAGTGTGTAGGTGGTCGGGCATCTCGTGAGTGGGGCCGCACCATTCGACAATCTCGACGCTCTCTCTGTTTTGGCCAGACAGACCATTACTGGAGTCGAGACAAATGAAAAACCAGAGGAAAAACTCGCTGTCCACATTCCCATCCAAATTCCCATCACCCATTCGTCCAACCCCTTCCGCTACGTCCCACGGGATATCAGGGAAGTCTCCCCGGGCCCGTTCCCCCGGCTGTGGGTCGATGAGTAGCTTTTTACCGCCCCCCCCCCCCTCTTTGTTTTTCATTTTCTCCACCTACGGGTGGCAAAAGTACACCATTGCCTTCGGGCTTTTTCATTTCTTTTAAGATTGGGTTAAGTCTTATGCGTCAGTGGTGCAGCCAGGGGCTTGTTATTTTTCATTCTTTTTAGGTTGCCCCAACTTAATATCTGTTTGCAGGCGCCGTTATTGCCCCGCCGCGGTGGCTCAGTGGTTAGGGCGCTCGACTACTGACCCGGAATTCCCGGGTTCGAACCCGACCGCGGCGGCTGCGCTTTTATGGAGGAAAAACGCTAAGGCGCCCGTGTGCTGTGCGATGTCAGTGCACGTTAAAGATCCCCAGGTGGTCGAAATTATTCCGGAGCCCTCCACTACGGCACCTATTCTTCCTTTCTTTCGCTCCCTCCTTTATCCCTTCCCTTACGGCGCGGTTCAGGTGTCCAAAGATATATGAGACAGATAACTGTGCCATCTCCTTTCCCCAAAAACCAATTATTAATTATTATTATAACGCCGTTATTATACATTATGTGGTTTGCACTTCACACGAGGGCATCGAATGAAGTCAACCCTGTTCGAAGCAGCTACAAACCTTATGTTTACCAGAACGCGTAGTTGTAATTGCCGGCACCCGGCGTCGGAAATATTCGTTCTGTTACGGTGCTGTTTGAGTTTCCACCAAGGTATGCGACACAGGCGTCATTTCCTTTCCTAAAAACCAATTTTCTTTCCATTTTCCTTGCATTACGGCGTGGTTCAGGTGTATGCCAAGATATGTGCGACAGGCGTCATTTCCTTTCCTTAAATTCTTTCAATGAGCTAGGCGTCGCACCGAACGGTAGACTCCTTGGCAAAGCTGCAACAGGCTCTTACGTCCCGCTCTTAAAGGTGGAGCTGAATCGTTGTTTTTTATTGTTTTTATTTTTATGTTTATAGATTTTTATTTTTTTATTTATTTCATTTTCATATAATGTTTTGTTTTACTTTTTTCTCCAAACTTTAAATATTTTGTAGTACAACTCCTTTATGATCAGTATAATACACGATTTCTATGCTGCTGGGTACTTTTCCATTCCGACGACGACACAATAATTTCCTTGGACGGTAGAGGTATGCAGCTTTCGCTGTAAAATTATTTTCCAGTGAAATTCCACACAACTAATTAATCTTTCATCAAAGGCGGTGGCATTTTCTTTTGGTGCTAATAATAATTGGTTTTTGGGGAAAGGAATTGACGCAGTATCAGCATCATATATCGGCGGACACCTGAACCGCGCTGTAAGGAAAGGAATAAATTATGGAGTGAAAGAAGAAAGGAAGGAAGAGATTTCGTAGGGGGGGCTCTGGAATAATTTCGACCACTTGGGGATCTTTAACGTGCACTTACATCGCACAGCACAGGGACGCCTTAGCGTTTTTCCTCCATAAAAACGCAGCCGCCGCGTCGGCTTCGAACCTGGGAACTCTGGATCAGTAGCCGAGCGCTCTAACCACTGAACCACCGCGGCGGGGATTTTTCGGTGCGTTTGATTTCTGTTTTCTCATCAGTCACGACTGCCGGGTGCAGCCAGACAAGTCTCTTTGGCTTGCGCTAGCCCGCCTAATCTGTACTGTTTTTCAAGGTTCTGATTGAAGGCATCTTTTTTCGATACTAAAACAGAAAACAAGCAAACGAAGGCTGTTTTATGACAAGTGTTTCAGCCGCAACCTTAATAAGGTAGAGGAACTAAGAGCCTCATATGTATGTTCTCGGGGGTTCGACAAAAATTATTCTGCATGCACATTTTGAAAAAAAATATCATCTAAAGTTATACAGCACCGTTACCTCTGCAGCACAATCGATTCTTTTTTTCACACGTAACGCATCACCTAGAATTACCTGATGTTTTCTCACCAGGTGACGACATTTGCGGCTGGCCCATCGCGTCTGCATTACTACGTAGCCGCTATGCTCAAAACGGGAACAAAGCTGCCATCAGTAAAATACATTAACGTAGGTGGCACAGTCCTGACACAAGAATTCGCCAAGATGATCATGGTGGCGTTTGACGGCCTGCAGTCTCTACGGAACGTTTACGGCATGTCGGAGTCTTGTGGCGTCATATGCACGCCACCTAAAGGAGATATATCCCCTGGAAACGTCGGTTTTCCCGCACCCATGGTGGAACTGAAGGTGAGCGTAACATCTCATGGTCACGCCAGTTCTCCTTCTACCGGATGGCATTTGTTATTTTACAGTTAGGTTCCTCGCCCTATAAGGGTTCAGGTCTAGTTTAACAATAAAAATTGACAGGACGGTTAGAATTAGTAAACGCGATATTCAGCAACCCCTCTTAAGATATTTGTTCTTTACGATATGTTGCGGTAGAGAATGTGAGAGTCACCGGAGATCTGTATCGTCATAGATCGCGCTTTTTGTGCGAAAGCACTGGTTCACAAGGTCTAATCGGCTAACCGAATTTTTGTGGAGCTTGACCTTTAAGCTGACCTTTGCACAACCTAGCACACCAACAGCCTATACAAAAATAGATATTTTGCGCGACTAGGTTTCGAACCCACGGCGGCAGAGCGAACAGGGCAGCTTCACTGGCCACTACACGAGAGCATGGATGCTATCGCCGCCGCCGATCAAGCCTCGCGTTAAGCTGCAACACACTCTCGCCCTGTGCATTGCACGTCTTCGTCTTCATCAACATTAATGTGCGGCGCGAACAGGTCATACCAGCTTAACATCGATCAGAGCTTAACCTGAGTCTGATATCGTCGCCAGATGTGCCGACGACCCAGCAAAGCAAAACAATCAGCCAACCAGGCTAAACACATGCGTTCGCAGATCTGCAAGGTCTAGTTAGGTTAAAACCGTACCACATGTTTAGTTTTCCACACACAGGCGTTCTTCATTTAGGTCTCTATTCCAATCCGCCGCTGCAGAAACGCAGCGCCGCCGATGATCACTGTTCTCGGCCGGCGGGTTTCGCAGCAGCTGCCGGAGATTTATCGTGATACATTCCTCCGCTCTCGCCATACCCTACCTCCTCCCTCCACGGTAATCACTCTCCGGACTACTGTAGCACGTCTTCCTACGCTTTCGCCATCCTCTCCTCCTTGGACGGTCATGACCTTATGGACATTTATCGTTGTAACCATCCTTTGGTTATGCCTTCCTAAGCTCTAGCTACAAAGCATCCTTCTATGGTAACCTTCTTCGTCCTTCCAAAATAACTATTCTCGGAGTGGTTTCCGTGTCAACCACAGTTATATGGCGCGTTCTTACTCTCTCGACGTACCTTCTTCCTTCCAGGGTAACTACCCTCCGGCTGGGAGCTATTCCTTCTTAATACCCTACTCTTTCGACGGTGAACATCCTCCACATGGCTCCTGTACTAACCAACCACCAGTTAAGCATTCGTCCTTGAAGTCACACTTTTCTCCTTGCATAGCAGTCACCCTCCAAGTCTTTCCCATGACAACGCAACAACCGTATAGGCCGACCAATACGACATGCTGCCGCTACCATGGCGCGGCACTCAGGAACGGGCGCTTAAGAGCTACAACTGTAAAATGAAGGATGATTTAGCCTGGCTAGGACACGGTTATGAATTAAATGCATTAGCACTTCGGTACCGGTTACAGCCTATCACGCCCAGTCATTAATTTAACTGGCACCAGCCCCGTGTGCGGTTTGCCCACAATCTGGTGTGCAGGTTGAGATGACGTCATAAGGTAATGTGACCTAGGTGGCCGACCTAAGTTGCTTTGATTTCAAGCAGGCTTTAGACTAAGATCATCGAAATTGCTGAGTGCGAGCTCAAGTGCTAATCACTTAAGTGCTAATGAACATTTTATAGTTGGCTCTAAAGCCTACCGGGAGGTTACCCACCACACGGTTGGCAGGTTGCCACCGGCCCACTCAGAGAGAAGGGCCACCTCCGAGCGGCTTTAGGCGAAGGCGACATCGGTGAGTGCGGGCTAACGCACTAAGATTATTCTTTATATTTTAAGCCGGAAGGGTCCAGCCATAGAAGGGAAGACTCTGTTCAGGGAGTTTGATAATGAACGCTGCTCTTTAACATGAGCAAGCCTTTGCTATGTAGATTCTGCACCAAACGTAGGGATCTAAGACTCAAGGCATCAGTGGGGAACCCGTACTCTAACCTTTGAAGGGCAGATTTTGAATCCGTAATTATGACAGTAGGTTGAGGCGTACAACACCGTAGCTTCTTTAGGGCTGCCTCAATGGCAACGCTTTCGGCCATTGTGGGGGACAAGACATCAGTAAAACGAACAGACCAATCATACTTCAAAGACGGAATATGAAAAGCAGCTGCTCTAGATCCTCTGACCTTGTCCACAGAGCCGTCGGTAAAAATTTGAAGATGACTGGCATATTCGGTCTCAAGATGTTCCAGTACGAGCGAACGCATTGCCGCTAAAGGAGAATTCCGCTTAGCGCGAACGTGGGGAATTGTCAAGGAACAATTGAGGCTAGGAAAGGACCAAGGTGGCTTCAACGTCTTAGGTCGATCTCGAAGGTCGAGACCCAGAGAACGAAGAGTATTTAAAGCCAAGTACGCCCGGGACTCAGATCTCTTTCGAAGGCGCTGTAGAAGCGCTCTCCCAGCAACAGTCTCTCTGAGGCGGCCAATTTGCAGCAAAAGTCTTTGTGAAGCGGCTAGCCGAAGAGGTTTCGATTGAGACTCATACAGTACTGCATTGTTGGGAGCAGCCTGCGGAACGCCGAGAGTGCTCCTTAGTCCCATTCTGTGCAAAACCTCAAGGCGTTCCAGCTGCGATACCGAGGGGGAAATTAAAGGGAGCTGGTACATTATGCGACTTGTCACCAGGGCATCGTGAAGCCTGATCATTGAAGCAGGATGGTTTCCCCATTGCTCACTAGCAACTCTACGAAGCACATTGAGACGCGAAGATAGTGAAGCCACAATCGAGTCCACAGCTCGTCGCCACTGTAGACGTGAGTCAATAGTGACGCCCAAAAAACATATGTGGTTAACCTGACGAAGGCAAGACTGATCAAGGTCTATGCTCAGCCGCGCATACCGTCGTCCCCTACCTGGAAACAGGACGAAGCCAGATTTTTCCACCGAAAGAGTCAACCCAACACCTTGAAGGTAACTTTTAACTGAAAGCACGGCCTGTCGCGCTAATAGAGCTAAGCGTTTGTGTTGATATCCGGTTAACCAAAGACAAATGTCGTCTGCATATATCGACATATGGACATGCCTACAATGTTTTTGCACTTTTGCGGGAAGACCAGCCATGAAAACATTAAAGAGCGTTGGGGACAGGACACTACCCTGAGGTACCCCTCGCGATACCGCCCTTTCGGAGCTCATTGTACTGCCTAACCGCACTCGAAATTTACGATCACTGAGAAATGAGTGAATGAATCGCAGAAGACAGCCCTGTACGCCTATGACCTGCAGACTATTCAGCATTGAGCTCTGGAGGACGCTATCATAAGCCTTTGATACGTCTAGGAAAAAAGCTAGTGTTGAAAGTCCAAAAGCACATAGGTGTCTTAGGCAACGAGATAGCAGACAACCTCGCCCATACAGCTCTCTCCGGGATTCCAGTTCATGGAGTCCCTCATGAAGTCAAGCAAATGTTCAGAGATGCGGTGTTGTGCCACTTCAGTTCTTTGTGGAGCTCTCCTCATCAGCCATGTGTGACCAAGGGTCTCAAAAGGTACCAAGCCACCTTGCTGCACCGCGTTCGCACGGATTGTGCTCGTACGCCGGCGTGGATGTATAAGACTGGCCTAGCGTTGTCACCATTGTGTTCAACGTGTGGTGTGTGTGGTGACATAGAACATTACCTCTTGTGCTGTACTTTGTACAACGCGGAACGGGCTGTGTTATTCGGATCGCTCAAGAAAGCAGGAGTTCCTCACAATTCTCTTCAGGACATTGTTTTCCCGCGCGGGAGGCAGTCGAGTAGAAGGGATGCTTCTCGCCATCTTCTACTTTACCTGCAGGACACGGATTTGGCCTCCACATGGTGACCTCAGGAGTGTCTATTTGGGTTTTTGCGGACAGTGTTTCTGTGATATCTATTTAAGTGTCGCTACGGTGGAGCAATTGCCGGCAGCAACTGCAAGGCTAATCCCTCCGGTAGTTTACAACCACTCAACTCAACTCAACTTTAACATGAGCACACATGCCTCCAGTCGCAGTATAGGAGCTTTTGTAGTGAAAGCTACATAGGCCACGAACTCGCAGTTTCACCGTGCTCGCATTCCCACCTTGGTCGCACTGCACTACGTGACCAACCACGTGACTGGTCACGTGACCAACTGCGTGACAAACCACGTGACCACAACTAGCCAGACAACCAGACTAGCCTGGACTTGCAATCAAGATTACCCAAATCGAACCAAGCTATGCCTTACCGCTCCGTATATCTTGGCATAGCCGAGCTAAGCCACTGCCAATTTTGATCTCTGCCGTTCCCATCATATTATTTTGTACCAGTACCAGTAGATTGTCTTTCCAGTTGTTTTTAATGTGAATTCGGAGTGGCAGTGCTCTTTCTGGCGTTTTTAGATGTTTCCGAATATTTTCTTTTGTTTAGCTGGAGCTCAGTTTTCAAGCGGATAAGGCGATAAAGACAAAACATTTCAGTGCGACGCGCCATAGTTGCCAAAAGGAAACTGCGGTGCCTGCTACGAGACCAGAGTGTTTTCGGTAACGTGGCCACCTTTCGGTTCTGACGCAGTTCCTCGACTTAGACTCGGGTGAGAAGGTGGGACCGGGTGAAAATGGTGAAGTTTACTTCAGGATCCCCAGCGTAATGACAGGGTATTACAAGAATCCGGAGCTGGCGAGAGAGTTTATGGATGAAGACGGTTGGTGTCGATCAGGTAAGCCCAGACATTAATGCGCTCATTGCCTTTCGACTTAACTGAAAGAAAATTAAGACAGGCTGACGACAACGCAAGTAATTTATGAAACCCCGAGGAGACAATCTTTCTATATTTGCCTTTGTTCTCTTCGTTCTACTGAAATGTGGAGCTGAGGTGCGCAGTTATAATTTGAAAAAATGAGCTCCTATTTTTCATTCATCCTTTTTGAACCAGTGGAAAGGTTCTAAAGAATAGAAAGCAGTCATAAAAGGTGTCAACAGTAATAAGAACTTCGATACAGTAATGGTTTATGGTATTCAGTTAAACGGAGGCTGCAAAACCTGTGGCAAGGAAGAAAAGTAGAACAATTAGCATTCATGTTTCAGTTGCGTGTTTCGTTGATGCCAGAAGTCGCTAACGATAACTTCTAGGCATCCTACGAATCCTCTCTGTAACGCACAAAGTGATCGACACTTAGCAGAAACATTATCAACCTGCCGAGCTTATGTGTTCGGTATAAATAAGTTCTCTGCATGAAGCTTTGGAAATAAATATATTTCAAGATGCTTTTTGCAGCACTTGAGGGCCACTGCCATCTCCATTGACAATTTCGCTTCAATTTTGACTTTTTTTTTACTGCAGAAAACTTCTAGTTAGTGATTGAGGACGAAATAACTCCGGATTGTAGAGTGCACGCGCAATGCTTAGTAGTCTGCATGGATTGCGGTATAAATATCTGAATAACGGAAAGAATGAAGGGCGGGGGGGGGGGGGGCGGTAGCTTGAAGCAACTGCCACAGCCCTGACGGAAACCCTTCGCGAAGCAGCAAGAAACTCCCCGCCATTTTAGAAGAAACTAAACTCTGAGCACTTATAAAATCTGTTTGAGAGTATTTAACTGAGAAACTTGATAACACTTTCCGATTTTATACACAGGTAATTTCTCCTTATATTTCGAAGTAATTTTCTAATAATAATAATTGTTTTTTTTAGGGAAAGGAAATGGCGCAGTATCTGTCTCATATATCGCTGGACACCTGAACCACGCCGTAAGGGAAGGGATAAAGGAGGGAGTGAAAGAAGAAAGGAATAATTAGGTGCCGTAGTGGAGGGCTCCGGAATAATTTCAACCACCTGGGGATGTTTAACGTGCACTGACAAAAGCAGCATTTTTGTTAGAGAGCATTAAGGGCCCTGTTGACCTGAAAAATGGGCATCGGCGCTGTGAGCGAAAATTAACTGGCATGACATTGGAAGGTGGTCTCGAGAGGGCAGCCTAGGAGGTATGCAGGTAACCTACGCCACGTGACCTTACTTATTTATCACAACCTGCCCACTGGATAGTGAGCAAACTGCCGCCCGTGGCAGGTGGCAGTTCAATTAACGATTGGTCGCTCGGGAAGAGCCACCCGGGACACAAGAACCACCGCTGGCAGCACCTATCACCGCAGGGCAGTGGCGATGGCAGGTGCTACACCTCTGCACCACAGCGCCGCTGCACCACTGTGCCAGGAGGGGTATGAGCACTCCCAGGTATTTGTGATTGTAAAGTAGAGAATGACCTTCTTCATATACGGGAATTAGTCCATTACGCTTACGGCGGAGGTTAGGCGTCTCCCAGTTTTTCTTAAAGAGCGTTTTCTTTGGTACGGTGTTGTTTTCAGTTTTGCGTATCAAAATACAGGTAACACGTGTTAACTACCAGGGTGATTAACTAATATTTCATAATTTCTTTTAACTATAAAAGTTTAGCACCTGACTAACTTACAGTTTCGTAGCTCATCGCTATCAATGTTTTTGATTAGATTTCATACTTTTGAGAATGCAATACTCGTCGCGACATTGGGCCCGCACAATGGTAAAACTCGAACGGCTGGATGGCACACTCAGCATGCCTGCGAGCACAGGGAGCACAGCGACGAATGTGCCCCGTGCTCTCAGCCAACTCGTAGTTCCCACCTCGGTACACCGAAACGGGTTGCCACCGAAACGAGTTGCCATTTAGGCGCAACCGCATGCGCTATTTACCGTGTGTACGTCTCACCTTTTTTCGGGCACAAAATTGGATGCAAAGCTGTGAATGGCGAAGAAAATCGCAATTTCCAATGTGTAAAAACGGTTAAATAATATTTACTTTCAGTTTGAAGCCACTAAATATATAAGCGCCTTGCTTAAACAACTAAAACGTTTGTTGCTAGCAGTAATTAACCAGTCTGCTAGTTAACGCCTTTTAGCTCAATTCTGATGGTCAAAACCGCTCCCAACATCATACCCCAATAAGCACTCTTGTAAATAAAACTTTTTTTATTACAGATCTTAGATGCAACCCCCCTATTTATGTCGGTGGCTTAGTGTGGTAGTTTATTTTAGAGTAATTGCAATAAAACGCAAGTCGTAAGTTTTTCTCGGCTTGTACGCAAAAGTTTTATTCTTGATTAGCCACTTCCCAAGGAGCCTACGACAATAAAATAACTGGAAAAACACAGTTGAGCCAGAAATACGTAAGCACAGATCGGCGAACACAGATAAAATAGCATTCTTGCTGAAGCAGGAAGATGGGGTGATAATTGCTGCGGAAATCATACGGCGGATTGTCTACAAGCTAGGGGGCACAGTAGATATCAAGGGGAGCGGCAAGGAATCAGAAGTAAAAATTAGGAACTATTCTCGTCATGGCGGCCTCTAGCAGTGCAGAAGAGGGATGTTTGGAGGCCAGTGGCAGAGGTCATTACCCTACAGATAATGTCACCGGTTTCATAAGGAGGTAAAGGTAACTACTTTGTTTTAATAAAAGAGCAAAACGTCCTCAAAGGTGTGCTCCTACTTGCCCTAGAGTATACGGGACTGGTCTTCACGGAGAGCTCTGCCCACTAGCCATGATTGGACAGCTGGTTGAGCAATTGGAAGAGCGGCCTCCCACGAGGAGGGGGAATGGGTGGTTTGGAGGGGCTGCCATGTTCAGGGGGCATCCCCAAAGGTAGTGTATGAGCCCCCGCGGTGGCTCAGTGGTTATGGTGCTTGGCCGTTGACCAGGAAGAGGCGTGTTCTATCCTGGCCGCGGCGGTGCCATTTCGATGGAGGCGAAATACTAGAGGCCCGTGTACTGTGCGATGTCAGCGCACGTTAAATATCTCCAGATAGTCGAAATTTTCTGGAGCCCTCAGCCACAGCGTCTCTCATAGCCTGAGTCGCTTTGGAACGCTAAACGCCATGTAATCAACAAGTGGATGAGGGCGGCCTTGACTGCCCACATGTTCAGATGAGTGGGAGGGTCAAGATAGTGCGGTAGCGATAAAGGAGGTCGGCTGAGAGGCAGCAGTTTGTCTGCACTTGTCGCCAGAATTGCATTGTATTTTGAATCCAGTGTATGTTGAGGTTGTGGGGTGGTGAGACGACTGGGTTGTTGTTGAGCAAGTGTTCCCCAACCAATAAGGAAAGCGTGTGCAGGTTTCACTCTGCCATAATTTACACGCCATACCACCACACGTACCGTCCACCAAAAAATTTGTCGCAGTACACTGGAGGAAAGAGGAGTAGGTGGGAGAAAATAGGAGAACGTCGGCAATTATTTTCTTTTCACAGAAACAAATGAGTCGCACAGGTGCCCAGTTAGTGCAATTCACCGCAGCGGTGGCCGAGTGGTTGAGCATACGCCTCGCATGCGGGAGGTGCGGGGTTCGATCCCCAGTGCCGCCGGGTACCCACCGGTGATACAATGGGTACAAGCTTTCCCCTGGTCTGGTGCTTGGCTTATTTAGGGTGAAATGCTTGGAAAATGGGTCTTTGACCCCACCTTGAGGAATTGAAAATACCTTGTGCCATGGCGCTCTTTGGCCTCAGATGCCCTTGCGCCATAAAAATTCATCATTATCATTATCATGTTACTGAAAATCGTCATCATAAGGATGCTCGCAGCAAAACAGGAGATAAAAAACATGAGCTTCACCTTGTAAGATAATCTGCATAATACAAATCTCCATCACGAAGACATTGACATCAAGGGACTCGAAAAGATGTAAGGGGAGGAGGGGTAAAATGAACTTTCGTTTAACGATGTCTTAACAAACAAGTTAAAGAGTACGCAAGTGGTTTCTCAAATGACGGGCGAGGAGTTTTCATTTTTTTCTGTGCAAACAAGAAATGAACCCTCGTGTTTAGAAAAATCTATATCGAATGCGAAAAATTCAGACAGGAGAAAATACCTATCGCTGACCTCTCCATTTCAAGGCAAAGTTTAAGGCTAAGATTAGATGCCACCACAGTACAAGCGATTTTTTTTATCAGCAATGCAACAAGCAGTGTCCTGTTCATACACAGGAGATGTCATGTACTACGACGGAGACGGCCGCGTGTATTTCGTGGACCGCGTCAAGGACATCATGAAGTGCCTGGACCAGCAAGTTTCCACCACCGAACTTGAGTCCTTGCTACAAACTCACGCAAGCGTGGCAGACGTCGCTGTCGTGGGGCTCCCTGACACACGGTACGGGGACGCGGCTACTGCTTTCGTCGTCCTTCGAGACAAGTCGGCAGCGTCGCCTGAGCTGGCCGCCCAGCTGAAAGCAATAGTGGCAGGTGGGCTTCCTCTGTTCTTCGCTACTTTTGAAATCTGTTCCGCTGCCTTACTACACACGTTTCCTAGCGTACCCTAATCTCTTGTGCACACGTGCAAATGACAGAAGTACTCCGGTTATCTGTTTGCCAACAATTTCCAAGTCCAGCTTCCTCTGTCGAAAATTTGAAAATTAGACAATTGTAAGACACTCTTTTGGAAATACTGAAAGTAATGATTCATCAATCTGATATATAGCAACATCTTTCTTTTGAAGTGTTTCCAGCAATAGCATCGAACACTTAAGACTGCCATAGGAAGCCAATAGGGAACGGTTTTTGACGAAAGCAAAAACCTCAAGAGAAAAAACTACAAGACTGCCGTCGGTTGATATGCAGATATATTGATTGTTATAGTGAAATTTAACATTATATAAAAAACGGCGCTCATAAATGGTGTCCCGCTCAAAAATGTTTTTGTCCAGAATTGCTGGGTTTGAAGGAAGTGGGTCACGTATGTCCCATTGCACTAAAGAGGGTTAAATATTTATCGAGGTTAACAAGAGCGCCAGCTTTTAGTGGTGTGTGCTCCTTCATTGGAAATAATATTGGAAAATTATACTATTAAAAGAAAAGTGTTCCGATATGAGTGCATTTTTTTTTCATTTTGTTTTTTCAGACAACACCGAGTCATTCAAGCACCTTAACGGCGGGATTATATTTGTGGACCGCCTGCCTAGAAACACGAACGGAAAAGTTGTAAAGCATAAACTCAAGACTTTATACGGGAATTCTAAGGTTTTCTAAATCTCTCGAGCAGTCCTCGCTTCAGATGTGTCAAAGCGTTGGAATAAATTTTTCTTTTAACCTTGTGATCAACGTCTGCGTCGACTGAAACGTGTCCTGATTTTTTAAGTCACCAGAAAGACCTCTGTTAGTAAAATAGAGGCTAGCCTGTACATCTAATTGTTATATTTCTTCCCTTACTTGTGTAGCGGTAAAAGGACAGCAGGCTACAGGCATTCAGGAATTTGGTCACCCTGCAAAATATCGTTCAGTGTGCAAAGGCTGATATCTCAAAGAGTGTTAAAACTCTTTTGAAGTATGTGTGATGACATTCCGTCTTATCCAGAGGGATTGTTTGAACGTAAACTGAGAATTATTTCCAGTTCGCGCTTCGAAATTCAAGGAAGAAAAAACAATGAAGCTATGAATTGCTTTCACTACCCAGTGTTTGCGAATAAAGAAACAGCCTTTCTAAACACTCTTACAAAGTGCTCATTGAAAGCATCTGCCACTAGTGGCAGAAACCGGTGAAAAGAAACGAAAACAGAACGGTTACTGTAACTAACCCTTCTGAGATGATTTACTATAGACCAGGCTCAGCTACATTAATTGATGACTGCAGCAAATAATGAAAAGCCAACAGCATTTGACACCTCGCTGAAGAGCTACAATCCTATTTCTTGTGGACGTATTCCAATTCAAGCGCTCGTTTCCTCGGAGTTGTTTCGCAACGCTTCCACAAAGTATCTTAGGTGAAATTGCGGAAGAAACTTCTGTGTTCATCCAGCCCAGACCCTTTCTTACAGGTTTAGCTACCAACCGCCTGAAAAGTCATTCAAAACTTTTCACTTGCATTCAGTAGCTTTCATAACTTTGCCCGAAGAATATTCATTGATTAAGAATGCCGAATCCAACGCTACGACAAGATTATCGACCTTGGATTGATTAACTGCGGGGAAAAGGCCTTTGCGCTGTCCAGAAGCAATTCCCACAGAGTGCGAGACGTGCTCGTAATGCGGAACTGCGTGCTACGAAGTAGGTATCGGCCAACCATTGTAAAATAGTACATGACTCAATTGAGCAGTGGGGAGCTCTGACAGTGATGTAACTAAAAAGGAACGGACTAACTATTATCAACTTGTTCTACTCTAGTAAAACCTTCTAGATGATGTCAGGACGGCGCGAAAAGAACAGACAAAAGGGGCACAAGAACACCAGAGGACAGGCGCCAGGACTTGTGCCTCTTTTGTCTTTGTTCTTTTCGCGCCGTCCTGACATCATCTAGAAGCTATGTACAAACTAGCCCAAACCAACGTACTTCTAGTAAGAGCTCCTATCGTAGATCGCTGACTATAAGCGGACAAAGTTCTTAGGCAGTCACAGACAGATACTTTCGTAGGGCATAAAATGTTTGTAATTGCGATCCAAAAGCAAGCAAAATTGTTGCTCTGATCTCCGAGGCGGTGACAGCGGTGACGGTGTGACGCCCCTTGTGTGACGTACCTACCCAACCTGTCAATTCTTGTCGCCGCTGATATCGACATTCCTCCGTTTTTTGCTGCCCTCGTAATAATATCATTTGAGTAATACTATGTTTCTACCGCCCTACAAAATTCTTGTAACTATGATTGTTTTCTCTCCAATATTCTGTCGGCTCTTTCCTTGTAGCTACTGTAATGCTTCGTTGGCCATTAACACTCTCGCTAAGTTTATTTGTATGATTCGTAAGGTATCGAGCTTTGAGAGACTGACTTGTGATTTTGCGTCAGAGCGTTTCGCTTAATGAGTGTTTGATGTTATGCTTGGTCGCGAAGACTCCGTGGTGTTGACTTTCCAGTGGGTTTTTTCTTGTTGCAGTATTTGCTTGTGTTTCTCCGAAAGGGTGGGTTGCAGTAGTTGTAGAACTAAGGGCCTTTTTTAGGATTTCCAGAAATTTTAATAATTTTTAGAGGGCGTCCAACTGCGGCATCGGGAGGTCGTAGGCCGCACATGGTTGTGATTACAGCTCTGAAAACCCTATGCGTTAATATTCTCGGAACCCCTCTCTATCTCTTATCATGCTGTGAGGTTTGTTCTTCAGTCGGCTATGAATTAGGAGAAAATTTCGCAAACACGTATTTCTTCGCTTAATCTCTGAAAATGCTGCTTTGTGCAGAGGCGCACAAACAGCTCCAAAAAGTAATTTTCTTTTTAGCTTCCAGCTCACTCTCAAACTCCTTTCGTGTGGATAGCATTGAACTTGACGAAATACACTCAACATTAGCAATTACTAATAGTAATAAAGCTGCAGGTATACTTGAAATCACATTACGTATGTTAACAAAAAATATTGATATTCTGGGTCCAATATTATGCCATGTCTTCAATCACTGACTTCAAACCGCCAAGTAGCCACCGTCGCTAAAAACAGCCCGAATTGTCCCAATATCCAAGGACGGTGATGCTCAAGCCCTTATAGTTTTCGGCCAATATTCGTGCTAAGTGCCATTATTATATTTTTCGCGAAAATCCTTGCGAATCGAATCTATAGGTTTACATAAAAATACGACATAATTTGCCGACAGCAACATGGATTTCGGTCAAACCATTCAACCTCATCAGCTGTGCAGTAATTAGCACAAATTATAAACTCTGCTTTAAATGACAACAAACTTGTGGCTGTAGTCTTTCTCGATTTAAAAAAAGCACTACGGTTTTAGGCAATGGATTTCAGAGTTGTTTTCTAGTTACTTCAATGAACGTCATCAGATAGTTGCATGAATATTGTCTCATCGTTACCACAACGTTTTCATACAGGTGTGCCCCAAGGGTCTGTTTTGGAACCCATGCTTTTTTCTATATATGTTTCCGACTTTCCACATGCCTTAAAATTCGGAGAAGTGCTTATGTATGCAGACGACACCACTATAATAATTACAGGCAATTGTATAGAGTAAATACAGTCCAAAGCAAACGTAGATTTGGCTACCTTCTCTAAATGGCTTTCAGCTAACAAACTTACCCGAAATGTCAAGAAAACCAAATATACTATATTTCACTCTGGTAGAAAACAAGTAGATGCTAACACTGTAAACATTAGTATTGGAAACTCCCTACTAGAATATACTCCTTGTTTGAAATATTTTAGCGTAATCTTTATAGACACCTGCACTGCCAAAACCATTTACTAGCAGGGGGAAGGGGGGCGAAGGTGGCATCCGGGTGCTATAAACTGCTACAAGCACGTGACTTCTCTTACACAAATTGATTACGTATTTCATATTTCTTCTTTATCTACAGTCATCTCTCACACTGTCTGAAATCATGGGGGTTGACGTACAAAAATATCTCTAGCCAATCAGGAAATTTCAGAAACGATCATTACGAATCATGACGCATTCTAAGCAGGATCGCCCCAGTAGCCCATTATTACACAACCTACACATATTACCTTTCGATTCACTACGCCTCCTAAAAACAGCAACTGTCATAAACAGTATCGTAAGAAACATCCACCCCTTCCATATGTCCTTCTTCCATACATCATCGCGTACTAACAGAAATGTATAGCATTAGGCAACTTTAATCTACCGCCCACGCACAACGTATATGGAGACCGACGGATCTTTTTCATTGGTGTTAAGATATGAAATACTCTTCCACAAAAACTAAAATACGCTCAAACTTTTACACTTACAGCTAAAAAATCCTTTCAGCGCATGCATTCAACATGTTAAAGGACATCTGCTCGTAGCATACGATTTATTATTGCAATTTATCGTGCATGATGTTTTTGAATTGAAGCGGCTGTTCCTTGTTCTGCTTTCTTTTGTAATTTGTATTTTTATATCCTCCCTCCGCTCATTCAAGTTTTTATTGTACATGTGACAAAGTGTCTGAATTACAGCATTTCATTTCTTGTACCAATAAATAACATACGGCTATGGGAATTTGAAGTTGAAACATCGGATAGAAGTGATGTTTTTCAGTTGTGTCAGCCTTGTTTAGTTTTTGTTGACAGACAATCCGAAAGCTCTGTTGATAAAAATAGATGTACAATTTCTCTTTTACAGCATTAGACCGGAGGTGGTCTGTTTTAGAAAACAATTTTTTATTATTTTAAAAACAATCGGCCGTTTTACTGAAAAAATGTTGTGCAAGTGTGCATTTGTTCAGCCTTGTCATATGAAGAAGGAAAATGCATGATTCGCAATGCCTGGCACAAAGGAAGAGCGTAGGCCAAGAGTCATCTGTTTGTGGCTGTGCGTAGAATGAGAACAGACAAATGGCCCGCCGTCAATTTACGGAAAGGTTTGCGCAGTACATTGTGAAAAACAGCAAACCTTTTCTTTGGTAATAACCTTTTCTTGGGGTGGCTTGTGCATGTGTCTGTACCCTGATGGTGAATATACTGGCCAGAATGGAAATGATAATATTTTTCCCTTAGCGAGAGCGGCTGCGGAGTAAATTATAACGATCGCCAGTGCTCTTGTAAATGTTGTGTAGGTATTTTAGCGTTGGATGTTTCTTTTCATAGTCAACATCACGTGCAGTAACGAAATGTGCTTTTCTATGCAGTAGCCGAAACGAACACCTAGAACTCCGCAATGACTAAGAGAACCAACCCTTTGGGCGTAGAAAAAGAACAGTTAGACAGTTGTTAGGGGCATGGCTTAACTGGAATGCTAAAAGGTGTAATTTGTGATGAAGCGTACGCTGTTCGAGATACAAATAGAGAATGCGGTTTGCGCAGTTTTGTCGCTGCGTTACCAATGGGTAAAAGAAAATATGAGTCCTGCTGTTATACCTGTGTATCAATTAAGACAAATCACTGTTTACAGCAGAAGCCAGCCCAACGGAAGCATACGCATGTCGATGCAGTGTCCACCGGCAGTATCCATCTAGCTTAATACTAATCACATTCTCACGATTTAGTGGCCACAGTGAACATTTTTACATGCTGATTTAATAGCGACAATCTCACACCACCGTGTCTCTCTAGAGGCAGAAACATGGATTTCCTATGCAGCACAGGTCATCGGCCCAATATTGCAACAGGATGGTCCCATCCTGGTCCTTGGTAGGGCCAGCTTTGCAAATACAGTTCCAATGTTGGGCCAATTACTTGTGCTGCTTGGGAATTGCCGGATTGCATTTGCCAAGGGGCTGTGGAAAACACCACGACTGGAAGACAACACGCCAGATAAATGTACACACAAGATACTTGCCTTGTACTTTGGGCTTCTCAGAGACACGCTTTTGTAGGAGGACTTCTCATCATTTTTTGAGACTTGGCTAGAGCCGAAGTTCAAGTGGGAAACGGTTTCAACTGCAATTTTCTGTAATTAAAAATATAAAAACAAAATAGCACCATTGGGGAGCAAACATACACCACCTTAAACTAGGCAGATTTTGAAGGGGTGATAGATTGGTGTAATTTAAATATACAAGATTGAAAAGCGGTATATTGATATTATTTTTTTGACTACTTGAAATGCCAAAATTGTGTACCTAGATAGAGCAAAGCAAATGGGTTTCAAGGAGCGTGTACATTAAAATTTATGATTTACTTACACACAGCAGGTGATTCAAAGACACAATAGCTTCTACATCTCCAGAGTTCAGCCTTAGAAATGTGCATGGTACAGTGAACTGAAAATCACGAGATACGAGCATCGTGTACTGACGGGAAAAGTCTGACATTCTCACAAAGCCGAAGTTGTTTGTACAAGGGTAATGCTCTCGTCATTCGTCCCTGGAAGCCGTGAAATAAAATTCTGATTAAGCTTTAAGGTGTTTTGTTGCGACTTAGATACGTCAGAAAAAAAATGACGACTGCCTCAATTTACTGCCAGGTGTTAAAGAGTTCGCCACAGACGATTTCCAGCGCATCGCCATCCCGCCAGTATGCACCACAGGAATATCGTGAAGTTGAATCAAAGCTGCCCTGAATAATTCTAGGTACAGTCGCGGACAAAAGAATATGGGCCATGTTTCGGCGATAAATGCTTCTGACGCGTTACCTAGTGGAAATTACCATAGGTTTCATGCATATGGAAATGGAATTTACTTTTGTCCTTGCACATAAACGCAGCAAGCATTTCAATTTCCGTTCTGCAACAGGGCACAAGAGTTCGAGCGTGGAAGCGTGGTCCATATTGTTCTGTCCGCGGCGGTACGTCTAAAACAGAACTAAGTGAAAGAATACTCGCAGCATTTGTTAGGCAGGAGTAGCTTGAGCAGATCTACGTCATACTTAATGACACGCTAATCCAAGGAGGTATACAGCTTCTGTAGTTCAGCATGCCTTAAAGAAAGAGATGGAGACTCCATGCGCAGATATTCATTTATCTTCACGGGCGGTTGCGGTGGGGAGCAGCTGATGTTTTGTCGGATGCTCTGAAAGAAGTACCTAATTCCGGTCAGGTGCTTTGTCTTCTCACCACGGGTTTTTCTCTATGAGCTCTGCTACTCACTGTTCTGTCACCATTGCTACTTCCGCCAGCCATTTGTCTGAGTTCCCGATTGTATTTAGGCATATTTTAGCTTGTTTCTTTGAGCTACAATGGTCACGTTTATAGTTTTTACAATGATTCGATGCGGTACTCTTTTCAAATTGTCTTCCCCTACAAGCCGGTATCATCGTCGCTTAGTAATCTCAAACAGCTCACGTGATGAACGGCCCTACGTGGTATACCAAACATGAAAAACGAAGAACTAACCTCTAAATTGCGGCTGCACTGTGACTGCTAGTTATATGCGCATATGGCCGCCGCAAAGCCCATTACCGACCTAACAAACACTGCTGCTCCGCCCGTATGCCAGTGGAGTGACAGTGTAAGCGTGGATTTTAAAGCGACCGCACTGGCACCTCCATGTCGGAAAAAATTTGTCCCGCGTCGGCGTTGGCACCCATCCGAAGCCTCGCAGTCGGATAGACCGGAGCAACTGGGTGGGCCGCCGAGGTCACGTGACTTTGTGGCGTCATCAAAACCAGCCCACCAGATTGTGAGCGAATGGACCACCATGGTAAGTGCCAGTTAAATTGATGGTTGCTCGCGAGAGGTTGCTCAGAAAGAGCAACCTGGGTCTCACAAGCCCTACCGGTAGCAGTACCTGCCATCTCAGAACAGTTGCGCATCGCTTAACCGCTGCACCACTGTGCCAGGAGGCGTATGAGGACTCCCAGCGACCTATGAAGGTAAAGTCGAGAATGACCAATTCCGCATATATGGGCATTAACCAACTAACGCTAACGCGCCCTACCCTTAAGGCGAAGCTTAAATGCCTCCTCTAAGTTTTTTTAGCTTTTGGAAATAGGGCACCAAAGCTGCTGCAAGCCGGGCGTATGAGGCGCCTCGGTTCAAGAACTATGATTCACCAAACAATCGTCTTGACGTCAGCTTAACTGGTGCCAGGCAGCACTACCCTGCATTCCGAACTGTAGCAACCTTCGTATTCAGATGTGTTTTGTCGAGAGTAGTAATGCTACCGCGAAACAATAAATGTCAATCCTTCTTCAAAGTTTTGCCGAGATGTCGTCCTTGGACGCAACAATTTTGATCGCTGATTGAATTAATCGTAGAAATTATAGAGTATGCCGTAGGTGCACCCCAGCGTGACGCTGTCCACGTCTCTCGCCTCAAGCCCTACCTCTCGTCATCCCTTACCTGGCCCTATTCTACACCGAGACGGAGTTTTTGCGACCGGCGCCGTAGAATGGATATTCTTGGTGAAGACGAGGTGAACGAAGTGTCTAGGAGGTGCGCGTGCTCCGGGCTTGGCTGCTCTGTGCTGTGCTCTGTGCGGGCCCTGTGCTCTTGACCTGTCTGCTGTGCCCGGGCTTTCTTGCGTCGTTCCCATCTTGGACCACGTAACAATATACTTCTAGTACTGACTCACCAGAAATTTGCGCACTGTACCGTTATTTCAAATGAGGTGGCGTTTAAAGAGCATATTATGAAGCTCGATCCATGGATATTGAAAGCACTGTAACCATGAGAGTTTGTGCATTTTAGAGAGGCATTGGAGGAACGAATTCGTTTATTCGCGCAGGCCTGTTTTCGTGTCAAGGAATATTTGCCTGAGTCTGCTATTTATCTTGATTCTAATCTAATCCTTATCAGCTCGTTGTTACCGTCTTGGAACCTATTAAAAGGGCACAACGACAAAAAGAGCTTATTTACTTGAAAGCGTCCGCAACCTCTGACCCGGAATGGTTGCCACTATGGGAGCTAAATGACGGTGCAGTAATGAGGCATAAGTACAATGCACCTAGAGCGGAAAGAGGAAGACGGAGAAAATAAGGCACTTTTGACTATAAGAGACTTCAAGGAAAGACTTTAACGAAGGCCACTTATTCTAAGCTAAGATGACGTTTCAATCTCGTGATATTACCCTGGTCTGCCAGTGGATGCTGCTAAAGATAAAAGTTCAATAAACCAAACAAATGAGGGACGTTTGAAAGTCGCGGGTATAACTGACTGATCACTGACAGAGGACCGAACGGAAAATGGATCCTTATTGAATAGGGCACCCGGGCTCTTTTCTGCGCGCTTAATAATTTTGTGGTATAGGCGAAGATCGTGTTTCACGGTTACATATATGTTATGATGTCTGTGGACGTTAATCTAAATAGTAATTGGCACACACCATGTCACAATCTGTGGCTCACCCGCGCTGCGGTGCTTCCCGTCCTGGTCACTTCGCTTCTTCAGCGCTGGCGGGGCAGAGGTTGTCACGTGTTATGTACGCCGCGGAGTGAAGGTATTTAATGGACGTCGCTTTGCACACTCCACGGTCAGGCAATTTTCGAAAGGCGCGAGAAATACTCAGGTTTGCTCAGCCACAGCGGCAAGGGTTGAAATCGTAAAAACTTATATTGCTACTACTAACTGATGTCTACAAATCTCTCATTCAAATCAGGCGCCTAACGGTACTAGCTAAAGAGATAACTATGAGAACTATCAGGAGTTAACATAATGGGCCCGTATACCAATATCCGCCAACACTAGTGTTACTATGCCGTAAAAACATTCCCTTTACCTGATCAATAACGCAGTTTCTAAAAATAACTGCCTGGCTTCGCTGAAAGACGTGATATAATATGCTCGCGGCTGAGGGGTTATACCTGTGTCATGTTACGCCTATTTTATTGATGAAGCGGCTGCTACCGTGAACCTGTTCCGCACATGTGAACAGCATTGCCTCAAAACAACCATCTTTAATTCATTTGTCTCGCGCTCCCACATGTATTATTCCCACTAATGAATTGATTAGCAAGAATAAAAAAGCGCATTATTCTTGCCTAATTGTTCGCCTTCGAAACGCCACTGAGGTAGTTTTTGTACGAATATACTATTTTTCTACGCTAAGCTAGGTAGGAGCACAGAAAGATAAAACCTCAAAGAGCCGCTAAAAGGAAACAGTATCTGAATAGCCTAGCGAGAGTGCGTGACTCGTAATTTTGAGAGCCGTGAAAGGTAGTATCTAATAATTGTAGCTTGCGTTTTTTGTTGATAATACAGTAGGGGGCGGCTTATGCAGATACCGTTGTTGATATGGATGCTACAATGATATCATAATTCACCTGGTGAGATGGTCTTTACAACTGAAGCTGATCACCCTGCCTGAAAAAAAAACAGAAATGATTCGACACGACGCAAGGAAATCTCTTCAAAAGGTTTCAAAAAATACTCCCTGAGGTCATGCGATAGAGATTCTGGTAAATTGAAACATCGTGCCGTATTGATTCTCCCCTTCTGTCACAGCTCACAGAGATAGAGGGTGGATTAAAGGGTGCACGTTTCTTCCTGTCTCAAAGTTAATACGAGTTTTTTTCTACGAGTTTTTTGCTCTCTAAATTGCTCTAAAAAATTGCTGCGGTTTACGCAGCAATTTTTTTTACACGTACGCACTACTGTTGGTTTGGGGGTTTGATTCGCCGTCGGCATTTTATTTTGAGTTCCTTCCCTTTAGGGATTTTATTTTACAGAGTTCATGTTTAGACTCTTCTTTCTGGCAGCGCTCGACCTGTATCTCTTTTCTTCTCTTGAGCACTCATAATAGCGCTCTTCGCTATTATGAGTGTTCCAATTTACCCGTACGTACGTGTAAAACAAACGGTGAGAATTAAACCTACGCCTCTCTCTTATGTGATGGACAAAATTAAATAGCCATGCGTTGAGCTCGCATCACTCTATGAAGCTACCTTTTGCACGTAATGCGACTCCAGTATATTAAGATATCTGCTCGATTTGCGCGTCTTATTATTCGGTGTGGCACGCAGTTTAAACACTCTGAAGTTAAAAATTGTGTTATGAGAGCTATCAGTAAGGTTATTTCGCTCAGTGGCCAACATTGTGATGAATTTTCCAGAGATGTACAAAAGTGACCATGCGCAACTACAGTCTCTCATACAAAAATTTCCTATGGCCGGCTATAGAATTTTGGTCCAAATAGCTATAGACCTTTCCTATTTCGGTCTATAGCTGTATATACAGGCTGATATATTTTTCTATAGAGAGCTTAAGACAGTTGTATGGATCCAAAGCTATAGCTTTAGTTGCATAGAGTTTTCAATACCTGGCAATAACCACCTCTATGGGTGCGCATAGACGTTCATAAAAGGCCATAGACGGACATAGCTTTTTCCACAGACTCCCTTAGGACGTTTTTGTATGGTCTGTTAGTCTTGCTTTTTAAGCAAAGCCTTGCTCTGTCTATATGATCAATCATAGTTCCTCCTTCATCGCAGACAGCGCCAAGCTTCAGTATTGATCTTTTTCGCGCGGAGTGGCGCTGCCCTTGTCAGGAGACGAAAGCATGAATAGCACGTTGCCTACATCTTCCCACCAAGAACGTTTGCGCTACAAAGAGCCAATGCTCCTCCGCTAATGCGCTGTAGATTTCTTGCTGTTTCACCGCGTTTACAGAGATTGGGCGAGAGTCTAGCGCTGAGGGACTACTTATTTATAACCACAAAATATTCCGTGTGCTTGCTACGTTGTTCGATGCATATTTAAGAGCTGTTTGCACAGCTAACATTGCGAAAAGCTTATTTTGGAGTAGTTCCTCTGTTCCCTGTTCTCTCATATTCTAGATAAATAGAAACATTGATTTCTCCGGAAGCTTCGGTTTTGATTGCCAGACACTTGACACAACCACCTTAAACTGCTAGATAAGGCGATGACATATTCGGTTCCTCGCGGAATACCATGCCCTATTGCATGCATATTCGATAGGTTACGTTTAGACGTCGCCTTCACGTGCAAGTACTTGAACTTAATTGGACAAGCGGACCCCCCTAACTGTACCACATGTGGCGTGCTAGAAACTGCAGACCT
Source organism: Amblyomma americanum (assembly GCF_052857255.1). Classification (NCBI taxonomy): domain Eukaryota; kingdom Metazoa; phylum Arthropoda; class Arachnida; order Ixodida; family Ixodidae; genus Amblyomma; species Amblyomma americanum. The sequence goes on along the minus strand of NC_135503.1, from coordinate 79,515,207 downwards.
TGTTTTAGTGGCGTGCCCACCATATGCACGAGAAAGACTCATGCTAGCATCTGCCCTGAAATCTTTTGACACCAGGGCCCTCTTGGAGGATTTCATCGTCGGCGTTTGGCCAGATAGTGCGAAAACTGTACAGGCAACGCGAGAGCTCTTACGCTTTTTAAGCGACACTGGCCTTGCCTCGCGTTTGCGATGTTAGAAAATGTGCCTTGTTTTTTTTTCTCTTCTTTTTTCTGCCTCCTCCCATCGTCATCTTCCCTCATCGTGACCCGCTTTTTTCTGAAGACGGGATCCGGGATCGCCTGATATGAAGACGACGCGGATCCTGCTGCCGCCGAACTACGCAAATGTTCAATAAAAGTTTTTCACTCACTCGCTTCTCTTCCTCCAGTGCAGAGTAGCAGGCCAGATATTTATTTTCCCGGCCAACCTATCTGCCTTTCCTTCTATAAACCCCCCCCCCTCTCTCTCTCTCTCTCTCTTTCGGTTTTGATATTTTTGTCGCGAACACTACTTTTTTTGCTCTTTTCGTATCTTACAATGGTCCTGCAAAACGACTTACTGTCAATATTTAGAAAAGTTTTGTTCCACAGATATAAATCTCGGTATAGATTAATAAAAAAAATGTCATGCTTCTATCGTTTGTTTTGTAACAGTGGGGAAAACGAAATATATAAGGTTCTTACGATATTTCTTGCCAAGCACATAAATCTCTTATACTTCAAATTCTTGCCAGGAACAACATGCATTAAAACAACTTTCAAATAACCCTTGCCATAGAGTGAGAAAAGGTGTCAAGTTTACGCTTCCTTCCTTCTCCTCCGATTCTGAAGCCTCGTGTGTGATCTTTATTGCGTCCCCCAGTAAAGTGCTTTCGACAACTGTCAACCTAAGCTCACCGTATAGCGACGTAGCAGTCGCATGATATCCCTGCTGCCTTGAAATATCACTGGTAATGCAACATAACATTGACTAAGGGCTTGCTTGCATCACTGAATGTGACCGAACCGTCATTCCAATATAACACACTACAGGCGTCGCTGTTGTTATGAGATATGTGCAATTTCGTGGTCCAAACACCTTTACGGATGTTTCTTAAGTTTGCACCCAGAACTAAAACAAACCTTTTAGCAAGCACGGACAATGTAAGAAATCGCATGGAGTATACTATATAAAAAGGTCGCGCTGTAATATATGTCTGCGCCAATCACACCCCAGAAATCTTTCTTGGTTCGTCTGATTACTTTTGAATTATCTCATCTAAAAAAACATTCTTCGATGCAGGTTCGATCCCGACGACGGCGGTCGCATTTCGATGAAGGCGAAATACTAGAGGCCCATGTATTGTACGATGTCAGCGCACGTTAAAGAACCGCACGTGTACAAAGTTATCTGGAGCTGTCCACCTCGGCGTCCCTCATAACCTTGGTCGCTTTAGGACCAAACCAGAACTAAACTATAGAAAATTCTCAAGTGTTGCTTGGACAAAAGATTTTGGAAGAACGGTGAGTCAGTGGACAAAAACTCGGCGATCAAACTGACGCTCCGCCATACACTTGCTGTCAAAAATGGGGCTCGTAAGGCGCCACTAGTAGGCGGAAAAGCATGTTCGTCACCACAACCACCGAGCCACCTTGGCGGCTTGGTTACAGAAGTTTTCGGTGTTGTGTTACCAATTGCTTAGGTATTATTACGAACATCAAATGTTGGCTTAAAAGAGGAAGGAAGTTCCCGTGTTAGAATATGGTGTGCTAAGCCTCCTGTCAAGGTGGTGTGAGAGTGGCGGAGGCTATAGAGACGTTGCACAATCCAAAGGCGCATGCCGGAGGTTTATGAATTTTGTGTGAAGTGTAATGGTCAGCCCTATTTGTGAAGTGTAATGGTCAGCCCATTAGCCCTATTTAAAATGACGGTGAATACAGCATCACTTCAGCACGATTAGCCTCCAGCACGAGGTAAATTCAAAAGCTATTTCACTGCAGCAGGTTAACTGTAGTTGTCGGTGCACAACGCGTAGAAACATTTGCGAAATCAGACCGAATCTAGTTGTCTACTTACTGTCTACTTTTCATTAATAACGAAAACATTCAAACGCACATAAAAACAGTTACTTAAAACCACAAATCTCTTGCTAATCTGGAGAGCAAAAATCGTGCTCCGTGGTGGTTCAAGAACAAAATCGCTGCTTTCCTCGGTCGCTCTCAATTTCAACTGACCAACAGCCTTCGAGCTATGGCACTAAAAGCGACTATAGAAATATTGACTACCGTGGAAGGAGTTGCGCGTGGCTTCTATCATTCCAGAAAAACCTTCCCTCTTCTCCCGTCATAAGCGCAGTTATACGGCTGCATGCTGGCGGCCTTGGGAACAAATAAACAATCGTACAAAGCTTCGCGTCTATATTAAAGACATCCAGAGGCCTCTTTTCCAAGGCGTGTTCTCATCTCATGCTGCGGCGCCCCCAAAGTGCTCTTGCGCTGTGCCGCAGCATCGACCGCAAAAAGCGCCCTTTTTTTCGATCAATAGACTGAAAAGACGTGCTATGACACAGATTGAGAGCTATGACGTGAGTTCCACCAGTCAACAGCCTCTACCCGTGAACTTGGTTTTTGGTATTCATCTGGTTTTGCCGAGAAACCTTATCATGAAACTGTAGGCTGAGATTCACCCCGGCGTTGCTCATTTACTTTTTGGCCGCTTGTGACTGAAGAACCTTAAACTCGGTTAGAACGTTTGTGCTAAGCGCGACTCAACTGCCGGAGAAGCCGGCATGGTTCGGTCATTTTTCGTCGCATTAGAGCCTAGTTTCCTTTCCGTATAGGACGTTATGTCCCTCTGTGGCGCCCTTAATTCTCAACACAATAAAAGCTCTTAAAAAAAGAACAGGACATTCACTCCATTCTAAGTCACGCCTAATGAATTCATTGAAATCGGGCCACACTTATCTAATATGTCCGTGCCCATAGCTTTGTAAACTTTTTTGAATGGCGATACATTCTTGAACGCTACAGGATGCATACTGATTGGAAGAAAGATTGCAATCACTGTGCTGCAGCTGATGTGGATCCCGTCAAGTCATTCTTGAAAGAGTCTTGAGTGGTTCGTCAAACTGTGCTTTGGTTGTTCCCCGTAAAGGCACATGGCGACGTTCTGCGCCGCACTCGTTCAAAAGCTTTATGCTCAGTGGCTACCTTTACATCACTGAGAACGCACTTCAGGAAAAATATTACTCTTGCAGCACACGAACAAACACCACATCGGACGCCCTCTTGCAAGACGACTTAGTTCGCTGTTTTTACCCGAGGCAGAGAGCAACGACGAATTCCTGACCAATGATTGGTACCCTGAGATTGAAGTTTGTTCGATTCCTGCGAAAATCTGAACACGCTCGATCAGCTTCAGTCGGGTGACGGGTGGACGGAAAATCAGCTCTACAACAAAGTCATCGATTTTCGCATGCTGCTGACTCTTCCAGACATTCTTCTTCGTTATACTCTAATTTATAGGGACGCGCCGTTGCCGTCCTGTCCCGTGTGTTTCATGATCCAACGGCAAGGCCTTGTACAACCCTCCATCCTAGACTCACGACTCTTGCAGTGGATTCTTCTCTTTGGTCTCACCCACAGCCACCTTTATCGCTCGACACGCCCATTTGTTCTCTCCTGACTTGCAGTGTCCCTGGTGTCCACGATGCTGGGAAGGTCATTCGGCCCACTACGATTGTATTCCTTGTCTGCTTGCCCCGCCTGGATTGTGGGAGTGTTAATTTTGGGCGTAAGCATCACCGCATAAGAGAATGTACGTGCCTCCGTGCCCAACCTGAGCAGCCACACTCTACTGGTGAGCGCTATTTGCACCGGGGAATATCTACCATGCGCCCAATGATGAGCCAGGCAAAGCATGTACAAAACAGACACTGACTACTTTAGAGTGTTTGGAGCCACGTTCATGCGCTGCGGCCGTCCTTGTTTCTGGGAGCACGGACAGCGTTCGTGCTGCGAAAGAGCTGCTAGAAGTATGCACTAATACATGGGAATACGCTGCACTCACGATCTTGTGGTCGCTTTTTAGGACGGTCTTGTACATGAGGAGGAATCGCTTCTACTTGCCTTGCAGACGATCGTTGCAAGCAATAACTGGCCCCTCAGGTGAGACAGCTTTGTTAATACCAAATGAACATGAGAGACAAAAATAAATATGTATGTCCGCAAATGTTTCGTGTTCGCAACAACTTTAGCATAGAACAAGCGATGTGTGCGGCATGTGCCTATGTACTTTCTCTTTTCTAGCACCCATGATGCAGCAGTGGCTATGGCTTCTCTCTGTTGAGTGCTAGTTTGTCGGTTCAATTACCGTATAAATTGAGCTTCGAACGATTTAAAGTATACTAAACTCTTTCCTATTTCTCTGGATGTTTCCCATTCTGCGTGCACAGTAAAAACATGAATTAGGAGGCAGGAAGGCGAACTCGGCTCTCAGTTGAGAACTGCCAGGTTGGGAGTTTTTCCGGAACCTCTAAGTTGTTCTCGTTGTGTCGTTTCTTTTAGCGATCGTTCCTTGTGCCCACAATTTTGTCCGTCTCTGTCCTCTCTTTTCGCGCTTGTTCTTTTAGTGCCAATTTGCCCTCAATTAGTTATGTACTTTGAATTTATCTACGTGTACATAATGATAGTGTTGTAGTTTGAGCCCGACTGTACACGTGCCCTAGGTTATCTAGCGGTGCGTATCATATAGGTTAATTGCTTTTTCCATTAGTGGTAAAACATGCGATATATTAGAACCGCCGTGGTAGCTCAGTGGTTATGACGCTCGGCTGCTGACCTGAAAGACGCAAGGTCGATCCTGGCCGCGGAGATCGAATTTCAATGAAAGCGAAATTGTAGCGGTCCGTGTACTGCGCGATGTCAGTGCACGTAAAGAGCCCCAGGTGGTCGAAATTTGCGGAGCTGTTCACTACGGCGTCCCTCATAGCCTGAGTGGCTTTGGGACGTTAAACCCCCGTCAACCAAGCCATACCATGCGATATATTCAAGGTATGAAATGCCTCAGTGAAGTTATACATATCTTTTGAAAAACGACATTACCTCAGCCATTCTTAAAATCATAGCCAGCACTTTGTTTCTACATATAAGCATGCGCTGTTTGAGACCGTTATCAAAGTAACCTGTCTGAAAGATGCCACCGAAACCAAGAAACATAGGGGAATGTTTTCTCTTATTTTATATTTTGACGCTTAATCAATGGGATGATAACAGCACATCTTATTGCTAAAAGATAGGTAATTATAAAGCAGAATAAGTAATTCATCCTCCAGCCTCAACACCTGACCGCCTGAACTGTATTACGGTTCTATATTACTGTGGTGTGTCATGTAGCTACTGTACAATGCATCATGCTGTAATAAAATATTAGCATATTAACAATTTGGCTCTTCCTCAAAGGCTCCCAGACTGCAGCAGATTAACGAAAAGGTCCAAGATCAGACGACCGAGAAATATACCTTCTGAAAAAGTAACAAACATTTTTATTTTACTCCATAAGAGTTAAATAATGGGAAAATAATTCCGAAGTTCTACCTTTAAAACCTCCGTGTAAGCATCTAGGCCGGCAGCATGCTTTCCTGAAAACTTCACAGGTCGGGAATAAATTCTTTATTCTCTTTTGATAAAATAAAGCGCTTTCCCATCTGGGAATGCGCCAGGGGCAAGTTAATTTGTGGCCGTCTGTGCATATTTTCGGCATGTTCCTGTTTAGTGTGTACTACCTACCGTTCATTCGAAACTACCGTAAACACGCATAGGTAGACCCCCCCCCCCCCCCTCCCCCTAATTTATGGTGGTTGTTTTTTTGAAAAAGTTCAATTTAAACACGCCAATATATTCCGCGGTATTAATGAACTCCAGATGACCGAAATTATTCTTCCCAGCCCTTCAGCACGTCTGGGGTGTTAAACTGCACCTCCAAACTTACCAACCCACACTTCGCGTTTCTTATCGTCGTGCGCGCTTACAACTGAAAAATATCGAAGCGACGCCGAGAAGGAAAAGAACAGACACTAATGGGGATTGAAAACTTAGGTGACAGCCAGCGCTCATATATGTCGTTTGTCTTGTTTGCGTTTTCGACTGTTCTCTTCTTTTTACAGTGGTGACGTAAAGTCGCTATTAAGCTTAGAGCCATACCGTCTAGTAACAGATGCTTAAAGCTCTTAGATTATGTGGAACGAACGCTTCTTGTTATATCTAAAAACGTGTTCAAGGGGCCGGCATTATAATTAGAATGATGGGCTGTTCTTAATTGCATGTAGAACGTGTGCAGTTGAGCAGACGTAAGTAAGTGTAAACAAACTAGAAACATCAGCGAGAGCTTAGCCGTGGTAGCTGAGCAGTGAGGGGCATCAGCAAAGCATGGTTTCGGTTGCGCTTCTTTGAACCGCACGGTTCTCATCCTACACACACTTTTGCCTTTCGAACATGTTATTTATTGATAGAGTTTTCTACGGGAGAGGGCGGATGGATGTACAAAAATAAGCAGAGAGAGAGGGAGGCGAATATTTAGAACTTCAATTATTTCCCAAGTAAGTATAACAATGGCACAGCCCCGTCAGAACGATTTTGAAAATATAAGATAAGGCTGGCATCATCCTCACAATGCCCGTTTCCTAGAATATCTGCAGATTCCAGTGCTTTCAGTATTCAGGTGATATCTACACTCCATAAAACGCTTTCTCTAGACTAAATGTAACCTTGGAGATGTTGGGCGTTATAACAGTGAATTTTTACGTCTTAAACTCTCAATCGCTTTCGCACTGTGTGTCAGATATCTTCACCGCGATGTGTGCCCAAGCACCGGAAAACACAATAAAGCCTCATGGGGCCAAGATGAGTCGTCGGTCAAAAAATTCGCCAATTGGCTTAAGTGGAGGTCTCCGGAATAACCTGGACCACCGGGGATCATTATTCTGCCATATCAATGCACGTTAGAGATCCCCAGGCGGTCGAAATTATTCTGGAGACCTCCACTAGGGCATCTCGTCCTTTCTTATTTCGCTCCTTCCTTTTTGCCTTCCTTTACGGCGCGGTTCAGATGTCCGCCGAGATGTGAGACAGATACTGCGTCATTTTCTTGAAAACCAATTCATTTGAAGGGAAGTCATGTCACAAGACGGGATTTTTCCCACTGACTTGAGGGAAGTGACGGCAGCAGATTTGAAGTAGCATTTCTTGCTGTGAATGCGGAAACTGATGCTGACGGTCACGCATGGCCAACACCTGACGTATTTAAGTCTTACTTTAAATTTTTATCCGATTTTTTCACAGTGACATTGGCTTTGGCGGAAGAAGCTTTGGTCGCCTAAGTTCAGGGTGCGTAAACATTAGCAGTTGCGAACAGCTTAGGAGAAGTTTTTAATACTGGGGACGACCCTATAAATGAAGACTTTAAATGCTGAGTATTTATTCCAGCACAATTTATACCACTTGAGATTTATTCTCCATTGCGGATATCATCTCGATAGAGATGGCTATATACGTCTTGTGACTTGCGATCAATTTCATACATGCCGTTTCCTGGAAAATTTAAAGCCTTCTAGTGCATCGCATGCTCAACACAGTTTCAGGTACGTGTAGGCCAATAACTGCTGACATAGGCGCACTTTATTGGTAACTGTTCCGTGATTTTCGATAAAGTTGGCCCAAGCATTTCAACATGACTTAATTACCATTACTCAATGGTAATGCGTCAGCGTTAGATCTTGTACCAGAGTTCATTCACACAAATTGTAATATAAGTTATTGGCTCAAAGTTCCGGCTGTTCCGTGTGATTTGCTGGATGTTCGTGAGATGGCGCTTGAGGTATGGTTGCGAAGCTGGATCGAGGCACCCTAGTTACCAATAAACCGGCCACTGTACCGGCCACTGTAATTCCTACTGATGTTTATTCTTCGGAGCAGACGCGAGGCAGTGCAGTCCTTTATCAAGCGGAATTTATATAAAATGAATTGGAAGTGGCTACACAGTGAAAAATTACATCGCTCTCGATGAAAAAAGGGCGCTTGACTCTATCCTTTGACGTGTTTTGAAACTGCTGCGACGCGTCACATGCAGAATCAGTCGATGTGCCATCCCAATAGGAGGCGCGTCGGTTCAAATCTGTCTTTTTAATAGGGATGTCGAACTAACAGTACAGGCTCCTGTCCCCTTTTTAGCTCTCACGCGTGAAGTGCTTGCAGCCTATTACAGACGAATTCATGGCTGCCAAGTTCTCACTTCCATTGCTCTTCCTCGTTATGCGTTTCGTTGGCTCCATCGGGAACATAAAACAAGAATGCTGCACGCTTCCTGATCACCTCTCTCTAGCAGCCAACCCAGGAACAATGACCCCGCGACCGCATTGGATCCGACACAAATGAGCAGATGTTCTTTTATTCTATGCGAGTGCACTCGAACATTACGCGGCGCTTACCCTCGACACAAAACACTCAATCCAGTTTTTTCATCACGCATCGATAGCACACCAAAACTTTCTATCAGATGACGTCATTACGGATTGCTAGCACACCGATTATACCTTATTGATATATGTTTCTGGGGCAATTTCAAACATCCAGTTAAAGATTTCTTGCCAGTTCCCATTTATTCATAAGCCTAGCAGGTGATATTTTGCCAGGTACTTCTGTGAAGCATATGGAACAACACCTATAGACATTGGTTCCCAAAAACAATAGCCTCATGTGAAATCGATACAGAACATAATGCGTCTGATAACTGTAAGTTTATCACGCAGGAAACAAAATTAGTATCAAGAAAAATGGTCTACCTTGGTCTAGTATGTGAAGAGACAGGAACAGGACCCTTGAGGGCAAAGCGGGGGGGGGGGGCACGAACCAACCCTCCACACTTCAAAAACGATTACAAGCTGGTGTCCACTATCTCCACGTGTTAAATGACGAAAACTGACCCCTGCCAAATAAAGACTTCGGATAAGCCCGTCTACGGGATGCCCCGGCATGGCACCAATGGGCCATTTTTCCAGTAGTGTCCTGGGCACACGCGCATAAGCTCCTCGCCATCGTTATTTCAGGGAACGCTCTCCCAAATGGCTGACGATTTCGTTACGCCAGCGTTATTTTACAAAAAAAGTTTCTCCTGTGCCAACGACGCGAAGACAAGCAAGGCAATAATTAGCTACAGTCCTCGGCTCTTCAACGCACTCGAGGATGCGCGCGTCGCCCTCGCATGCAAGGACTGCCGGGAAAAACACGCCGCTTGGTTCCCAACGGACCTTGAGTAAGATATTGATTTGCTAAATTGCAGCACTCAGAACTTACTGCTCCCAATGCGTGTCAAGGAATTGGTCATGCACACCTGCTCTGGGAAAAAAATGGCCACTGTTCCTAACTTGGCCCTAAATTAAACCCAGGTGCCCTTTGTACAGGCACTCGCCAGGAAAACCTTTGATTGAGACTTGTGGCCGCTAGAGGAGCACACTAATAGAAGCAACTCTATTGCTTACAGGCTTCTCCCACGTGTGTGCAAGTCGGGTATTTTATTGTTATCGGCCAGTCTCAGCACAAGGCGAGTGATATGGGCGCGCGAAATCTGATCCCGTCCGGCATATTACTTTTGACTTATTAAATGGGCAAACTTACGTTTCCAATATCGCATTTCCGTAAATATTTTTGCACTGATGTCTGGAGCACATCAGGGGTCCTTTCCAAAAGAATAATTGCCAGTTAAAAAACAACCACTTTGCCCCATAAGCACGCGCATTTTCTTAATTTGGTTGAAATTCTCTACATGTGTTGTGGTCAACCAAGAGTGTCGTATTTTATATTGGTTTGCGGAAAGTAATAAGAAGGCAACGGTGTGACGCACTTATGCACCTGTTTTAATACTAATCTGAAAGTTAGACCATTCTTCTCAGTTAACAAAATGAATATTATTTGCCTTGCTCGTACTGGGAGAAGGGTAAAGAAAACTTCATTTAATTTAGTCACTTTACCAAAAACAAATCAAGAAGGCCGGCCTTTAATTAGGACTGTTTCCGAGCATGGCACTTGAGAGTATGTTCTATTGGGTTTGAAGAGGAGGCAATGCATGGCTTTAACCGCAAATTCATAGTCTAGTTCTACGTATTCCCAGCTTAAACCACAACGCTGCTTGGATTTTAGTACAGACACCAGGACTTATACAAACTGACATTGACAGCAGCGGTAGCACAACTGGCACATCTATTCAGTTGTCGTCTACATACGCAGAATTCTCGTCGGCCGCTCTCTTCTTTGCGGTAACCTGAAGCGGATCGTCTATTTACCAGGCTGCATCAAGCCGCGTGTCATCTGCACGTGGCGATTTTTCGACCGTATCTTTAGACCCCGGGACCAAAGATTTCCACAGCTAGCCGCCACCACCATCTCTGAGCTTCATTATTAAGTCACTGACCCTCACGACTGCGACTCATTGGCAGCAGCGGTAGCACAACCTGCACATGTATTCAGTTGTGGTTTATCTACGCTGGTTAGTCATCGCCTTACAAAAGTTTTCTATTCTGTCCACAACGTATTCTCTACGCATAGGTATCAGCCACCAATCACTTAATCGCGGGGGCATCCCTTTGGGCCTCGTTACTTCCATATATGGTTATGATTATTTATTGATTCATTATTCGCCCAATCTAATCAATGTAAGTGTGTCTTATTATCGTGAATCATCCGTTTCCTTCCGTTTCTTTTTTGATATTCCGCACAATAAATTGGTACTTCTCTTTCGCCTCCGCCGCTTTAACAACGCCACAATATGTTTTTGCGCCTCGTGTCGATAACTGTTGCTACAATCATCGCCAGCTGCCAAGAATGTCTTTGCAGCAGAAGAAGAAGAAACAACAGCACAGGAAGCCACTGCCCAACCCGCTCCCGTAGGCCGATCTGTAGAAATATCGATGAGTTTGTGCGAGCATCGCACAGAAAGCCCTTCAGTGAACGGAGACGACCCTTCAAGCGTCGAGGCAGGGCTTCCCGGAAACAATGGCAAGTCCTTCGTTTTGGCAATCGCGTACAGTTGCTTCGCCATGGGAACCATGGCGGCAGCGGCGTTCCTCACATTTTTCTTCGCGTGCCTTTCCGTCCACTTCGCCATGCATCGCGACCCGTACTGGGAACTGTCTCACCGGTGCCACCTCAACGCTAGCGAGTGCCCCCAGCAGCGCCGCAAGAGCCACTTTGGCGTTGCACCAGAACGAACGCTCGTGTGCACGATCGGGCCTTACGCGCTGCAGCGGCAAGCCTACCCGGCTGACGGCGTGTGCAGCGTGATAGTCTTCACCCACGTGCACTACGACCATGTGGCAAGCTCCATCGTTCCAGCCGTAAGCGGCACCACTGCGAAGAAGAGTTGGCGGATCTTCCAGAGGCGTGCGCTCCTGTACAACGACACCTTCTTCATGCCTTCCTTTGAGTGGAGACCTTTCCTGTCCACCCTGACCGCACGTCGAGCCCGCGAGGTCAACGCCACTCTAGTGCAGGCCAACATGCTGGGATTGGCGCTGCTCGGCGTGCGTCTTCAGGTAGACGGCCTCCACGCTGTGACGTCGGCGCTCTTCCTTCTGCATCGCGTCAACCCGGGCATGTTCCTTGCCCTGGGCGCTTCCTTCGAAGGAATGACTGACATCAATTCCGCGACATTGATTCCTGCGGAGACGCTGGACGCCATGGTCACTCCGCTGAGACTCTTCGTACTTGAGACGCACATCCCGACCCCAGGAAGCATCTGTGTAACTGGATACGTGACACCCATGGAGCCATACGACGAAGTTCCACGGCTCACACTTCATGGCGCCTCGTCGTTGCTCTCTCACCGCGCGTTCACGCTGGTGCAAGCGGGCCGCCTCACTCGCTGCTTCTCGGTGTTCGCTGGAGCGATTGTCTTCCGTGCGGACAACACGTCGTCCCAACAGCTACTTCGGCCTGGTGACAAGTGCGGTTCGTGGCACTTCACGGATCTCAACACGCTGTGCAACGAGAGCCGCGTCCGAGTGGAGTTCGGGGTACGGGCCGCCTACGGTGACGTCCCCGGGGGCTTTGTCACGTTCGAGAGCGTGTACCAGGTTGACTCGAAGACGATCTCCATGATGCAAAAATTTCTCGATGCAGATAGGCCAATCGGCCTCGCGGTGTACGGGCTGGACATGGATGTCATGCCAGAGGCGACCTCCTTCAGACTGCCGTGTAGCGAACGGGAGTCGTGGTGTATGCTCGTCGACTCACTACGCGGAACGATGAAGTTTGTGAAAAGAAGGGAGATATAAGGAGGTGCGCCCATGACATTGTAGAAGAGCGTTACTTGTCTACAGCGCAGAATTACCCCTAAGACTCCGCTAGTCCCTTTAACTAGTAGCTAGTTTCTTTCGCTTGTGACTGGATTTAGTCTGCAGTTTATGCGCGAAGGAGTATTGAGAAATGCAAATACCGCATTACTACAGCCATTTCTTCGCCTTTATATTTTTGTCGCTTAAAGGTACTATAGCTTGGGAATCTGCGGCGTTATTGGTTAGATCATCGTCTCGTATCCAGATGCGAAATTTTCTCTATTGGTACCCATTGATTCGTTGAACACCATAACCAACACATCTAGATAAAGGAAATATACATTTCTTTACTTTCGTGCTTCCAGATGTTCAGTAACTGAAACCTACATAAATAAAAAAGTTAACAGCGCACTTTAAAAGCTAAGACAGCGTCACGGTAGGACTAGCTTCGTCTTTCGTTTAACTTTCCTTTCCCTGTAGCTGTTTATTGCGTCGATGTCGAGCTACTAGGCATCAACGACGAGAGGCAGACATGATCCCAGCAGTAAGGTTCAGAAGCAAAGAAAACACCGTCTTCTTCAATGACGCAATGCTGATGTTTAGTAATGATTAGCGGTGCGATCAAACGCAATCTATAATAAATATGCACGGATGCAACAACTTCAAGCCTGTCGAATGCCCGAATCTTCGCTGTCGGCAACCTCAAAGAACTGGTTTGATTTAATGTCTCTGGCGGTATAACGCCCCAAACAGACTCTGGCTATGAGGAACGCTGTAGTGAAGGGCTGCGGAAATTTCGACCACCTGGGGCTCTTTAACGTGCATTGACATCGCACTGTACACGGGCATCTAGCATTTTGCCTCCATAGAAATTATATCCCCCCCGGGGCCGGTATCGGACCCACGTCTTTCGGGTCAGCAGCCGAGTGCCGTAACCTGTGAGCCACCGCGGCGGCACCGGAACTGCCACTCCTTAACAAAGCAAAGGAGTAAGTTGGTTAATCTGCTGACATTTATCTATATAACGGTGCTGGTGGGTTTTCGGTGCAATAACACAAGCTGCGCAAAGACCTTTTTTAAGACTTCGTGCAGTCAGAACCTAGCCGTCTTTACGACAGTCTTGGGCAACAGTATAGTATTGTCACGAACGCCACCCGGAACACGAATTCACTGCCGTGACTGCTCGTGCCATTCATTCTTTGAAAACGGCTGTGTTATGGCCAACAACAACGATACCCTTGCAAGGGGCATTATTGAGGCCTATGAGAATATCAGATTGGTGCGAGGTTCGTTGCTGTCTCAATTAAGAGCATGAATATTTAGCTTTTTATTAACCCCATATTCTGATTGCGTTAATCACTAAATGCGCAGTATGCTTTGCCTTCTTGTACCAGGGCTGTTCGCATTCGTTGTTATATTTTTTGGTGATGCCGAAGTACACTTTAACGCTGGCATTCTGGAAAGTTATATCGGTTTTAATTCAGTGAAAAATCTTGCCTGTTCTTCCCTCGTTCTTGTGCTAGCGCGCTGTTGCGTCTTGGCACGACTAACCAACTTGAACATCAGTTTTTGTTGTTTTTAAAGAAGCGAATATATGTTATCGAGACTGCCCAGACACTATGTTGTGTTTTTATGCGGTTTGAGCATGTGTGTTCTATTACCATGTATGTCTTAATACGCCAGCAAAGACGTTTTTCTTGGAAATGAATACGATGCATGTCGTCGGCCTATCAAGTTTTAATGCGCTTGCTTTAACTGTGTGCTCCCGGCAAAGCCCGGTTATATAACCCCGGCACGCGGGAGGTCTACGTCCGCGGCTGTTAGGCCTGTAGAGCGAGGCGAGCGATCTCATGCGACTGCTCGGAACAAGGACATGTGAAACCTTCTCTTATTTCTAGAAAATTACGACCGCAGAAGAGAGGGAGCCATACGCTTTATGCCAGAAATATACTCAAATAAAATATATCATCAGTTTCGCGTCCTTCGGTAAAAGTTAATGCAACATGAAACACTCAGTTAAGATGAAGACAGAACAACGCGCGTCGTCTTGTCTTCCTTAAACGTTATTATTTTACGTTGCGCTAATGTTTACCGAAGAATATGCACCAACTCACCCAGCAAAAATGTTTACTTTAGAACCTTTCGTGTCCTTCCCCTATCACATCTCATTGGAAGCAAATGTTCTTGCACTGAACAAAATCAAGGTGCTTTTCCTGCGCCGTTTAAAACCAGTAAGCGTAGAAGATTGCAGATGAACTGAGCTGTGAAATATGTCGCGTTAACTCGAATACAACACATACACCGAAGTACTGTCTGCGGGATGAATCCATTGACAAGGAACTGATAATCCTTGTTAGACGGAAAGTCGGCCGTTGCCCATACAGCCTTTGGCCAGGCTGCCATCGTGCCAATGAAGCCATATCAACACTGCCATCTCAGTGTACCTTCCAGTCTGCAGTGAGGTGCGTCTTCCAACAGCACGCATACCAAGCATGAAGGAAGTGCATACGATTTGATTGTTATTTTGTTCAACAATTTTTTAATACCGATTTGATTGTTATTTTGTTGAACAATTTTTTTTATTATCGTTTTCCCTCTGGCGCTCCGTGCGCATGAAATAAGCTAGAACAAAACTCGCTGTCTCACCGGCAGCTAATAGGAGAAGAAGTGCATGCCTTCCAGGAGGAGGTTCAGGAAGCTGGCGCTGGCGAAGTATGCCTGTATAGTCGAAACACGAATACGCCCATATGGGATTAAAAAGGGAGTAAGCTGTCCTATAACCCTACGCTAGAGGACAGCTAACTCTTTGTTTACTCCTTTCCTGTTTCGAATAAGTGCCCAACAGCATGGAGAACTCACGGGCTGGCACAAAATTCCCATACACGACAACCGGCGTGACGGTGAGAATGGTGCCTACCAGACCGGAGGCGTAACAAGCAAGCACGGCCACCACGGCGTCGTGCCGGGGCATCTTGCTCAACACCACGCCGTAGAACGCGATGTCACGCTGGTCCACTTTCAGCCCTCGCTCAGCGACATGCTGTCTAAGGGGCACAAAAAAGGGGTGCTACATTTCCGCTGACCCGGCCCCTTTTGGACCGGTACTTGCACCTCTTACGGCGCAACTGTTGAGCGCCAAATCCTCTCTTCAGCGGAATCCGATGGTGAAATACATTGCGTGACCATCTCTTTCGTGTCTTGTGGCACCACTACACGTTGATGTCACTAGCGCGTCATCGATCACAAGACATCCCACTGCAATAACGACGACGGGTGCGCTGCTGAAAGCTGTCCACTTCCGGCGCAGCGGACCCCAAACGAGTCCCCCGAGTGCCAGGAAGGCGTAAGCGAGAACGGCTCGTAGCCTCATCCCCCGCCGTAGACTGGTCACGAATTTCTAATCTTCTAATCGACGGACCTCCTTCGCGGCCGTCGCCGCACATATACTGTCCGGCACATAGACTGAATGCAAGCTGGAATACGTTCAAGTTAGGCTTTAGGGCTGAAGTTAGGGATACGGTACGCGAAGAAACAGAGTATCCTATAGTTGTGATTCGCTCGAAGGATGGCTTGTCAGCGCCTTGCGGTGGGACACATGGTGGGCCAGGCATGATGGCAGCAGATGTCACGTTTTAATAGCTAAGTGTTCTCCTTTCGAATAAGTGACTGCAGCACTTTGCCAGAAGCGCAGTGCGGCACACTATGTCGCTTATACAAGTGCGAAACCTTCTTGTACAGTAGCAGGCGCAACACGGTATGACTTACCGTGGTTCAGATTCTTCAGAGCACATGTTGCCGAGCTTGTCTCCGAATGGCGTACCACACCTGCAACCGCCCATGTGGGCTCATAGCACGAAACTGACGACTTGGAAATGAGTGTAGTTGAAAAGAGAGGATCGCTACTTTTCTTCGCAGTCACATGAAGAATTCGCACGTGACTAGCGAAGCAAGGCACGGGGAATACTTCCCATAGAGGCACCAGCATTGGAAAGGTCCTTGAATTTCAGGTAGGAAAGAATTCCTGCAGCGCCACGGTCAGCAGAACTGAGGTGTAGACGACGTATCCCTGCTGAGCGCCGAAATGCAGCAACATGATTTCAGTTATGCGGAGGTTCCACGTCACTGAAGTGCAGCTGAAATTGGTGCTTTGAAGGTAAACAGTAGGTGCCCAAGAATGCAGTGAGCAACAGCCTAGCTGCTGTCATGAGCCAAGCCTTAGAGATTTTGTAGTGGCTACCAAAGAAACTGAATGCGTTTGCGAGCGAATTTATGAAGAGCACGGACGCATCTCCTTATTAGTCAAGGCATGGCATGTAATAAACATCGAGGGTACGATTTCTGCTGTACGAGAACATTTTTACCAAGTATTCGGTGCTGAACATAATGACCGACGCCACCTTTATTAGTGTGGGACTTTCTTTGGTAGACTTATTAGTGAATGCTGCGATGTCCAAGCTTCTGAAGTGACGAAAGAGACCATCGCGGACCATTCGAATTTATCTTCGTTTGGAATCGGCACATGGCCCCTATTAAAGCGAAAGCTTTACTTCACGACCAAAGCTGGTCAAAGCCGATTCATCACTGATGCCTTCGCCTAAACCTTGAATAAATAAATAAAATAAATTTCTCCGCGAATGGGATTCAAACCCACGGCGGTACGAGCGAAAAGATCAGCTAAGCTGACCACTCCTCGAGGGCACCATGCTATCAACTCAGCCGATACCCACACCTTGGCCAATCCCCCACCGTGGGTATTTGCCATCGGTCTTGAGGCAACAAGAACAACAACTGCAACTCACTCTTGCGCTGTGCATTGCGCATCGTCATCTTCATCAAATTCCATCTGCGGTGCGAATAAATATGATCAGCTTAACCTCGATCAGAGCTTAACCTGAGTTTAATATATCCGCGAGACGTGCCGACGACCCATAGAATCAAAACAACGATCCAATTAGGATAAAAACATTTTCGCCCGTCTGCTGAGTTTAACTACGTTAAAACCCTGTCATCTTTTAATCGTGTAACAGGGGGGAGATTCAGTGGTGCATGACCTCTAGTTCGTTCTGGTTTCGCATCCAGACTTGTTTCAAACGGCAATTTTGGCTCAAGAGCACTTTACAATGTATGAGGAACCCTGGCGAAATGCGACTATTTGTGTCCTATTTATTCGTGGTGCTAGAAATGAAAGCAAGAAAAATTTTATTTCCAGCAATCAGATTCAAAATGCTCACTTACTCAAAACCATAGATAATGTTCATTGTGCAAAAGAACCGGAAAGAAAGCGAGCTTTAAATTCCAGTCTTCTTCTTTCTCATATCTCCCATTTTTGACGCTATGTGGCGGTACTTAGCCGAATTATCATCGTCATTATCATTAAAAACAACGGTTGGAGAAGCGGTGGCGTTAAATAACAGTCTTTTTTATCGTCAAGAGTACGTGCAAGAGTACATTAGGTGCATTGTAGGAAACGTGTAGTGCACTCTAGGACTGGTGCTCGGCAATGTGCTCGGCAAGCTTCTCCGCTTTCGGTGTGTAGCCTCCAGCATGACTAGTGCGGGTCCCTTGCCGAGGGAAAGGAAGTGATCACAAACCTTGCACAAAAATCGGGCACCTTCACCACGGCCGGGCGCCGCCAGCTCGTCAACCGGCACATCGACAAAGCTGCAGTATAAGCGATTACGGTCCTGCGGCCCAAAGCAACCGAGATCTGCAGCGCGTGCTAGCGCCAACTCCTTCTCCATCGAAGATGGCATTCATCCGGAGCCAATTGGCGTCATTCTATTAGTGAGGCCACCTTGAATATTGGGACATGGGGGGACACATAGAACAAATAGGAACAGTGTTTTCTGCGTCTTCTTACGTCTCATTATTCAACCTATCTTCTCCTTCGGCGCGTGGCCGACGCGTTAAGGTGGTGTAATTGCGCGCTTTAAGCTACTTCACTTTTCGGCACTCTCTGCGAGGTATCACGCTGCGTTAACTATGCAAACGAAAGAACACAGAAATATCATAAGCGCAGGAATCAAAAACAAGCCAACAGCAGCGCCAGTGGAGCAACCAGCCAATACCCCCCTACGGGTAGGCGCCATTCCACTAGGGGCCAACAACAACAACGCGAGCCTTAACGCTATAACGTTGAAAGACGCCGCTGTGTTGTGCGATCTCGGCCCACGTTAAAGAGCCCCAAATGGACAAAATCAATTCTAAGCGATCCACTACGTTACCCCTCACAGCCCACATGGAGCTTACGGAACTTTAAACCACACATATCATGCGTTATTAGTCGACCTTTTTCCGTCTTAGTCTTAGACTCAAGTGAGCAACCGCCCACACTTTTTCCAAAGTAAAAAAATTTGCTAGGGGTTTAACATAATTGTAACCAGAGCAGACGTGCGAAAGCAGGTGTTCATTTTTCAAAAAAACCAGCAATAAGACAAGACTAGTGCGTGAAGGTTTCTGGTCCCAGAAAAATGGCCAAAGCTCGATGGCGCTGTACAACGCGCGGTTCCAAAGCTTTCATCCACAGCTAAAGGTCATGCTAGGAGCCGGGTCACCATTGGCAGCGGCGCTCTGGCAAACGCTGGCATGCTGTCACCAAGTGCTGACTGCAGTCCGGAGAGCTGAGAGGCTGCGAAAATTCTGTCTAAACAAAACTCTTTATTTGGGCTGACTTGCGCCCACAGTGAACGGAATCACTCGGCGTCGTCGTAGCGACAATTTTGCTCGGCGGTCGTCGTACAGAATGCGCGCCGCTGTCCGCCATGCTCAATTTAAAGCTGATAGCGAGCTTTCTAGATAAAGCGTGTTAAGTTACTAGAATGTTCTGGAACAACGCAGAATCAGCTCTGCCGGATCAACCGAGATACATCTTGTCGCGTCTTCATCGTAAACAAATCGATAAAAGCGGCGTGCCAGAAGCTTTGAAGAATGAACAAACAAACACTGCAAACATTCGCGGCAATACTTTGAGGGGTGGATGTCGAGGGTGAAGCGCAGGACAAAATTTGACTTCGGGGTAGCTCCAAAATCGAGATCAGGTTGAGCAAAATGAGTCATGTTGAGTCATGTTCAGTCGTGAGCAAAATTTCATAGGATGTGGTTGCACGACAAAAAATCTATTGCTGCTTGGCTGCCAAATGAAGAGCGCTGGTTATCATTCCAGTGGTGGCGCCGCGGTGGCTCCGTGGTTACGGCTCTCGGCTGCAGACCCGAAAGACGCGGTTTCGATCTCGGCCGCGGCGGTCGCATCTCGATGGAGGCGAAATTCTAGACGCCCGTGTACTTTCAATGACAGTGCATTACTGACCAGGCAGGCAGGCCAATAATGGAGTCACGGTTTATGAAGGATCAGAGCAAAAACTCCTCATTCCCATCCCAAAACCTATAACCCATTTCACCCATTTTCTCCGCTACGTCCCAGAGCAGATCAGGGGAGTTTCTGTGGGTCGCTATGGAGCTTTTTAACCCCCCCCCCCCCCACCGTCATTCTTTTTTTCATTTTCCCCACCCACGGATGGTAAAATTATGTCTCTGCTTTCGAGCCTTTTCATCTATCTTCAGATTGGATTAAGCCTGTTGTACGCCAGTTGTGCAGGCAATTTTTTATTCTCTTTAGGTTGCCCCAAAACAAACGAATGTCAGTGCACGTTAAAAAACACCAGGTGGTTGAAATTTCGGGAGCCCTTCAATACGGCGTCCCTCATAGCCTGAGTCACTTTGGGACGTTAAACCCCAATAAACCATTCCATTGATGGGAGCATGAACGCCCGCTCTCCTCTCGCCCGTTGCGAGTCTAATAAGGGGGTATTGCTCAACATAAAAAAACGAAATAGAAAATTTGCACAAGCAGGGGCACAAAACAATCAATTACCTTTTTTCTACAGCTAGGACTGCGCACACGTGGAAAGAAGTTTTCGTAATTAACTGTACGCGTAGACCTGGCGTGATGGACATGTTTTGGTACATAATCGCAATGGAATGCTGATGTTCGGGTTCCGTCTCTACTACCTCACCTGCTCCTGCGCCGATTCGAGGGGTGTATGGGGCTTTCACTTCCCTCCAAACTCGCGCGTTGTTGCAGAGCTTTGTAATATTCATTTGTTCATCCTAAAGGCCACCGTTCCCCGGCTTTATCACTGTATTTGTGACAGCAGATGTGACCAGATTTATCTCGAAACAGCGCAGCTAGTCAGAACTGATTCTACTTTGTTCGAGACTGCGTTTGATTACTTTGCTAGCTGTAACTCGAGAGTTCGTTGTCAGCTTTAAATTGAATTCACTCGAGAGCAGCGGGCATTCTGTTCAAGGACCGCCTGGCATGATTTTTGCAATCGCCGCCACCAGGTCATTCAGTTCTTTGTGAGTGCGAGTCAGTGCAGTAAAGAGTTTCTTTTGGAAGCATTTTCGCTGTTTTCAATACTGCCGAATTGCCGTAACCAGCTGATAACAATATAACCGTCGTCATATTAAACATACCCGCATCGCAGGATGAAATTTCATCTGCAGAAAAAACAGAGAGAATGGAATTTACGAATTCCAGCAAGAGGTGTGGGAATATTCGAAAATTCTGACTACGCACCTAATATTGCATGTTTTATGTTCTCATTAGATTCTAAACCATTACCTTATATATATTTCGAACATTTTCAAAGGATCGCAAACACGAAGCGAATTGAGTATGCTGTTGGAAACTCCTAAACATCACGGTTGGTTGCAAAAGGTCGATTAATTTTGTCTCCTTAGATGTCACACACAAAACGATGAAATGCAGACACTTCCTGACTCAAAATCAACTGAATCCGCTTATCGGAGCCTATATCGACATTCAAACTAACCGGATGTAGGTGTAGTACACGTTTGTAGATGGCTGCTTGTTCCTATGTGTCCTGACGTCTGAAGACATGACGTATGCTCGCGCGTAGATGCCTGGCCAAAAAGACTGTGGGTGCTCCGAACAGTCGATGCCATCTTTTTTTACTGGTTCATTGCATGCATTACATTGTATGCAAGCACTCTTTTTCCTCCTTTTGGGCAAGTCTTTGAATCCCTTACCGACAGCGACAAAGCTTGACTGCTCAGTGGGCTGCGTTGCCGGGCATGTGGTAACGACTACTCCATTTTCTCGCTTGTAAACAGTTATCGCGCATCCAATTTCGTAGTAGCGACTGCGCTTAGTCTTGGGATGGAGGATAGCGAATACTGCGTTGAAGAGTTAGCACAGCAGTGAGGTATGACCCGAAAACAAAAAGCAGGTATTTCTAATACTCTGCTTCAGCGTCTGCGACAATGGCGCTCTTAACAGGTGGGATGTGCAGAGCGGCCTATCGACCTGCTGCGCAAAAAAAAAAAAAATGCATGAAAGCTAAATACCTGAATCGCCTCTACAGTGTCGTTTGGTGTTCAGCTTTATGGCGTCGACAAATAAGTGGCCATGGCATGCCATTGAACTCCACATACACAGTGGGCGTGCGCCACCTATGTGGAGGCGGAAGAAGAGATGAAAGCGATGGTAGCTAGGGCCTCTTAAGGTGCACCATGGCTTCTGAATAGCAACGCGTGAATATGCCATGCTCAACACAGGTATTTGGTCTTCATCTGCGCTGTTTGAACTTCAGATTTTTAAACAAGTTCACTCTGAACTTCGTTTCGAACAGGAATATTTTTGATCCGAACTCTGCATTAAGCGTTACGGCTTCTTGTTCCACTCTTTAATGAAGTTGACGGCTTCAATGTGTGATAGTAAAAATTCTGCTGTCGATAAGCATCTCGGCGTTTGAGTAAAGCAGAAATTTGGGCAAGTTGGTACGTATCCATTTTGAAACAGCGCAACAAAGACGGGACGTGGAAACTGAGGTGTAAAGACAAACATGCGCTGACTAACAACTGGGTTTATTGAAAAAAACACACAAAATATATACAGAGTTAGGAAAGATTAATCGCCACCATAGTCAACTCATGCCACATGTGACGCCAGATATCCAATCTCCCCTTCGGAAAGGGCGACCGATGGGCAACTAATGCACGTTGCGCCTTTCTCACGTATAAGAAAAGCTTCAAAAACTTCTCGCGTCATCTTATCACAATGGCGAAACACGATATTGGTGTTCTTATAGTCGGGGGTACATTTGCATTTCTTGCAACGGAATGCGCCTTTAGTGAGAGGGTCTCCTTCTGTTTTTCTTTTTTCGTACACTTTTTCGTATTTGCATTTGCACCTTCTGCAGTGCACCGCCACGTGTGACAGGGGGTCTTTTTTTCTGGTGTTCTCATGTTCCATGAGTCGCTTGTTGATGCATCTTCCTGTTTGGCCAATATATGTGGCGCCACACGAGAAGGGAATTTGGTATACTACCCCTACCTCGCAAGGTACATAAGGGGAAACATGGCGCACCTGACACGCCCTTTTGTTTCCCTCCTGCCTCTGCCTTACCTGTCTACACATTCTGCCTAATTTCTTCGGGGCAGAAAATACGACGTCAACGCCATATCTGCCTGCCACTTTTTTGAGCCCATGGGACATGCTGTGCGCATATGGAACCACCGCCGGCCTTTTATTTTTATTTTCATTTCTTGCACTCGGCCGAGCCCCATACTTCACGTGCCTAAGCAATTTTTCCGCTGCCCTGGAAATGAGGTGAGCCGGATAGCCATTCGCGCATAATCTGTTTGATTGGGCTGCAATGCTTTCCCCAATCATTTCATGGCAGGACTTCTTGAGTGAAGATTGGAGGCACGACAAGATAATGCCTTCTTTTATAAGCTTGGAATGACCTGACCTGAAGTTTAACAAGGGCTTAGCCGATCTTGGCCGATAACACCAGCACACGTGCTTGTCTCGGGAAAACAAAACCAAATCTAGAAACTGCAGTTCCTTGTTCGTGGGTACCTCTGTTGTAAACTTTAGCCCACGCCCGTACTCATTAAACACCTTAAGAACATCGACTAACATTCTAGGCAGGCTGTCTGGCGGGGTAAACACCAAATAGTCGTCGACATAACGAAAAATACGCACCCCTAACTCCTTCGAAGCTTGCTCAATCGCCCTGTCCACAAAACTCAAAAAAATGTTAGCCAATACAGGTGCAACCCTGGAACCAATGCATACACCGGATGCTTGCACAAATGACTTGCCCTCCCACTCAACAACTGTTGCCGACAGGTAGAAGGACAAAATTTCTAAAAAACTTTCAACAGACACACCACATTTTTCAATGAATGCACTTTCGTCATTGTCCTGTGTGATGCACATTTTAACGGCCCTCATGAGCTCTCCGTGTGGCAATGAATAGTAAAGGTCCACTACATCAACGCTGAAAAACTTGCAGATCCCAGGGTTATCCAGCTTAAGGTGCTCCACCAGCGCATCCGAATTCGGAATCACGAATGGGTCTGGCAGGGCCAGCGCCTCCAGTTGCCTTTGAAGATAACCTGAAACTACATGCTGCTAGGTCCCTCGTTCGGAGACAATGGAACGGAAAGGTTGGTCCGGCTTGTGTGTCTTAATGGTAAAAAATCTTCGAGCTTCAGTCCTGCCGACTTATTCGCATCTTCAAGGACCAGCTGCGTGTGGCCTGCAAGTGTCAGCGGGATTATCGGGAGTGGTGCACTACGTCGGAGTCAGTCACGGAATTCCTCTGGAATGCAGTTCGGCCAACTCTGCCTAAAAGGGAGCGATCCAGCACGGAGCAAGGACGGTTCATTGACCTCAGCACCAAGGTTATACCTGAGAGACACAAAGAAGTGTTGCGGATGGGGCCAAAATTCGCCTTTGAACCTCGCCTGAATCCTGCAGAGAAGGTAGCTTGTTTAAGGAACATCATTCGTTTGGCTCCTGAGGACATGCGCCCGAGGTGCACTGAGGAATGTGTTACCGTGCTGAGCAGAACCCATGGTATGCAACGAAAGAGCGGGAACATGAAGAACACGGTTGATTTCCTGGCTGAAAGTGGGCTTGCGTTGATGACGGCCGATAAGGAGGGTTGCTTTGTGGTCCTTCCGGCAGGCACCTATGCGGATAAAGCTTCAGAAGCCCTGGGGAGAAACTTCAAGGAAGTTGACTTCAGTGGTTCTAAGGTGAAATGGCGGGTGGTCGAACTTTTGAGACACCACAATTTGAGCAAGCTGGCGGACGCAGCGAATAAGTCGGCAGGACTGAAGCTCGAAGTTTTTTTCACCATTTAGACACACAAGCCGGACCAACCTTTCCGTTCCATTGTCTCCGAACGAGGGACCTGGCAGCATGTAGTTTCAGGTTATCTTCAAAGGCAACTGGAGGCGCTGGCCCTGCCAGACCCATTCGTGATTCCGAATTCGGATGCGCTGGTGGAGCACCTTAAGCTGGATAACCCTGGGATCTGCAAGTTTTTCAGCGTTGATGTAGTGGACCTTTACTATTCATTGCCACACGGAGAGCTCATGAGGGCCGTTAAAATGTGCATCACACAGGACAATGACGAAAGTGCATTCATTGAAAAATGTGGTGTGTCTGTTGAAAGTTTTTTAGAAATTTTGTCCTTCTACCTGTCGGCAACAGTTGTTGAGTGGGAGGGCAAGTCATTTGTGCAAGCACCCGGTGTATGCATTGGTTCCAGGGTTGCACCTGTATTGGCTAACATTTTTTTGAGTTTTGTGAACAGGGCGATTGAGCAAGCTTCGAAGGAGTTAGGGGTGCGTATTTTTCGTTATGTCGACGACTATTTGGTGTTTACCCCGCCAGACAGCCTGCCTAGAATGTTAGTCGATGTTCTTAAGGTGTTTAATGAGTACGGGCGTGGGCTAAAGTTTACAACAGAGGTACCCACGAACAAGGAACTGCAGTTTCTAGATTTGGTTTTGTTTTCCCGAGACAAGCACGTGTGCTGGTGTTATCGGCCAAGATCGGCTAAGCCCTTGTTAAACTTCAGGTCAGGTCATTCCAAGCTTATAAAAGAAGGCATTATCTTGTCGTGCCTCCAATCTTCACTCAAGAAGTCCTGCCATGAAATGATTGGGGAGAGCATTGCAGCCCAATCAAACAGATTATGCGCGAATGGCTATCCGGCTCACCTCATTTCCAGGGCAGCGGAAAAATTGCTTAGGCACGTGAAGTATGGGGCTCGGCCGAGTGCAAGAAATGAAAATAAAAATAAAAGGCCGGCGGTGGTTCCATATGCGCACAGCATGTCCCATGGGCTCAAAAAAGTGGCAGGCAGATATGGCGTTGACGTCGTATTTTCTGCCCCGAAGAAATTAGGCAGAATGTGTAGACAGGTAAGGCAGAGGCAGGAGGGAAACAAAAGGGCGTGTCAGGTGCGCCATGTTTCCCCTTATGTACCTTGCGAGGTAGGGGTAGTATACCAAATTCCCTTCTCGTGTGGCGCCACATATATTGGCCAAACAGGAAGATGCATCAACAAGCGACTCATGGAACATGAGAACACCAGAAAAAAAGACCCCCTGTCACACGTGGCGGTCCACTGTAGAAGGTGCAAATGCAAACACGAAAAAGAGTACGAAAAAAGAAAAACAGAAGGAGACCCTCTCACTAAAGGCGCATTCCGTTGCAAGAAATGCAAATGTACCCCCGACTATAAGAACACCAATATCGTGTTTTGCCATTGTGATAAGATGACGCGAGAAGTTTTTGAAGCTTTTCTTATACGTGAGAAAGGCGCAACGTGCATTAGTTGCCCATCGGTCGCCCTTTCCGAAGGGGAGATTGGATATCTGGCGTCACATGTGGCATGAGTTGACTATGGTGGCGATTAATCTTTCCTAACTCTGTATATATTTTGTGTGTTTTTTTCAATAAACCCAGTTGTTAGTCAGCGCATGTTTGTCTTTACACCTCAGTTTCCACGTCCCGTCTTTGTTGCGCTGTTTCAAAATGGATCTCGGCGTTTGGTGATTTGGTATCAGCTTTGTTATTCTACAGCAACTACTTATTTCCGATTCGTATTCGCGAACCTCCGTCTTAGCAAACCAGCAATGTTAACCAGTGACATGTACTACAAACGCCAGTCTGCACTGATCTACAGCACGGCCACATAACGGGAAAAGGGAGGGATGAGAAACGGAAGAAATAAAACGTAGTAAGACTATTTCTACTCTTATCCCTTCGTGCTGCGTACTTCTTGTTAGAAGCACCGCTTATACAATTACTTGGCCTACAAAGTTATAAATTGTTGAATAGAGAGTGCTCCGGGGCTAGTTGGTGCTGCATGATATAAAGAAATCAGGAGGAAAACCATGCGAGGGACGCATGAAGCACTACTAACAACTGCTCCTTCGAGATGTCATACGCAGCATGTATGAAGGGTAGGGCGAGTATGCGAGGAGAGGGGAAGTTGAGGAACACATATAATGGCTCGTGCTTTTTAACAAAACAATTTTAAATGTGCAAATTCAGTAGAATAAATGTTTGTAGGTGTATCACCCACGCAACGATTAGAAAAATATCAGTGCTGGTGACTGTCTCAGGTGTCTGACTGTGTCCCTCGTACGGTTTTAGTGCTTAGTTCTTCACATAATTGCAAACAGTTCTTGGGGTACTTTTTTTTCAGAGGGCAGGATTTTTCGATTATGGCCTCCCCAGACCATGGCCCCACATGCGATTTCACTGTGGCTGAAGTATCGCTGCACAGAAAACCCAAAACGTACAGTCGTAACTCTCGTCATCAAAAGGAGTCATCCCAAAGAGCTCCAGTACAGAAAAACACGTGAACGCCATTTTGCTCTGTCATTTTAGAGGATGGAGGTTGAAATTTTCACGGGAACAGAAGAAGGGTGAAACGAGCAAGGCCATTGACATTCCTGCACATCAAATTAACTTGCACGAGCAAAATCCGCACGACATGTTCATTATATCCTGCTGGAAGCGGATCACACGCCATCACAGCCACGATTCGCTTTTGCGTCCTTGTAAACCGAGTTACCTTGCGCGGGTATATGAACTGCGGCGTACTCAGCCCGCCATATACTCGCAGTTTGAATTGAAGTTCATTATAGCCACGTGGTGGAACGAAAAACATAAAATTCTTATTTTTTTTCTGGAAGGCAGACTGAAAACATGGGAAGCGATAAAATCAGTGAACACTGAGGCATGCGCCAAGGGAGATATTTTCTACTCCATGGCCATAATCGCTGGAAATATGACTGTAAAACTAAAAGTACTGCAAATATTGCGGCCTTTACTGAGCATCATCATTACCGAGAACCTCTGCTATGTCCACATTTCAAACAAAACTTATCATTTTCGTGACTGCGTTCGAAAGCATTGTTATTGGGCTGTGCCCGGCTTTTCTGCTTTCCCGCTACAGGCGAGAAAAGCTCTGAAAAAAATTCAGGGATACTTCCACCACTACTTCACTGGTGTTTCCCCCTGTTCGATCACATAATGCAAGGTACTAACAGACGTATACGAAAAACTTTTGTTCAGAGGGGATAAATCAACCTGCCGATTAAAACCCATATTCTGCAACTAACTGTGGTGGTTCCCATCAGTGAATCGCGCATGATACACCTCGTTTGCGATGCGCCTTTGTTATTTGATGACAGGGTGTACAACACGGACTTCCGGAATGCTTGACCTTTTTTGGTACCTTCATATTTTTAAACCTCTCTACGAGCTCTTAAGACACACAAGTATTGTTGCTCTGCCCGAACTCTCAAGAGCCCCTGGAAACATTGCGGTTGCTATTTCAGAATCCGAGATTACCTAAATTAATGCGGAGCTATCCACTCCAGCTTATCCCGTAGCCTGTTCTTTACCTTTTGAAGGCACAAAACCCAAAGCATTAAAGCAGTCTTTTTTCTTAGAGCTTCCATTCAACTGAGATGACTTCAAAACCACAAATTCGAGTTTTTCCTTGACTTTGGTTAGACCACCGTTTTCGCTTTGTTAGTCTTCGAAAACACTCAGAGCCCCACTATAACAAGTGCCATATATAATAACCAGTTGGCGAACAGCTTGAACACCGCACTCCTTCTCTCCAAGCTACGGAATTCGTCTTTCTTGAGTCTCGCGCCTGTCTTGTTGCACTGGCTTTTCGGAATCTTTAACATATATTGATGTATGTATAGTTCATGGTTCAAAACGCTCGCTCTGAACCTCCCCCCCCCCCCCCCCCCCCCTCGCTCCCTCCTACCCCAACTGCAGTAAACTATGCCGATCTGGCCCCCATTCTCTTGTACGGTACTGTCGTTCTTCAGTGCTCTCACAACTATTTTCATGTGCAAGCACTGCCTGCACAGCAGTTATCAGAAGCATCATACCCCTCCCATATGTACCTTAAGTTTTCTTGGTTTGAAAACATTTGACGGATAGGGGTTCCTGCAAGCATAACACTCATTTGAACAGAAACCAGTGCACACACGAAGAAAAACTACCAGAAACACAACATAGCGCCGCGTTGTGCGTCATGTCGTCTTGTTTCGTCTGTGTGCGGTAGGTTCTTTTCAAATGCGTCCAAATTACTTCGGCCAGGTAGCCACTATCGTAAAGCACAGTAATTAATCCAAATTGTCACTAGTTACGACACTGTTGAGGATAACATACAAAATGTATGGCCAGGCTGTCACTTCAGACGGCGTAGTCTGACACGTGTTCGAGCATGCCTCACTGTCATTAAGAATTGTAGAATTACATGCAGCCCCATTGCGCTTCTATATCAATGTGGCGTCCTGTAGGGAAAGCACTTTGCCACGGGGCCCCAGGCGCAATACCATCAATGCAAGCAGAGTGAACAACAATCCTGCTACTTCCAAATTTACAGCAGCTGGCCATGCAACGATACCAACGAATATCTGACGGTTTGCATAGAGCGCCTTATTTGATTGAAGGCTTGACCTCTAAAATGACCACGGAAAGAGGCGTGAATGCACGCAGTTCTTTTTGCAGCCCGCTGGTTTTACAGCCGCAAGTACAACTAGGGTGTCAAATTACCGTGATTATCTGAAAGTATTCCATGGGCAGCATCTGTGGATGGTGATAGTGCACCATGGGGAGGAGCAATGGCCGGAGGAGGCGACCACCTCCTGTGTCACTCAAAAGAAGCACTGCGCAACAAAAACTCTCGAAAGAACGATGTCATGCGGGTGATCCACACTCACAGGAATGCTCTTTTTTCTTTCTTTCTTTCCTTCTTTATTGTTTCCTTAGACACAGTCTAAGAGGTGGGCGAGGCTAAAGGCGTCCACGCACCTGACGAAGGCCTCGGCCCCCTTACACAATGTGAACAAAAAAGATAATAATGTTCGGACAGGCAGTCGATGTTGCATTTGTAAGGGACTAGTCTTTGCGAGAATAGCATGTCATCACAAATACTTTTGTTAGCAATACAATAATAAGTATAAAACAATGCAATAATTCAATGGTAAATAGCAACATGTCTGCAACAGGAACATAAAGCACAACAAATTGGTTTCAAACCAGCAGTCACCGCACAATCACGCGCAACCATGATATTGATTGCGCAGCCGATACACTATGGCCGTCTTTTAGAACGTACAGAAAATTGCGGGTAATGGCAGGGACATGGCAAGAGAGAACACGAGAACGCATGTACAAACTTTCGCAATCATTTACGTTAATGAAAATTTTAGTATTACTGTTCACAACAAGCTTCCTGCAGTATTTTTTAAAAGCCTGGAGACCTGTATCGAAGTTCAACTGTAAATCTTTGCTGTTCAACGCATTAGTTATTTGAAAACCCAATGTTTGCCTTCCGTAGTTAGTTCTAACTTGTGGCATTTTCCGTTTTGGGTTACGAATGTTGTAAGAACTGGAGCTATATACTGGGTAACTATGTAGCTTGTGTCTATGAATCCATTGAAATGGTTTGAAGAGGTACACTTGATGAGCCTTTTACATATTATATTTGATAAATAGTGGTTGTGTTCTCAAAGACTGCTTATGACCTTTGTAATTTTCCAGTATGCGTAACATTCGTTTTTGTAATAGGTTAAGTTTGTAGCAGTTCGTACTTGTTGTCGTACCCCAAATTAAGACGCCATAGCTCATTTTGTAGTGTAACAGGGAATAGTATAAGGTTTGTTTTAAGCGTCTGGATATCAGATGTTGTACTCTATATATGCATCCAATGGTGCGAGACAGGGTTAATTTAAGATGATTAACATGGGTATTCCATGAGAGGTCGTGGCTGAACCAGACACCCAGAAATTTTTGTTCAGTAACTTGCTCCAGCGAGCGTCCTTCAAATCTATTGCTGACTGAGTTGCAGTCTGGTTTATTTATTGGTTTGAATAATAAGAACTTAGTTTTATTTATATTTAGACTCAAGCGATTACTTTGAAGCCATTTTGATAACTGTTTTAAATAATCATTAGCAGAGTTCTGCAGATCCTGAGCATTTTCTCCGGTGAAAAAAACATTAATATCGTCTGCATTCATTATTATTGGTGGGGATCCAGGTATTACTGTGATATCATTTATATAAATAAGAAAAAAGAGGGGTCCCAAAATGGAGCCCTGCGGAACGCCATGTTGCACTTCAAGTTTGTTTGAGGACCAGTTATGGATGCACACATATTGATAACGTTTCTCCAGATAGCTGCGAATCAGTTCTAGCGCCACTCCTCTAATGCCATATATTTCTCGCTTTCTTAGCAGAATGTTATGTTGAACAGTATCAAAGGCTTTGCTTAGACCAAGAAATAGGCCAAGAGTAAGCAATTTTGTTTCTATATTTTCAATTATCTTATCCTTGATGTCCATTAGCGCTTGCTCTGCTGATTTGTTTGCTTGAAATCTGTATTGGGATTCTGTTATCACGCGATGTTTCTTGAAAAAATCGCTTAACCTGTAGTTCATGACGTTTTCAAATACCTTCGAAAAAACTGTTAGAACTGAAATTGGTCTTTAATTACCTAAATTGGTCTCACTACCGCCTTTATAGATAGGTGTAACTTTTGCAATCTTTAATTCATCTGGGAGTTCTCCGCTAAGAAGCATCTCGTTTATTATATGCGATAATATAGAGCTTATCAAGTGCGAGACATGCTTAATAGGCAATGCTTTTAACCCGTCATCACCGCAGGCAACATGATTTCTTAAATTTCCTATTATTTCTTCAATTTCATGAGGTGTTGCAGGGGTGAGCGTAATGGAGTCTAGCAATCTGTTTACACGTATGCGGTCGTCTGCACTGTCATACTTTCCTGAATAAATACCTGTTTTGATAAAGTGCCGGTTCATTGTGTCTGCTAGATCATTCCCACTTAGCATCACATCGTCAACGCAGATTTAAATGACACTGCAAACAGGTTTGGTTCTTCTCCTATGTTTCAAACTGGTTACGTTGCTACGTTAATACACCGTTTTCAACGTTCTCTTATTTTTGTACTGTCATTTTAACACTTGTGCTTGTGTCTAGTTCTGGACATGCGTTTTATTAGTTGTGCGGCTCTTGCAATCTCAAGTGAGCTGAGGCGTAGCCTATTTTATGAAATAAAAATTAAAACCTTTATTCAATTATGCTGTAGTCCGTAGTGACTGCTAAAACTTTGTCACATGAAAACATCATTCCTGTAGCAGTGTCCTGGGGCGCGCACTGACAAGCTAATACAGAAAGCTAAAGCTGGCTCTATTTATCAACTGGGAGGTCTTCTCTGTGACAGGTTTGGACAAAGGCGGTCACAATACATAAGGCCATTAAATAACCGGTTTTGGATAGACTGGCGAGCTCGCGGAGCTTACAGCTCACAAAGGACGGGAATATAGGACCTTCAGTTGGCGAGTCTCGAAAACGCCATTACCGCCCTGGTTTGGTCACGATCAAGAAGCGCCTTCTTCGCCTCAAATGTCTCGAATACAGCTACTTCCAGTTCTTACGGTGGGAGCTCTTCACCTGTGTTTTTTTGCTCCGCTGGGATCAGCCGGCCCGGGACCAAACAAGCTGCAACGCGAGACACCGGACGTTTTCAAGGTAAAGACAAGCTTGAGCGTCGAGCGCTGTTGCCTGAGGAGGGTGCACATAAAAGAAATTTGGGGGACACTTAAGCTTCGCCTTTATTAGCAGAACACGATAACCTCGGGTCCCGTTCGCATCGCGTACATAACACTCACACAACTGAATAAATCCTAATTAGCGGACTCTTAATTACTCATGTGCTCATATGTCCATGTCTCTAAGACAGTTCACCAAATCAGAGATCACACTGTATTGGATAGACCCATCTTTATTGAATTTCAGCGAACGAGACTTCGTGACCTGTGGAAAGTGTGCCCGTTTCGCAGTCAGAAGGTTTGGGTTCGGTCTCTACCAAAACCCAAATTAACCCAATTCTTTTCAAAGGAATTTTCAAAGGAATTTGGCTACAGTCCGAATGTTGTTTGACCTGTTCCTTCATTTTACCAATTATTTCTTCCATCTAGATTTTTCGCTTACGGCCAACGAAGCCGACGGCGCCGGACTTTTTGCCACACGAAACCCTTAACGCTAGTGCGCTAATATGAAATGAACCAGGCATTGCAAGATTGCGAGCATAGCACAAGGTCCATGCAAGTTTGCTACTGCAGTTTGCAGCCATCGACCTCTTTAATTAATCGAATATTCAATAGTCAATTTGCCGTTTGAGGATGTAGGAGAGCTCCTTGTACACATTATTTTGTGTCGCTTCCAGCATTGCGCTGGAGTCTTCCTGTACGCTTTATTACCCACCGCTGTGGCTTAGTAGTTAGCGCGCTCGGCTACTGAGCTGGAGTACCCGAGTTCGAACCCTGACCGCGGCGGGCTCGTTTCGTTGCAAAAGAAGCGCAAAAGGTACCCGTGTGTTGTGCGATGTCAGTGCACGTTAAATATCCCCAGGTGGTCGAAATTATTCTAGAGCCCTCCACTACAGCAGCTCTTTCTCCCTCTATCTCTTTTTTCACTCCCACTTTCCTGCCTTCCCTCACGGTGCTGTTTAGGCGTCATAGAACTCAGACACCTCGCCTTTCATTTCCGGATAACCAATCATTGGTCCTGCTTATTCATGTGTCGACAGCGTGTGTCCCATTCGTTTCAGCCTCCGCAGTGCCCTCTAGCTTCAGATGTTAGATCAACTTTTCTGCGTGCAGGCATAGTCTTTGTTACGAATTCTCGAAAGAATCCTTGAAGCGTTCACTTCACCAGCATGCCTCTAAATGAAAGCTGGATTACTTTACGTGAATTCAAAAGTAGAGCTTGGTGCAGAAAGCTTACAGCGTTAGCAGCACGGCGCATCACCATAGTCTGGACCTCCTATTAACCGTGTATGCTAAAATAAAAACCTTAAAAAGAAAGGTATACTTTTGACGGTGGCGTGTTGAATCCCTCAATCACAAGCAGTTGTTTATGACCTGATTCGTCGAATTATTTACTAACCGGCCACTACCGGTTCTTCTGTCAAATAGCTTCAAAATTTGGGGGGCATTCTTAACCACATTCTTAAACAAGAAAAGGCGATAGCATTTAGTTTCCCTGCGGCGACGTCTACAATGCGTGCTTAATGGTATTCTTCATATATTCCCGCCAAAACTCCTGTTCGACGCTGTTGCACTACCCGTATATGGTACGCGCAAGTCATTATCACATTCTAGAATATTCGACTACCTGCCATTATATCGTCATGTTTGATTATTCTAATTTAACCCACAAATCCATTATCATTCATTTTATGGGGGGGCACACTCTCAAAATTTTGGGTTCTGTACAAAACGTTTTTTTTTTAGGGGGGGGGGGGGGGGGACCACCATTCAAATTTTGCGCTCCCTCACATTTTCAACTTGGTGTTGCCCTATGAGTGGTTCACTGGTAGTCACGCGGTGTAGGTGACGTCACAACCCTCTCAATAGCATTCAAAGACTGCGGGGAGTCTGGATACCTCTCCTGGCGCAGTAGTGCAAGGGCTGCAGTGGGCAGTGGTGCAGCCACTGCCCTGGCAGGTGGCTATTTCAAACGCAGCCACCACTGAGGCTTGTTATACCTAGGTTGTTCTTTTCAAGCTCCCGTAAGGCCCATGCGCAGCCCCACTACGAACAGGTGGTAACGGCATTGAATTTGGCGATGGTGGGCAGTTTGCTCAAAGTCCGGTAGGCAGGTTGCCACCTTTCACGGTGAGCAGGTTGTCACGATGTCACAAGGTCATGTGACCTCTCTTGACCAATCAGGAAATTTGGGGGAGAAAAACTTGGCGGAGCGATTTGATTGGCGAATAGGGGTGGCATGAACCCTGATGACGTTTCATTACGGAGAATCAGGAACTTTTTGCGAGACGACAGCATAAATAATCATCATCATCATCATCAGCCTTAATACACCCACTGCAGGGCAAAGGCCTCTCTCATGTCTCTCCAATTAACCCTGTCCTTTGCCAACTGCATCCACCCTTGGCCTGCAAACTTCTTAATCTTATCTGCCCACCTAACCTTCTGCCGCCCCCTGCTACGCTTACTTTCCCTTGGAACCCACTCCCTTATCCTTAAGGACCAGCGGTTATCTTGTATTCGCATTACATGCCCTGCCCAAGCTCATTTATTTCATTTGATTTCGACTAGGATGTCATTAACCCGCGTTTTTTCCCTCACCCACTCTGCCCGCTTCCGGTCTCTTAACATTACACCAGTAATTTTTCGTTTCATGGCTCGCTGCGTTGTCCTCAACTTAAGCTGAACTCTTTTCGTTAGCCTCCACGTTTCTTCCCGTGGAGACAGCATATAGCCTGCAGGATTAATAACCGTACCAGGCGCGCCGATTCCACCTGGAAATAGTAAATGCAATCCTGTAGCAAAGTGAATAAAAATCGCCGCGTGTCTCATCTCGAACGACCTGGCAGCCGAACCACCGTCCCTGAAAGTGTCACGAGTGTCCACCTACCGATTGTTTACGTAAAAGCCTTCTTCCCGCCAATCCTGATGTTGACAGCCACGGCTGTCATATTGTCATGAATGCGCATTATATCCCATTCATATGGACAACCACACTCGGTTGTCCAGACTCATGCGGTTTTGTCCTGTTCGCTAGGCCAAAATGCTTTTGATATGCTATTTGAAGATTTTTTTTTAATCTCCATTATAGCCAGAGAAATCCACGTATGAAACATTGTCTTTGTGAACGCGCGTTTCTTTCGAGTTCACGCATATATACAAAGCTATGAACACATTCGAGCTCGTCACAACTGAAAAGGCTTCAGTCATATAAAGCGGTATCTGGAAGTTATCTGAAAAGTACGCTAAGTGCTAGATGCTTCTAAAAAATATGTGTGGCCATGTGTAAAGCATTACGATAACTTTCATCGTCTCGTACAGTTGTCAGTGCACAACCTTCTACATTTACTATTATAGTAACGGCGTCTGTTCAATACATTCGCAGTTTCGTCCGGGTAGCGAGCAGGATGTCCGGTTATAGCCACACACACTCTTCATCCCATGGAGCGCGTAAAAGATGCCCATGTTTCGCTCTAGAGCTTTGGGCACATAGAACCCCAAGCTATACGAGAAACATGCCAAGGACTCGCTTTGGGCGATTAAGCTTCATTTTCTTTTTAAGCCCACGAAGGCTCTCTTTTACTTTTCTCCTCGGAGTACTTTACTCCTCGGAGTACTTTTACATTACTCCTCGGCAGGCTCTAAGCTTCACGTAGCTCCGGTTGGCATCGTCTGGTATTCGCCTTCAGTAATTATTCATCTAAAATGCACTCAGATAGCTTTCCTATGTAAGTGCCCTTACTCTTGTTGAGCATGTGGGTTGTGTACTATAAGGAATTCAGATCGCACTAAGAACCCTTTCTGTCATCCGCCGAATCCATTATCGACAAGGGACGAGTTCAAACGGAAAAAAAATATGACTGGTGGCTTAACAAGGGTAATTATGCTAGTAGTTAACAACGCCGCTCGTTTCGGCCAAGAAATCTACAGTATAACTTTCACCTTCGGCTTCACGCATGGTTGGGTTTTAGCGTCGCTCACTCTTGCCGTCGCTCACGAGTAGCTGACGGCTACTCAAAGGATACAACGTCCACTACGCAAACCTCACTATACCATGCTGTAATGTTGCTCCTCGTGTGCATACATGCAACAGCGTACAGACCTACCACGCGGCTATTCCGTTGAGCAGAAGCGCACTACACCAACTGCGTGGGAGTGGCTCGGGGGGGTGTCATCAAAGTTGTGGCCGAGCTCGTGGCCCCAGCGGCGGCGATGAGCGACCGTTCAAATTGATAGTGATAGACATGTGACCAAAGAATGGTCACGTGACCGCCGCGAGGACCGACGCGTCACGTTAAGTCCATTCGGCGGAACAGCGCTTCAACAGCACTCGCTTTTAAACGTGGGTCGTTTCCGTCGCTGTAGTTGGATGTCTCGAAAGAGCACACGGCTCTTTGAGCTTCAGAGGGGGAGTGGCGCGCTGGCGTTTCGAAGACCGCGATATTTTGCAAGAACACCCGTGCATTTTGAAAGTTTAAATAAAACATTGTGAATCTGAGCGTTCCAACTCAAATTTTCGTGAAAAATAACTCGTAGTGCTTTAACAGAATGTGAAACGTTTATGGTGGAGTCCCCCGTGCATAAATTAAGGTTTTGAGGAATTACACGTTGCCTGAGGTGCAGTATGACTGCTTTTGCTTTTTTGCATTTATGATCAGAGAATTTTGTTCACCACACGCCCTCAGATTGTGTAGCGTAATTTTTAGAACAAGAATTATTGAGTCAGGAGTGTCGCCTTTAAAAAGCATAGTAGTATCGCCGGCGTACATTATGTACTCCGGTATGTTGTTAATGTCCGTGATGTCATTTATATACAAAAGAAACAATAGCGGACCTAAAATGCTACCCTGTGGAACACCGCTTTTAACATTCAAAAAAGGTGAGGCCTGCTTTGTTATTATTACACATTGAAGACGATGCTGCAAATATGTCTTTATAAGAGAAGGAGAGTAACCGATGACTAGAATTTCCAACTGTCTTAATAAACTGCGAAGCATATTGACTAGCGCATTCAGAGACAGGAACCAAAGTAGGAGTAAGAGACAGGACACACGCTAGTGTCCTGTGTCCTAGACAGGCTAGTGTCCTAGACAGGACTAGCGTGTGTCCTGTCTCTTACTCTTACTTTGGTTCCTGTCTGTGTATGCGCTAGTCAATATGTTTCACAGCTGCAACCAACTAGCCCAAAGGAAAGTCTTAACGTCTTAATAAACGCCGGTGATCAACGTGGTCAAACGCCTTAGAAAAATCTATAAATACACCCAGACAGATCTGTTTATTGTGTAAAGATCTCAAAATAATTTATTTTTGCGTCAACAGGGCGGTTTCAGAAGACTTTCCTCCAGAAACACGTATTGGTATGAAGAAATTAAAGAGAATTTAGCTGAAAACTTCGTTAGCCTACTGTGGATAACCCTTTCTAAACTTTTACAAAAAACAGGTAGGATGAATATGGGCCTATAATTAGACATATTATTTTTTTTCCACTTTTAAAAAGCTCAATAACTTTAGAAATCTGCATTAATTTGGGAAACGGCCAAGAAAAGAAAGCAAGGTTATATATATATATATATATATATATATATATATATATATATATATATATATATATATATATATATATATATATATATATATATATATATATATATATATATATATATATATAGGTAAGTGCAGGAGCTATGAGACTGATAACATGTTTCACCGGTCCCATTTCAATGCCATCAATATTGCAGCTTTTACTGCTTTTGAAAGAGGCAAAAATGCTGCAAATTTCATGCTCATCAGTTGGTTCAAAAAAATTACAGCCAGTATTACGTCTTATATCTAGCCCCACAGTTTCATATGATGGCACATTACCGAGAATGTCTATGAAAAAGTTATTGAATGCTTCTGCCAATTCTTATCCTTGTATGTGGCACCCTTCATGAATTAATCCCCTGACAGGAGACACAGTTGATGCATGACTGAATAAATAATTAAGTTTGTTCTAAACGTCGCTGCTTCTCTTACAGGCTTCAATTGATCATGCAAGAATGCTCTTTTCTCGCGCTTTAAAAGAGCAGTCACCATATTCTGATATTGTTTGTAGTTCGCCAAGTCGCTCAAAGATTTAGAACTGAAATTTTTTTAAAAAGATTCTTTTTTTCTTTTCTATCATCTTTAAATGAGTTTTAGTAATCCGGGGCTTGCGATTTTTTTTCCTTTTATCCTTACAGTTTTTTATCCTTACAGTTTTTTCTTCAAAATGTTTATAAATCATTTTAAATATAGAAATGAACGACTCGTAGGATGCATCCACGTCATCAGAGTGGTGCACATCATCCCAACTTATGTTTGCGATGCTCGCTAGGAATGCGTCAAGTGTAAGACGTGTAGTATTCTGTATGGTAAAGGAAGGTTCGTCGTGCACTACTTTGAGTGTCTTCTATGAACATGAAAATCGAAAAATGGTCAACGAAATCACTACAAAGGACACCTGAATGCGCATGGCTTGCTTCAATATTCGAGATAAATAAATCAGTTAAAATTTCTGTGCAGACGGTGACACGGCTGGCAGTTTCTGTAAAAACGGCGAGTTCATTTGACTCTAGGAACGAAAAAAACTCTGTTCGAGCAGGCGAGGGTTTAAGTATATCGATGTTAAAACCTCCTGCAAGAATAACTTAAATTATGTTTTTGTTCACGCATTCCAAGATATTGTCAACGAATACGTCAACGAAGAAGAAATTACCTTAATTAGAATCAAGAGGCCGGTAAATTACACAGCACATGTAACGACTAAATTTCAAAGTTTGACATTCAATATCTTTATTGATAATGCTGAACTCTGGGATCAGCTCGAAGCTCAGCCCATATTTTGCCAGAATTTTCACACCACCACCGATTTTGTGTGATCGGTTCAGGAAAAAGCTTTGGTAACCAGGGGGTTTGTATACTTCTTCTTTTGAGGTACAATATGTTTCTGTTAACATGATCACGTCAATGTCAAAGGAAAATTCATTTAAAAAGGTAGCCAGTTCTTCTTCTTTATGTCTTGCGGAACAGATGTTAAAGTGAAAGCATGTCAGCCTGATATCTTTGTGGGAACGAACGACGGCGTTCACATCAGATGGGGGCACCGCCATTTTCATTTAAACGATCTTATCAAGGTCCTGTGTTTGTCGGATACGAACAACATTAGATGACTCATCTTTCTTTGCAAGCACCTCTCCGCTTTTGATCCAAACAAAGCTCCACTTATGTTCCTTCTTTTTTGTTACGGCCATTCCAAGTAACTGCCTAACTACCCGTCATAAATGTTCGTTGATCAAAAACTGGGGCGCCGGTGGAGTGGCTAAGATCTTTTGTCGAAATGCGCATCTTTTTCGCCTTCTGTACTGCATCTCGTTTAGAGCGGTGCCGGAATTTGACGACAATATTTGGCACAGCATCTGCGTTTTTTGCAGGCACACGGTGACAAATCTCAATGTCATCATCAGCAATGGGCACGTGTAGAAGTTGCCCAATGTCGTTAAGCATGTTAAAAAGATGCTCGTCCTGTTGGGGAGGTGTGCCTTTTAGTTCTTGGCATACAATTTGCAGTTTTTCATTTTGCTCCGAGTGTCTTGTTCTCTGACAGCAGAGTGTCGTTTTGATCACTTAGAAACGAGAGGCTTGCCGTCAGTTCCGGTATTTCAGTCCTTAAATCTCGATCCATCTTAGCTTTGGTTTTGTTTATGGTTTATGAGGGTTTAACGTCCCAAAGCGACTCAGGCTATGAGAGACGCCGTAGTGAAGGGCTCCAGAAATTTCGACCACCTGGGATTCTTTAACGTGCACCGACATCGCACAGTACATGGGCCTCTTGAATATCGCCTCCATCGAAATTCGGCCGTCGCGGCCGGGATCGAACCCGCGTCTTTCGAGCCAGCAGCCGAGAGCCATAACCACTCAGCCACCGCGGTGGCTTCCATCTTAGCTTTGAATTTTCGCATGTCCTTTCTTAAATCTTCACGAAATTTGGCCAGCTCAGCCTTCTTGAGCTGCTACCTTAGTGGCACAATGCACAGCACACATCGCAGGAATCTGGCAGCAGGCAGGGCGGCAAAACGCACGGAGATTCAGTAATATAAAAAATTAATTCCCACCCTGCAACAATGCCAAGAAAACCGTCACACGATGCGCCTATGCCGCCCGCGCTGATTCCAAGTGCTTCGTACGCGAAGCAATGCCCCGGCACCTTGTAGCAGCCAGCTGCTGCTAAAATCCAGAAGATAAATACATCTTAACGGCGCCTTATCAGGGTGGTGGCACGCGCCGGGACGGGCCTGTTTCTCGACTCATCGTGCGGGCTGCTTCTCACACCAACACTTAAAGGCGCAGCCGATGCTTCCGGACGAGCACCCCTTGGCGCTCTAAATGGACGTACCCTTTTCAGACCGCTACGTAACGCAGGTGACGCTGCGATGCAATTGAGCAACCGGCGGGCCGTCCTGGGGATTTTTGTAGCCGATACATCAGTGAGGGCGCTAAAAAAAGGTCAGGTGCAAACAAATGAAAAATAAAGCAAAATATCCAAAGTAAAAAAAATTTACACTTTGTGTGCTTTGGTTTGCAGATGTTCTCGGGCCTCATTGACATGGTGGCTGTCAGGGACGTCAATCCAGACCCGATGTTCAAGTGCCTGACAGCGCGGCGTATTCAATTCGACGCTGAGGCTCCCTCCGCCACATACCTGTGGTTTCTGCATGCTGCTGAGGACAAGGAAACGTAAGTTTCCGTAACAACCAAGGCATGATAGCAGTTTTTCGATAAACCCGCCGATTTTTTTCTATGGCGGAAACCACGTGCGAGTCACATGAACACCTTTCTCGAGCTGTAAAAAAAAATATGAACGACAGAAAAGCAAAACGATCGCTCCCTCAATGCAAAACAACCGATTTGATAGCGCAGCGGTAATAGCACAGCGCTTTAGAGTAAATTTAATATTCATGTCATCGACGATGAAGACTGTTGTCCAATGAAGGAATGGCAAAATCAGATGGTCTGGTGAGCAAGGCCCCGCGAATGTCAATTTTTTATGCTGCTTAGCAGAAAGCTATCTCTAAAAGCATACCTGTCACAGTCGCGTGAATTTTATTCGATAAAGCAGCGGCCATTTTCTATCTTCGGTGCTCATTAATTTTATAACATTTTTCTATTTTAAATGTAAAAATAAATTTTTTGACCAGTACGCAAAAAAAAACCTGCACACAGTGCTTATTTTGTGAAATTTCCTTTGTTATAGTTTTTAACTTTTTCACTCTTTCCTGCGCTACACTTCCGATAGCCAAGCCGTCAGTAGTTTTACGTTTGCTGATATGTTTATATACCAGGTGATAAAATTTATCCTTTAGATGATTCTTTAAAATAGGCGCTGTGAGGTACGTGAAATCTGCACCTGCATGTATGTTATGCGGCCTGGCAGACACAAAGCGAAATTATAACTGTCACCATCAGTCATCTAATTAACTACGATGAATTACGAATTTTAGTGGCTCCAGTATGTGGGCATGTTGTATTAAAATTTAAGAAGCAGTCGTATTCCTGCACAACTATAATAGTGGAATCCTCGTTGAACGTTAGTGTTCCGAGATATTCTCGTCCAGATTTTCAGCTTAATCTGCGTAGTTGAGCACGCAAGGCAGCGACGACTGGTGCAAAACTTATCCCCGCCTTGCTTGACATTTCGTCTGCCAACCTAGAGCATCAGAGCGGCCGTTGAGGCTGATAACAGTTTCCCTTTCCCTTCTGGTTGTCAGAGTGGAAGAAACCCCCACGTGTAATTTGAATCACACTAGGGATTGGTTTCGTGTCGACTGCCACTGCTTTGCATGCGTAATTAAGCGATATCACGATATCTCGGAACACGCGTGCCCTACAAGAATTCTGCAAAAGAGAGTAGTCTAAAAATGCGACTGCCTCTATGTTTCCAGCACAAATATTTGCGCTAGCCTTAGTGGCTAAAAAGATTGTTAATATAGTTTAGTATAGTGACGGTGACAATTATTTCACAGTGGGTCCCATTTAAAGGATAACATATGTGCAGAGGTGGATTTCAATTAGCGCTCAGTGCCTATGTTAAGAAACCTGTGAAGATTAATTTTCGTCAGCCTACACAGGGTGTTTAACCTAAAATTTTACACAGTTTAAGAATATAGGTTTTTTCAGTTAGAAGAGCGCTTTTTCCACATATAATTTTAATCCGTGTGGTACATCACAATCCATATAAGACGTGCTCATAAGCAGGCTGGTTGACTAATATTGAAGCGTAAAGTTTTCAGCTTTTACTGCTTGGTTCATTAATTATTTAGTGGCGTGCAGCCCACCGCAAGTAATATCGATATCAGTTCTTAGAATTTCTAAAACGCGGTTACCCTCGGCACTGTGGTCCAACAAATTTCGATTATTTCGATGAGTTAAATGGACTGTAGAGGTTGCTTTGCCAGCAAGCTTCCGGAAAGCGCATATATTTTGATGCTACGGAACCAATATTTGTTGAGCCACAGATACGAAGGCTACTGCGTTTTGAAAATTCTAAACATTTCTATGGGTATTGCTTACAATAACCTACATGCCTCCCAACAATTATAAAGAAGCCTAACAATAATAGTGAGAAAGCTAACTATTCAGCATTTCATTTCATATTTATTTCCTTTACGCTCGAAAAGGTAGAAACCGGGACTAAAAGTTGTTTCCTACATAGTGGCACTGCAGCGTGTCGGAGACAAAAACCACCATAACAAAGGCAAAATAAATACAAATATAAATTACAGAGGCAATATAATTAAAGCGCAAAAACTAAATAGAAGTTCAACATCGCAAGACAATAATAGTTTGTTACGCTTCGGACACAGAAAGAAAAGAAAAACAAACAAAACAAATGCAGGTACAATGTGTTGGACATTCTGGACACAGTATATAATAAACTGAGGCAACAGCAAATTTCTACAAGGGACACGTGTGCAACAATTACAGCACAAGAAACTTCTTACATTACCAGATCAAGAAACCTATAAAATAGACTGATGGTATGTTTAGGTTCGTGTAATGCGTCGAAATTCGATGCCTCTAAAGTATTGAGTAACATGGCAATAGTATTTTTAAAGGATTGCGTATTGTATGAAGTGCGAGGAGCAGGTACAAGCCATTTTTTCTTGTGCCTCGCAAGGCGAAGTCTCGTGTTTTCTTGTTGCTGGGCTAATGATATTAAAAACTTTGTTTTTCTTTCACAAAAGATTTATAAATTAGCATTACCTTTTAGTTATAAAGACAAAACACTGGAAGTACTTTATATTTCTCTAAAAGGGGAGCCGAGCGAGGCAACAAGGACATATTAGCGATATACCGAACTGTTTTTTTTTAATTAAGCGTAGTTGTTTTTTAATCTGTCATACCAGTCGTGCCCCAGATAATAATAAAATACTGAAGAACCGATAATAGTAGGGAATTATAGAGAAGAATTCTAACTTTGATGGGCAAAATTTCTCTCAGTGTCACAATAAGGCCAACGGCACCGGATATTTTCGATTGAAGGTACTCAACATGCTTGTTCCAAGTTAAATGTTTTGAGAAATGAACACCGACTATTTTCACTGTATCGACAACCTGGATGCGATCCGTACCTACACATAGATTCAATTACATCTAACATGTGTTGCAGCGCGAACCACAAGAAGGGACGACGACAGACAGAGTGAAAAGAGCGCTGACTTCCAACTATTTATTTCCCTGATAGGCCACGCATTTTTACACATTTGAACCTTCAGCAGGAAAGGGCAGGCAAAGCAATCAGCATGAAAGGCATAGGAGATTAGGACAATCACCATTGATCCAGAAACTTCAGCTCTTTCTTGGTTAGAACAACTGA
The DNA here is from genome assembly GCF_052857255.1 of Amblyomma americanum. Classification (NCBI taxonomy): domain Eukaryota; kingdom Metazoa; phylum Arthropoda; class Arachnida; order Ixodida; family Ixodidae; genus Amblyomma; species Amblyomma americanum. The sequence goes on along the minus strand of NC_135503.1, from coordinate 79,471,071 downwards.
TGGCATGCTTACACACCTTGTGGTTCGCGCTGCAACACATGTTAGATATGAACCAACTAGCCCGCCAAACAACCATTCTCAATTACATCAGCTGATATTTTTCTTTTGGTGAATATAAAATTGCTTGTGTTTTAGACTGGTTTATCCTTAAACGGTTCATGTTAACCCATTGGTGTAAATCAACAAGTGCTTTATTCAATAGCCATTCAATCTCTGGTTCTGTCTTGTCCCTAACAGAAAGCGTCGTATCATCCGTGTAAGAGACAAACTGAGCGCAGTCTGTGCATCGAACAATGTCATTGACAAAGCTGGTATTAGTCAAACACCCTGCTAGTTAGCACTTCTTAGGTACATTCTGATGTACGACTCCACTGACAATGCATTGTCGTTAAAAACGCTCTTCTAACTCAAAAATCCTATTTTTAAAAATTAATTAAAATTTTAAGGGAAACACCGTGTGTACAAAATGTTCACTTGAAAGTGACACATTCTCCTCGCTGCCCACTTGGCCGGTTTTGAAGCCGCGTCCCGTTCATGGTATAGATATTGCACGTCGTGATTAAGTATTTAAGTAGCACCTGCCATAAACCGACTAGCAGTTCCAGCATTCTTTCAGGGGCACTCATATATTGGCAAGTTCACTTGAGGGAATGAATCGGAGGCATTTCAAAACGCACTGACTTGTTATAGAAAAATAGTCATCTTCATGCCAGTCATCGCGCTGTTGTAGTCTTTAAGGACTCCTTAGAAGGATTTTCCTTTCGACCTCAAGGTGCAAACATACGCTTCGACTGAAAGCGAGGACGGTGAGTTATAAGACCTTGTAATGGCTTTAGGGCTTGAACAGTACACGAAGAAACAAAATGGCGGAGCCTCGCGTAGGCCCTGACACTCAGCAACATAGGAAGTGTTTAAAAAGGCGTTTGCACAATATGTTAAAATAACCGTACTTGAGAACCCGGCCCCTGATTGGCTCTCTTGCATTGAATCTTTAAAAGCTATTCAAGAATTTCAACCTGTCTCTTTCAGTCATTGCCGGAGGGTTTCGTTGTACATATCGTAGAATATTGTTCTCAAGAAAAAAAAGTCGCGTTAATGTAGGTGATAGCGTGTTTGACTGATAATGAGTAAGTAGTAATAACTATCAATTTTACCCGCTTTTTATTTTTATTTTTTCGTATCACTTTAATACGTGCTATTTTAAAGTTATCATTTTTTTTCGAAGGTTTCATTTCACCCAGCCACCAGTGACGACACGGCAAGGCTGGGTCTCGATGTGCAGCTCCATACAGTACTTATTGTAATAAATTATCATACATGGTGCTGGGACGTTTTATGATACATGGCGCTGGGACGCCATAGTTACGTACTTCTCACTTGTGTTCTTCTGTGAGCTTTACTTGTTAGGAAAAAAATAAGCGCTAGGTATTCTATAAACAGATTTTAGTTTACTTAAAGCAAATAACACATCAAATCATTACAACCGACATAGCTATAACAAGTGAGTAGAGTCGTCCTCAGAAATATTAGGTATCGGACATCGGCCTTTAACTAGGATAGTCGGAGTAATGAAGAGATTAAACGAAATTTCAGCTGTATTTTCTCAGTAGTTGCGGCTGTTTTCAGGGCAATATTTTGAATGAGGATCTTCCTGATGATTAAGAGGCTTAAAGTCCGCCGTTAGAATGCGGTCTCTAAGCTATCCTAAAAGCATTATTCTCTTGTGCTTTTTGTGGAGGCATAAACCACTTTGGAGCATTTTTTTATTTCCTCTGAGTACAATAGACTGCATATTTCTAAATATTATTGTTGAGTAGTGACAGCACTCACTACGGATAGGAGATTGTATAGTAAGGAAAGCGTTTGCGAGAAGAGCGTTGCTTGCTAGAATACTTTAAGATGTTTTTAAGTACTTCTGAAGGGAATCTTGTTCTTGCAACTTCCTTCATCACTTCTCAGTGAAGCGTGATAAACTGTTTTCTTTTTAGCTTTCAATTAATCCTAACGAAATTATGCGCATATTCTACTGTTCTTCCTCCTCGTTTCTTTCTGCTCAGGGAACGTGTCGCTTTCCACTTCACTCCAGGCAACACTTCCGGCACTACTCGGGCCATAGTGGACTCAGGTACGTGAATCCCTGCAACCTAATGTGTCCTGAGAAAAGTTCAAGGCTTTAGCATGTTCCTTTGTGAAGCAGCTGAAAATCCAGATGAGTCTTTCACTGCGCTGATTCTTATGGTCCACGTATGAGGCAAGGAGGCCCGCTTCGGGTGCGGACGTTTTCCTAAGTGCGCTGAAGTGGAGCTGAATTCGTCCGAGGCATCATCGGCCATAGTGACGTGCCGCAGCAGAGAGAGCATAACGTCTCCGACCGTGATAAAATGCATGGGAGCTATAATAAGCGCAGAAATTCAACAAACGCAGAGCTATAGGCCCTTCTGTGTTTAGGGGCACGTGTTCATGCCGGCAAATATATATCTGCTTGAATCGGTCCTACTTTTCTCGATGAATATGCAATCTACAGAGCGGCGACATTATATTGCTTTAGCGTTTACTCAAGTATGCAATACAAATGTTTAACTACTATGGCAAGATTTTGCAGTTTGCAGTCTTTAGCGTACCGCACTGTCATTAAGGCAGAATGCGGTCCCAGCCAAGTCTTTTGCAATGTCCGTATGCTTTGAAATGAGTACTGCGGTAGGGTAGACAAATTGATTGAAAAGCCAGCTTGCTTGAAGTAATAAAGTTATGAGACGTCTTTCAAGAAATTTTTAGTGCCGAATTCCGGGCGCTTGACCTCCTGTCGGAGTTAATTTAATATTTGTTCAAGTGCTTTAAAGCTAAAGTGGAACAGTTTCGAAATGCACGAAACAGCGCAAATCGGACACTACATCCTAAGAAGAAAATCAGACTGTTCTCAGCATGTCGCCACTTTCTTGCCCGGTGTGTTTGTGTGGCCATGATTCTCTTTTTCTCGCGTACACTTTCTCACGCAGAACCCACAGCAGATATATAACATTACAATCCCAGTCATTTAAAGCACCTGCTCGGTTCCCTGGAGAGTAGATGTCATCGGGAAGTAGAGTGGCAATTAAGCGTAACGAAATTTCGAGTCGCATACACCAGTTCCAGTCCCGTGAGTAGATTTACCACAACGCTAAAGGCTGCATCATTTCAGAGCCAAACACACAAGGGTGGCATTCACTATGTTCGCCTTTGCCCTTTGACAGTCGCTCCAGCAGTCGCGGTGGCTCAGTGGCTCGGGTGCTCGGCTGCTCACCCGAAATACGCGCTTTTGATCTGGACCGCGGCGGTCGCATTTCGATGGAGGCGACATGCTAGAGGCTCGTGTACTGTGCGGCGTCAATGCACTGTAAAGAACCCCAGGTGGTTGAAATCATCTGGAGCCCTGCACTACTGTGGCCCTCATAGACTGAGTCGCTTTGGGTCATTAAACCTCATAACACCAAACTAAACTTTTCGGTGAACTATATTCCGTTCTGCTTTTACAAGCACCGGTTTGCAAGAATAATTTATTGAACCAGAAAGTTTAAACGTGGGAAGTTTATACTCTCAGCATCCTCAAAGAGAGGACAATAACTTTCTCAGCAGTGCTACACACGGCACATATTTATTACTCAACTTCATCGTCTGGTGAATGCGGTAGGAATAAATCCATTTGTCAGCGTTGACACCATAATGTTTTCTGTTGCGGCCTATCACACCGATTGCCGGAAAATACGCCATCAGCGAGAAATTACCTTAAATCTACTAGCACTTTCCCGTTGTTTAGACGGATGAGCAAGAAAGTGTATAAAAATTTAGTGAGCTGAGTTCGAGTGAATAAACGAGTCTGAATGTGCTGCTGCTTCCCTGCGAGAAGCGTTCGCATCTGTTTATCTGATAGTTCGCCTTCGCTCACGGGCTTCATGTTCACAATTATTTTATCAGCACAGTCGCCGGTCAGGTGCACTTTTTATATGACAGTTACCCTCGCAGCTTCATAACAGCTAGTACTGAACATATCTTAAACTGTCTTACTGTATTAATATTCAAAACGTTTAACAACAGAAGTCCTGGTTGAATCACTACCTGAGCTGCACCTAATTAAAAATTATTCTTTCTATTTTCTCGTAGACACCAGTCACCCTGTAGTTGCTCGCTTTCCTTACACCGACTACTCGTCATGTGGAGTCCTGGAGCAAAACTACTTTGGTTATCGTAAGTGGAAGTTTGATCTTTTATTTTCTGATCACTTACATATGAGCGCTTTGTAATAAAAGCACCACTGCGAACGGTCTCAGTCAGTTCAGAAACCATTCTCAGGATTTTTTTCGAGCCATATCTACGCCACATGTCCGGCGGTGACATCTGATCACAGCTTCCCAGAGAAAGCCTTTGTTACAACATCTGCTTGCCGTTTCAGGAAGACCACGCTGTTTTTTTCCATATAAGCCTGCTGTTTATAATCATGAATGCCTTCTTTCGTGTAGTATGCAAGGTAATTTTTTTTCAAAGTTCAAGGATTTTCGTTTCAAGAACTGCGAATAATATGTCAGTGCGGTCCTTGCAGGAGAATTGCATAGATAGGCGATCATCGCTCAGTACTAAGACAATGAATTAGCACAATAAGGTAATCAACTTTGTTTACTTTTGATTTTAGGAGCCAATATTATACTGCGAAATTGCAGGCAGTCAAAGTTGAAGCTGAGCTCGGTGTAAATTTTCTAGCAATTCGGTTTATTCTTCCGCTTAACCTGTCTGCCTTTACTTCTCCTCCTCATCCTCTTCCTCCTCAACAAGCAATGTGGCTCGAAATATCGAGCATTAGAAATGCGGCCACGTTTCGATGGAGGCGGAACACTAAGGCGCCCGTTTGCTGTGCGATCTCAGTGCATATTAAAGGTCCCCAGGGGGTCGAAATTATACCGCAGCCCTCCACTGCGGCACCTCTTTCTTCCTATCTTCTTTCACTCGCTCCTTTATTCCTTCCCTTACTGTGCGGTTCGGGTGTCCACCGAGATATGTGAGACAGTTACTGCGTCATTTCCTTTCCTCAAAAAACCAAACTTTCAATTTTGATTTGAAAGCTCGTTGAGTTCGGTTTGCCTCGTAGCATATTTTTAAATTCGCGTCGCTCATCAAATACAGAACGCCGCTTGGGAATTTGATGATGTACAAGTTAACTTGACATCGCGGAAGATACACGATGCTCGCATTAAGCGCTCCTTAAGAGTAATAGAAGCTACGGGCTGCCAGGCCTCTCCGACCGAGAAGGGTTGGTCATAAAACCGTACCAGGCGACAGCTACGGCGCATGTTCTCGACATGCTTGCTCACTCGCAGCGTGTGAGAAAAGTGCGCGTGGCGCAAGTTTCCAAACGGCGGTAGGTTTTTACCGTGCTGCCTGGGCCTGGCGAAAGCTGTGTGCAGCGCATTATGGAGACTATTGAGGGAAAGCAGACATACTCCAACGGTAGAAACTTTCCTGACCGATCGACTGGTGCTCTCTCGTGCTTATCGAGAGGGCCAACGGCGCATCTTTAAGGATTATAAGGCACCGTCCAAAACAAACCGAGCACCCTCACGGCAACGCAGACCACACACACACACACACGGTCGCCATGGCGTTACTGTCCTCAGGTGACGCACTGGAGGTGGAATGCCGGAGCGCATGCGCGGCGAACAGCTAATGTGCTGGACAAATGCCGCCGTGGAAGCTTCCTTCGGTTTGGTCAGTTTGGTAGCGAAACAATAAGCTAGCTGAGGCGCCTTTTCTGCCTATGCCTCTGATCGCATGGCCTCTCAACCAGCCAGCTGAAGTTAGCCCTTACGGTGAGCTCCACACGAGCTCGCTCATGAGCGGCAGGTTCGCGATCAGGCGGCGGAGGCGAAACGAGATGTGGAAGCGAAAAATACAAGAGAAGCCAGCACTCGCTCCAGGAAGCGTCTAAAAGACAGTCAGTGAGAGAGAGGCGTTTTGCATGAGCTGTAGCGGCACCAGGCGGCTTTACTAAGCGCGCAACGGTGTCCTCCAAACCCGTTTGTTCTGCTCAATGCTCTCCATAGCTGTGCAACAGTGCCGATGAGACCATTTTCCACATGGCTTTGGCCCTCCAACGGGCGAACCCTACTACACATGCGGCTCTCATTCAGATTTCCAGACATAATTTCCTTTCTGCGGGCAGGTTTGCCAAAATAGCAGAGACATCTCAGCTCAACACTCTCGCCTGCGTACGAGCGCCAAAATTCCATTTTAGTTTCGAATGTTACTAAAACGTGGCTGGCACGCATACATTGTTAACCAAACAACAATGAAGTAGGAGTTATTTGGTCGTATAAGAGGTTTCAGGCTGACGATCACCCGTTGTAAAAGAAAGGCCGCCAGCTCAACATCATCATCAATAGCCGGTAGTGTATCGTGGACATGAAAAAGCAATTGAACAACTCTAAATGACACTAGATCTTCTCTGCGAGGTCTGGAAACCGTGGAAACGACTTTTTATTGTACGAAATTAGTAAATAAATTATAAACGTATTTATTCACATATTCACTTAATAAATATTCACAAATAGCAACTGCAGTCAACGTTAGAGGTCCACGTTGTCACAATATCTTTTTTTAATTCTTTTTCAGAATGCACATTGTGGGTATCGGATGAAACAAAGGACTCAATTTCACCAGAATGCCTTCGGCAGTATGAAGACATCTGCGGAGAAAGCGTTTCTTTATATGATAAAAATATCTGCGATAAAGCACAAGAATAATAACTAAAATAAAAATTACAACATCCGGCCACTTATAAAGTCTGAAATGTGAGCCACGCTGAACGTAAATTTTCAACTTCAATCCCAATGGATCAGCAACTTGACTTGCCAAACATGCATAAAATTAGCCCTAAGAGCGTTAATAAAATGTTGATATCGGCCCCATTGATTTCGTCGCAATTCATCACGGCTCTTCATAAAACACAGCTGCACGAAGCGCACTGGTAGAAGGGCAGCCGAAATCTACTAAATCTACAAAAGTCTACTAAACCCACCTTCTTTGAGGTAACCCTCCTGAACATTCTGAAGACTAATCCAAACCGCTTCTGGAACATGATAAAACCCGGAAACACAATAAAATGTCGTTATTGCACGTACCGGCGAACATGCTCCCGACCACCTCTGTGCTACTGTACTAAATGATACTTTCGTTAAGTCGTCTCCTTCTTCATCCAATGTTATCGAACGTCCCGATATCCAACTGTGCTATGATTTCGCGATGGATCCCACCATGTTTGACTTACCAGGCATCATACCGATGGTCGATTTGAAACTAACATCTTCAAGCGGAATTTATGCTAAAAATCGCAAATTTATACGGAATGCTAAAGAGTTCAGTTCTATTATCATGAAATGCGTATTCTCACAATTGTATCACCATGGTGTACTACTGAGGACTGGAAGTCTGATGTGATCATAACACGATATAAAGCCGGAGATAAACAGAATCATCTAGCCATTGGCCAATATCAATAGCATGCAAAAAAATTGTGCACATATTTACGCACCTTGTTAATTTTCTGGAGGATAACAATTGCTTCTCTCTCACAGCGCATGGCTTCGGAAAGTTTTTCTCTTCAGAGGGTCCACTACTTTCTTTCACTTACTACTTGCACTTCTATTGGACTTCGCTTTTTCATCTGACTGCACATTTCTTGACTTCTCTAAAGCATTCGATAAAGTTAATAACTCACTGCTATTAGGTAAACTAAGTGTGCTGAACTTTGACCCTGCAGTTCTTAAATGAATACGTGGATTTTCTTTTCGTTTTGAATTTGTCAGCAATAAAGAGGCTGTTTGCCCTACTTTATCACTTTGTCATGAGGTTCCTCAAGGATCAGTATTTGAGCCCCGTACCCTTTTTTTATCTCCAATATTACAGTGAGTTGCCGTTCCGCTCTTTGATGTACTGTGTCTATCCTGGGAGTAAAATAAATATATAAATAAGTACCTCTTGCCAAAGGGCATGCCCGGAAGAGGGGGAGCGACGAATGAAATCCTAGGCAAGTTTCGCCCTTACGTGTACGGCCGTCCTTTCGAGGTCGGTATGGATCATCACGCCCTTTGTTGGGTTTATTCATTGAACGACCCTACCGGCAGCCTGGCGCAATGGGCGCTGCCTCTCGAAAAATACGATACCCGCATCGCCTACCGGTCGGGCCGCCAGCATCAGGACGCCGATGCCTTGTCTCGTTTCCCGCTACCCGCCGATATTTACTGCCTCTGTGAAATCGAGACCCCTGCGCCGTCTACCGCCATAAGTGACCTGCCTTCTGAACAGGGTAGGGACCCCTGGATTAGGGCTCTTTCCGGGTTTCTTCCCGACTCATCGGTAGTTAACCTATCGATCACCCAACGCCGTCGTCTTACTTACACGAACCACTCTTTCACAGTCGCAGAGTAGTGGGACTCAGCTTTGGTAAGTGTACGGGGGCATATGCAACGACGTATTAGTCAAATCCACATTTGTGCGGGCCTAACACCGCACCGGGAGCAATACCACTGGCATCCGTATGGACTTCAGTTGGGGCCGGGGGGTCGAAATGGCGCATGACGGGTGGTGCCGTGAGGAGGCGACGCAAGGTGTTGTAGGCGTCGTCGCATGCGGGTGATCAAGCCGAGAAATCGACATTGGTACAGAAAAGCTCAGTCAAAGGGGCTGCAATTGAGGAACAGTTGCGAATCAAACACCTAAAATAAGAGCAGACCCGTAGGAAGCTGTGTAGTTACTCAGTGGTGGAAGGTTTGGGAAACGCTGTCGCGGCGGAAAGTTTGGCGGGGTCAGGGCGTACACCATCTTTCAACACAACATGACCTAAACTGTAAGTTCACGAGCAGCAAAGGTGCATTTGTTTAAGTTCAGCAGTCTAAAGTGTCTCTGCCGAATTTTCGTAGTTGTTGCTGTTGATGAGTGGTACGCGCATATTAATAGCGCAGCGATTTTATTGCTTAAAGACAACTGATTAGAAATCAGAAGGAAAACAGCCACATGCCACCGGTGAGATCCAAACGCACCACATCCTAATTTCGCATCCGGTGCCCTACAATCTGAGATACGGTGGCGGCTGTCCAATCTTCTGCTTTCAGTGGTGTTTATGTTTGCGCGCAAGCTAATCCCTAGAGTGTAACATGACTGACCGATAGCACACTTTACAATGCATATGTGACAAATTTTCTTTGGTGTGACATCAACAGAATTCGCCTTCTCAGTATGCGAACACGCTCTGCCGGAGGCACCGTGTGCGGTAATTTCCTATGAACGAGCAGAGCGTTTTCATTTATCTGATTTCGTATCCCGCTGGCTCAAAATCTTTGCGGTCGTCCTTGACTGAGTGCAATAGAGCGCTTCTTATTTTAAGCGTTACCGAGGCACGCCTCGGCGGCTGAGTCGTTGTGGCGTTTGTCTGCAGAGCACTTGATCGTGGGGGAACTAACAACAGCCGCCCCGGTCGCTTAAAAGGGCGTGGAGCTTAAAATCAAAAACTGTCTGAAGTTGTGCAAGCATACCACACGTTAAATAGCAGCAATGGTAAATATTTAACCGCAGCCTAAGCGTATGGCACCTAATACCTTCCTTTCACCCCTTCCTCTAACCCTTTCCCCATGGCGTATCCTTGGGACCACACTTTGTCGCCACTGGTTTCAGCAAGTTGTTAATCTAGCCAGCTGCCTTTCGTGGTGGCGACTTTTCCACGCATGGAGTGACCAATGAAGAATGCATCAAACTTACTAGCTTCGTTATGTATTTTCCGCGCAACAATACAAGAACTTTACACGAGGCTTCATATGACGGCTAATCCTGCCGTGACAGTCACTGACAAAAAACACCATCAAGCCAGCAGTACTTCTGAAGTCACGTCTACGTCCTACAAGGCAATTCCAGCGGTTGCCTTCTCAGCCTGTTCCCGACGGCGACACCTGGAAACAAGTGGATAACAGCGGCCACCGTCTGTCTAGCTTGTTACGCCGAAGTAACAGCCCTGCCCAAAGGTACTGAGGCGTAATTCCGAAATATTTTGTCAAACACAACCTCCTGCTGTACGGCGCCTAGAAGTGCTCATCACCGACAGTCAAAAACGTTGACAGGTGAACTGACGCAAGTTATTTAGCTCTACACCCACACAAGCCCTCTGAGGTCATTGCGTACCACCCGCAGGTCGATGGCCTCATGGAACGCCTTAAAAACACTATTGCCCACACGCTTCTTATTTGGTGCGTTGACGCAGAGCACAAGACTTGAGACGTCATCCTACCCTACGTGGTATTCGCATTCAACGCCTAGACACAGGAATCAGCATACGCGACGCCGTTAAAGCTTCGATTCGCAAAGACTGTTTCAACCAAGCTCGACCCAGTGCTACCGAACGTCACAGAAGAAGAGGACCTAGGCGCAACCGCCTACCTACAGCTGAAGGCGCCCTACGGCTTGCCCCGATACCGTTCAAAGACCTGTAGCGCACCGACGCCGGAAGGTAGACCCTACGAAGACTGGACGAGAAATACAAGTCTGGTGACAGAGTCTGCGCTCGACGTTTATTCACCGCCACAGACTGGGTGAAAAATGTTTGAGCGGCTACTTCAGCCTGACAAGATGATTCGTCACCTTGGAGGAATTGACAACGAAGCGGTCCCTGACGGAGCGACCGCTTCGTAGGGGCGGTAGACACAACGCGAAATGCATGTTGTCGGCCTGAACAATTATTATATGTCCTAACGGACGCTTTGTTTGCATTTTCAGTATTTGATTTACCTAACCCTTTTTCAGTATACAGCATGATGCTGATGTACCTTTAAGAGGCGGTAATGTAGCAAATGTCTGTAACGTTTCTTTCTTTGTGCTCAAAGAGCCGTCGCGGAGGCTCAGTGGTTGTGCCGCTCGGCTACTTATACCAAAGACGGCGGTTCGGTTCAAGCCGCGGCGGTCGCATTTCGATGAGGGCGAAATTGCAGAGGCCAGTGCACTGTACGACTCAATGCATGTGAAAGAGCTCCACGTGGTCGAAATTCCGATTCCCACCCCGACGGTGTACCTCACGGCCTGAGTCGCTTTGAGATATCAAACCGCCATAAAGTATAAATCATATATCTTTATGCTGAAAACCATTCGCATACCGCTTTATCACTGTATTCGGCCGCGAAATCTGAGCAGGTTTATCTCAGAGGATCACAGTTACGCGCAGCTCTTATTGTTGTTCGACATCTCGTAGTTTCCATTTTTCACCTTTTCTTCAATGTTGCTTATTAGCTCTAAATTGAGCGCGGCCGACAACCATGGTGATTCTGTTCTTGCACGACCGCCGAGCATACTCGTGGCTATGGCCATTGCCGAGTTGTTCAATTCTATGCGCGGTAAATCAGCCAAATAAGTGTTGGTTTCATTGCCACGCCAAGCCGCTCATCTGTTCACGGCGATGGCAAGACATGTTGACAGTAATTGTTATTCAGTCGACGTTGCACGGTAGAATGGAAGCCCCATCATTGCTCGCAGCATAGATGAGCCGAAAGGTTGGGTTGATAGCAATGCATAGCCAGCATACACCAACCAATATTTGCAATAGCTGCTAAGCGGACGCGGGAAAATTTGTAGGAACAATGTGTTATTGTCACATTCCGGTACAGCGCCAGGGAAAGTAAAAATGCTCTAAGTGCTTCGAGTGCTTCATAAACGGCGCAGGGCTTCGTTTTTCTCATATTAAACATGCCGCAGTAACATGCCTATTGGCGCAAAAATTTTTCCAACACTGCCTTCGATTCTGCACTTTACGCTACAGTTTTTTCGTGAGTGAGATTCAGACGCAAACACCCCGAAAGGGGGTTTCCTCAATACCCCGCGTTCCCAACAACCTTGAGTCGACCTTACCGGGAAAAGAAAGAAAATTCTTTACAGCTTACCTGAGTTTACAACTCTAATATATGTTCCAAGGGTGGCTCCCGGACTGTACTGAAAAATTGGGTGTTTCTTGCGTGTAAGGAGGCTTGTAATGAAGAGTTGTTGCGCTTTGTGTCGTGTAATGGAAGAACTTACGTTTTTTCGTCTCCATCGACATCCAGCGACTATCGGTATGTGAATGATGAATTCTCCGCATGAAATTCATTGCAGGTCGCTGTAAGGCATTTCAACTTGGGATCGGGGTTGATGTCCCGCATATCCACACAATCCTTGAACAAAGTGGCAAACTGCAAAGCCTCCGAAATCCCTAATAATTCTTGAGAGGCTACATTTAGCAATCGGAGCAGAAAAACTGCATCATTTTAGACACCAGGTACTTCTGAAGCCCGGTTTTTACCTATTAATGCTCATATTAATTCAATACCTGAGCATTGAAGGCATCACATTACTAATTATGTCTGATTATATCAGAAACGTATTATATGAACATCTAATAATATACTAAAATATTCGTACTGCACTCTCAACAGTAATTGTGCACACCTCCAGTGGGACACAGCGAAGCACTTCATTTTTTTTTCTTCGGGAATGACCTAAATTTACTTTCTATTTCACGGTGGGGCTGCAACGGTTCTCAGTTAATCAAGCACCATGACTTGAGCTGCTCTGTCTACTATTTCCCTCCATTATTGTTGCTTTCTTACGATTCTTCCTGTGACATGTACGAGAAGCACTAAAAAAATAGACAACCACTTACATGGGCGGCCAACCCCTCCTCGTCGTGGCTCCGGGAGCCGAACGCCTAATGAGAAAAAAGCCAAACATGCGAGGCACCTAGAGCTAACACAGGAATCTTACTGAAAGGAAGCATTCTCACCTCTCCAAGGTAAAAAACTTTTCACTGCCACCCTATGCACTTAAGATATTTATGCTGTGAGCTGTCCCCAGCGAATGTTACTCCTGGGTTCGGGGAGATCCGGCAGTGGTCATTTACTTGAGGAAGCCTAGCTGGCAGATTCCGGTCAACGATAAACTGCCCACGAGGTCTTCGAATGTTGAGCCCACTCTGTGTAAACGTTCACTACTAGAACGGCATTTATAACGCTGCCTGTAGCTGGCAGCTTGGAAGTTCTTCAGCGTTGACCCGCTCATCTTTTAAGATCGTTAGCTCTTACTCATCACGTTTCAAGATTACGTTGGGTCTGCTACCTCCATGAGATCACAGCGCCATATGTGGCAGCAACTAGAAAACAGCATATCTCGCATGGAAACTTGTGGCGCCATCTACAATAGCATTGCACAAACAACCACCTGCCGCGTGCCAATGATGACGTCTCGGTGCAATATGGTGGATAGGGGTGGAACTAGTGAAAATGATTTCAGGGGACGAAATGGCGGCCTAGTTTCGGTCACGGTGTAAGAATAGAGAGGTGTACCAACGGCGCCGCATGTCCTGTGCTCCGAACGTTGGCCGAGGAGTCTCGTGGTTTCGCTGCCTGCCGACAGAAGCCGGCACACAACAGCGGTCCCTCCAGCTGTTTGTGTCGTTGTCGTCTGCTTCCAGTGAACGCTCCGTTGAACGCAAGTTTTATTCGGCACGGGCTTCCAATTCGGTCCGTATTGTTGTTCTTTGATTGAGTGAACGCTCCGTTGAATTATCGGCACGGGCTTCCAATTCGGTCCGTATTGTTGTTCTTTGATTGAGACATGACTACATTTTGATTCTGGTGGTGTATGGTGCTGTGGCCGGTGCTTCGGTGCTTCGACAATGGGACGAAAGTGCTTTGCTCCACGATGCACGACCGGCAACAAGTCGTGCAAAGAAAAGTTGTCGCTGTTTTTGGCACCAAAGGACGAAGGACGTTTGAAGCTCTGGAGAAATGGCATCCCACTTAAGGACCGTTTGCTGCAGCCTTCGGACGATTTATGTGAGAAGCATTTCGATCCTCATCTCGTGTCGAAAACGTGGGAGGCCACGTACAAGTGCCATGTACTCGTACGTACACCACGGTGAGCGTGTCTTGCTAAATACGCGGTGCCAACAAGGTTGCCTGACTGCCCTGCACATTTGTCGAAAGTCAGGAAGGAAAGGAAAAGGCCTGCTGAGAGCCACGATGTTCCGGTGCCAATTGTAAACGCCGTGTTCTTCACGAACCGCTCGACGGTCCTCAAGAGGATGCGGTGAATAAAGTTCTCCCGTCTATAGAGGACGGCCCGCAAGAACCATCCTCCTCGGACACCACATCGCGCGGCTTCAACTACTTCTTTGATGTGTCGCCGAACATTTTACCTTCTAGCTCCTGGGGCTGCCATCGACTCGAACTAGATGGTGTCAGAAGCGTATACTTTTCTAAAGCTGAGCGCATCAAATTTGAGCCCTTGACAGCACCGCCAATCCCGTCTCCTCTAGTCGTGTCGACAAGGATCGTAGACGCACACCACTCAGCCGAGCTATTCATTTTGTTTGTGCGGGTGGGTTGCTGGAGCGCATGGCGCAGGAGCGCTGCGGCGAAGCGGAGTTGCCGTGCGTTCGGTGTCGTTTTTTTATCTTTATGCTTTTTTTGCTCCTATTTGCTGCTCTCTTTTTTTAATCTTTTTGACGGCTGACTCGCGAGTTACATTGTTTCGGAGGAGCTACATTGTCGTCCGCTGAAGAAAGGGACAATTTTTCCTTCCCTTGCCCTAGCTGATCTCAAGGAGACAATTATGGCTCCAGCTTTTACATTACTATGTGTCAATGAGGATGCGTCAGAACTGCAAAGCAAAGAAAAAGGAAGCGGGCAATAGCACGAAAACGCTGAGGAGACTGTCAAAGCTTTCCTAAGTATATTCTTGATTGCAGCAAGGCCGGGGTTTTAGCCAGAAAAGCGAGGTCTAATTTCCGTGCTGCTTGTGGCGTAGGTCGTATATGTGCTCTTTTGTTCATGAGTGACACCGATTTTAGGGCGCCTTTCTTTCTTTGACAATAAAGCTAGTCACTCAAGGCCGAATGAGGTTAGGAGTGCAATATATTATGCAGTTTCAGTAGCATGCGGACTGTTTCACAGCCAGGCCTGAGCTCTTTTGGCATGCGTGCGATATTTTCACACTATGCCAAGTATTTCTTGTTTCATTTGTTTATTGTCTGTAGTACAAAAATAGCTGCATAGCTGCTGACAAGTTCTGCTCAGATCGCTCACCGCGGTCCGCAACACAGCTCATTCTGCACGCCGTGTTGAACTAAATTCCCTGAATGTTTTTCGGTTTGATGGGTTGATGAATTACGGATGACCTATCAATACAGGTATCCACTTTTTATCGGGCTGGTTGCAAGTGAATTGTCGGAAGTATCATTGTTTCGCACTCGCGAAATGACCTGTAGATCAAGAGAACGACTGGTAAACACCGAGAATTATCGGAAAATATTCGTCTTATTTTTGGTTATTTACTCATTTTGGCTGCTTTGTATTTAAACTAGTTGTTCTCATTGCCTCTCAATATATATTTTCACAATATTCCAGCCTTTCCTTGCTAACGTCTATTCCTGCCAAATTTGCATCGCTGTTTCTAATCAAAAGGGCCCGCAGTCGTGAGGCGCCATCTGGCCGAGAATCGAGAACTGCGAGGGGGTTCTGCGCCACCTGCCGAGCGCTCGTTTAGACACCTTTCTTTCTTGCACCATGGTTTCAGTTCCTCGAATCCGAGATGGCGGCCATTAAAGTTGGTTCTGCCCTCCCATCCCTTTCCCCTCTCAACCCCCAAAATTTTTTTACAACGGGAGGAATACTGTCCAGTTGCGGGACCGCTATATGACTGACTTACTGATGTCGCTGAAAGGAAGTAGGAAAAGGAAAGAGCACGGGCCTGCCTACCTGTTCAAGCCGAGCCACGCTCGCTGCCGCGTGCTGAAAGTAGGAGACTTAAAAGGATAGGAGGGAAAGATAGAAAAGGCGCCGCACGCTGTTAGGCCCCGGGCCGATCCGGGAGGCAGTGCAATACCGGGCCGACTCGTGTCAGGTGCGAGGCTCGATATATGTATACATTCGTTCTGCTGTATATACTCCGAAAACAAAGGGCACCCATCCGGGGACAGTTGAGTACCGAATTTGGTAGGCAAATAAAACCCTATGGGTTGTGGTATAAAAACAAAACCACAATTAAATAATAGTTAAACATTGTATACATGCAATTACTAATTGAATCGTTACCATGTCGCACCGCAAGTCAAATTCTAGGCCCACCTTGACCTTCAAACCAAGCAAATTCCGTTTGGAACGTGTTTTGAGGGGATGCAACTCGACAATGGGTAGACGTGCATCGTAATTTCCATGATAGATGGCGCTAGGCGGCGATCGCACCCCGTTTCAAAGGGCATTACAATCCGTTTCACGAGACGAGCGGTGCGTTCTTCTTCGTTTTCTTCATCTAGTAAACCAAACAACTAACGATCGTTACTTCAACGTCTTCCAGGCGGTGTTTTATTATTATTTTTAATGCTCGTTAGGCGCAGGTCATCCTGTTTTGTAGCACTACGTGCCGCTTTCCGGAGCATATCGATGGCTCGGCTCACTCTTTACATGCTCATTTAGTTGCCATCTCGACTGGTAATACCATCTGCCGCTGAACGAAAGGAACGAAACAGCTGCCTAACCATTACTATCACTTTCAAATTGTGGGTCAGTTATTTTTCGACATGATAGCAGTTACTACATTGCCCTATATAAGGATCCTGAAAATAGAATGTGCAGAAAAAGTTTCACATCTATATTTAGGAGATAGCTAGTCCGATTTAACTGGCACTTACGAACGGCACGTGATTCCTTCTCGTTTTATATTTTGAAAACATTTCGGAAGGAGGCACTTTATTATGAAGCATAAATGTTGCAAGGCAGAGTGAATTTACTCCCTCGGGCCAATTTCGTAGTTCCCGTTATTTCTTCACCTTGAAGAAACCTACAAGCATTGTGTGGCGCAGTTTCAGGCACCAACAAATTTATCACTGACAATTACACGCGCCTATGTCAATTGCCAGATATTCAGCTATTAGGTGACCACCGTTTCATGAGCCAAAATTTGTGGTGCATAATGTATTTTTTGATGAAGTGCTAAAACAAAGTTCTCCATTTTCTGTGGATTCTGTGTGCACAAGATTGATTGCTGTCATCTCGTTATTCGTATTATGAGGCTAAACGACGGCAACAAAGATCTTATGCCAGGCCCACATCAGATATTCAAATGCGCGATTGCCGTTCACCTTGAAGTAGTCGATTTCAGATTATATTCCCGTAGGAAGCAAAAAAACCGCTTAGGGATTGAAGACGCTCTGTTTGCCCACTGTTCCAGATGGCCATAATGTAAAACACATAAGACAACGTCGAATCAGTTTTTAAGCAATTTGCGGCGTTGATCCTCGTTCCATGCGTTGCTTTTCACCTACGGAAAGCGGTCTCCAATTGCCTAATGATACGTGTTCTGGAATTTCTATCTATGTGTGGATTGTTGTGCTTGAAATATAAGCGGCACAGAAGCGTGGAGAGTAATTTAAGGAATTATATTTTTTGCCATCATTTCTTCGTACGACATTCCAACTTCATACACGTGTGTGCAACATAAACTTCAAGCATATCTGCTTGACAAATGCAAGCCTAATATGCTACTTCTTATCTTCGCTCGCGGTGGTCGTCATAGCACGCTACCTGTTTGTATATGGCCTCGTTGCAACAGATATCTCCAGCTCGGCCCGTGCGGCAAATAGGTCAGGCTTACGGTCGTCTATACGGCGATCTCTCCGAAGCCTTTGGCGAGAGCGCTGGTTCTGGGCATGGCGTGGCTTAAATTTACCACGCTCTCTTGAGCGCAATCAGTGCAGCCGCACATACTTATCTAGACCGCTTACTTAAGTTCCACAATTCCTCTCTCCTGTTCTTAACCGTCCCATCTGTTAGAAATTAATACTTTTTCCAGTCTTCTTCAAAGCAAAAAACTTCCTACATCGGGAGCTGTAATACGGAAGACCCAGTGGGCCGCCTTTCCGCTGTCAACCATGACTGCGGCGAAGCTGGTTAGCGTGCCTAACACGGGATGGCGCTTCGGCGCCCGTGAGGTCATAGCGTTATCGAACCAAATAAAGCGCCCGTCGCTGCGGAGCGCGCCAAGTTTGTTCTCCTACTGTCAGGTTTTGCTGGCGCGAAACTACGTCCGCGCAACGTAATGCTTCGTGACCACGTGACGAGCGCACTCGGCTCTCGTGCAGTGCGGACAGCTGCGAACACGACTGAGAAAAAAGGAGAAGCAATATCTCGGGTTTCCTCGTCTCCCGTAGCAGACGCGGTGCAGGGAAAGCACGGAGGGCCCTTACAGAAGGGAAACTCGCGAAAATCCCGATCAGCTCCCTAGCAAGGATCGGGTGTGGAAAAGCATAGTGTGACCTGGAAGGGCAGGGCTTGCTTCTGCAGCCTAGATTCTATCGCCTCCAATAAAATATGGCCGCTGCTGGCGGATTAAACACTGTGGCCCTTAATTATTAGCAGAAAGCCATAGCGCAGCTTGAGGTTGACACTGCTCGGTCTGCCTCAAGCACAAAGTGCCCTTCTGCATTCGGTAATAGTTATCAGGCAAGACAGCGTAGCAAGTACAAGAGGCAGATACCTAGACAGCGTCGTTGAAAAAGTGTTTAAAAATAGGCTGAAAAGAGCATTAACTTAAAACCAAAATTTGAGAACGTTTACGCTGGCTTCCTCTGAATTTATCGATATAATTGGTTTTTTTGGGGGGAAAGGAAATGGCGCAGTTTCTGTCTCATATATCGTTGGACACCCCAACTGCGCCGTAAGGGAAGGGATAAAGAAGGGAGTGAAAGAAGAAAGGAAGAAGAGGTGCCGTAGTGGAGGGCTCAGGAATAATTTCGACCACCTGGGGATCTTTAACGTGCACTGACATTGCACAGCACACGGGCGCCTTAGCGTTTTTCCTCCATAAAAACGCAGCCGCCGCGGTCGGGTTCGAATTTATCAATATATGCAGCAAGCGTACACCTTACGAACTTTTCTTTCTTCAAAGAACGAAGATTTGTTGCTTAACTGGTGAAAATTACTCCTTCTAGGGGCGCTTTTGATGTCAATCTGCTTATTATTTTAAGCTGTTCAAATGCCACGTTTTCATTCTACAGACGAATTTTTTTAGAAACCTCCGTATAGTGCTTGAGTCTGCTATCTCCCACTGAAACAGTTGTCAAAGCTCAGAGCGTCAAGCGCAACATTTGGTCGCGCACTTGTGAACGTGGTTCTTTCTTCAAGTGCCAAAATGATGAAAAGCTGAGCATTGAATATTACATGCAGAGAGCAACTCTTCATCGTTTGACCACAGCTATGGCTCAATAACAGCACGTCCTCTGCTATTTGGGGAATTATAGAAACTTTCCTTCTCTGGTGCCGCCACGGTGGCTCAGTGGTTATGGCGCTCAGCTGCTGACCGGAAAGACGCGTGTTCGATCCCAACCGAGGCGGTAGCGTTTCGATGGAAGCAAAATGCTAGAAGGCCATGTACTGTGGGATATCAGTGCACGTTAAAGAACCTCAGGAGGTCGAAATTATCTGGGGCCCTCCGCTACGGCTTCCCTCATAACCTGAGTCATTTTGGGGCGTAAAACCACATAAAAGACACCAAATAATTGTTTCTTGGAGAGCAACGTCCTCCAGTGTTTTGTTTTGATGAAGTTCTGAAAGGCTCCTTTTCATTAGTACCTAAGTTCATCGTAGCCAAAAATAAAAAATATATAATGATAACAGATAAAGCGAAGACATGCAAGCATTCGTAAAGTGAGGCTGCTAGCAAGCTGTACTGCATCAAATACAGACGATTGTTTCTAATAAATCGCTTAAAACATTATATTTCTTTTTTCGACTGTTATTACCGAATACGCTTAGCTCCGAGCATTTCATCAGCGATTCGACTATTCTCCCAAAAAATCCTAAAAGAAAAGCAAGGGGGAGGGGGGGATGCACGTGGGAGGAAGGAACGTGCCCATAATATTTATAGCCTAAGCCTTAAATAGCATTGTTTTCTGCGTGATTAGCAGATACCTATCATATCTTGGCCGTTCGCACTAGCTCGTAAAAGTGCTGGGGCGCATCACTTACATAGACCGCATGTTTTCGTTTCTCTGCATATACCTAATGCTTCGGAGCTCATAAGCCACTGATGCCACCCTAGCCAGTTCTCTGAACGTTAACACAATACAGAAGGTCACGCTGTGCTATACCGATCCATATTTGAACAGCGCAATAAAACAACAGGACACAACGAAGAAAGGACTCCACAAGCGCTTGTGTTGTCCTTTCCTCCTTGTATCCCGTTGTTTTATTGCGCTGTTCAAATATGAATCAATACTTACTCCCCAGTTCGCAGCTTTAATGCTATACTGATCAATAGAAGAGGCGCGGCGTACATGGGTAAAGCAGCGAGGTTTCGGTTGTTTTTTTTTTTTTTTGAGAAAACAATACTGTTTTCAAAAGTTAAGTGGCAGATTTATGCGTATAAAGAAATTATAACGTGTTCTTGGACCCCAGCATATGCTTGCCAAGGAAAGTGTGCGAATAGTAAAGATACGTCCGTCAAATGATGTTTTGTTTCTCGTTTTACGGTTAAATGGCGGAAATTCATTCGCGTGGCTGGCAACTGAGCAGCCTTGCAGAAGGCGGGCGTGTCTTCTAATGTGACGATATTTTCATATTATTGGCGAAAATAATGAAGCGCCGACCAAAAGGTGTTGTCAAGATGGAAGGACGTTTCGACTTCCACACGGAAATCTTGTTCACTGATGGAAAAATTTCGCACACAAAGCTTAAGTACGTTGTGCTAATCGTCGCAGGCATCTAGCGTACGAGGGCGGTAGATTGCCGATGTTTCGGTTGAGCGTCTGATCTGTTGTCTGGATAAACAGAGACTCCAGATATTGGCGTGACATCCAGTTTTTCTCACGGCCGATAATTGCCGCTTCTTCCCAAGCGATATCATGCTTCGTGTTTTCAACGTGTTCAGCCAGTGCGTTGGAACAAGCCTTCTTTTTCTTGACATCATTCTTGTGCTCATTCAGCCGTCTTTCAAAGTTTCCGCTTTCACCTATGCAGGAGTGATCGCAGTCTGAGCAGGGGATTTTATAAATTACTCTGGGAAACTTTTCCTTTTTTAGCTTGTCCTTTACGGACACCAACTTGTGATGAAGCTTGCACGCAGGCACGTGAGCTATATGCACATCGTAGGTGCGAAAAATGCGGGCCAATGACTCGCTCACGCCTGGCACATAGGGTATTGCAGCTCGGGCACGGCAAGGTAGGCGAACGGGCTGAGCTGGTCTCGTTGTCTGCTGTATTACAGCGTTCACGAAGTGCTGTGGGTAGCCACAATTGTTTCGCTCGCGTCGCACTTGGCGTATGTCAGAGGCTTTTTCTTCGGGTTTCGAGCATATTCTTTCCGCATGACGGACGAGGGTAGAAACGACGGAGCGCTTATGGCACGTAGGATGGACTGAATTAAAGTGAAGGTATTGGCCTGTGTGCGTGTCCTTTCTGTACACCTTGAAAGATAGGCGGTCATCACGTCGCTCCACCATGACGTCCAGGAAAGGAAGACGGCCAGAAATCTCCTCCTCGACGGTAAACTGGATGGAATCTTCCATGCTGTTCAAATGGTTCGTGAAAGCAGCCAAGGCATTCTTTTTGATTATGCAAAAGCAGTCATCAATGTACTGCAGGAAGACCTTCGGGCGCGGCTCGAACGAAGCCAAAGCGCGGCTTTCCAGTGCTTCCATTGTGAGGTTTGCGGTTGTGACCGAGATAGATGCTCCCATGGCAGTGCCATGAACCTGCTTGTAGACAGTGCCCCGAAAGATGAAGTATGTGTTCTTCAAGCAAAACTGCAGAAGCTTCAACAGGTCCGATGGATCGATGGGTGTCCTAGCACTCAGTCCGTCGTCGTCTCGAAGCGCTGAACGGCATACCTCCACCGCCAGATCCACGGGGACGCTGGTAAACAGTGATCTGACGTCAAATGACACCATTATCTCGTCGCTTTCAATCGTGATTTCGCGTATTTTTTCAGTAAAATCAAAGGAGTTGCGTACGAAAGTCGGTCTCTTGCCAACGAGTGGCGAAAAAACTTTGTGCAAGTAGCCTGAAAGCCGGCACAAGGGAGAGCGGGTAAAATCCACTATTGGCCGCATTGGAACGCCTGGCTTGTGGATCTTCGGGAGGCCATATAAAGCAGGGGCAGATCCATTGTGGCAGAGGAGCGTGAAGTATAACGACCTGTGCTGTGGTGGAACAAACTGGAAGACGTCTGTCAAAAGCCTTTGCAACTCTCGCTCTACCTTGAGTGTAGGGTCCCGCTTGAGTCGCATGTACGTGCCATCATCCTCCAGAAGCTTCATCATTTTCTCAACGTAGTCGCTGTGGTTTAGGATGACGGTGGCGTTGCCCTTGTCAGCAGGTAGGATTACGATATCCGTATTGCTCCGCAGGCTCCTGACTGCATCACGCTCCTGAGCAAGGAGTGGGGTGGGGTGCCGATGTGGCAGCTTGGCGAGTATGCTGATCGCACGGGTACGAGCTTCTTCTCGGCGATTGTTTTCCACACGTCCCACAGCCTGTTCCACGGCACAGATGATTTTTCTTGCGTTCGGAGCCGCTCTCGTATTGAAGTTCAAACCAAGCTCCAGAACGGCGAGCTCTGTTCGAGTAGACCTATACGAAGACAGATTGTGGACGGTGGGGGTAGGTCTGTTGGCCGGACTCCCTTCACGGCCAGGTAGCAGTCTGATTAGCTTCTCTTTGTGTGTGCGCCCACGCTGACCAGACTGTAGACTGGCTACGAAGTTCGCGTGCAACTGGATGCTGACGAACTCGTTCGGACACTGGTGTTCAATGCGGCGACGGGCAAAAAAGGCTTTGTTCTGAAGGTGCCTTGAGTCCTTGCACTCCAGGATTCTGGCTTGAAGCAACTGTCGTTCTGCTCTTGACACCACGCTATGACCGAAGGGCGTATCGACCGGTCGTAGCAAGCGGAGGGACCGCGGGGTTAGGTTCCTGGCTTTGCATATGAGGTTGAATTCTAGATGAGCCTTGAACGCAGAAAGCCGGACGGTTAGCGAAACGAACTGTCGCACTTGAGTGATGAAATTCTGGCCATACGACCGTCGTAGCATGATGAAATCTAAGGTTCGACGAAATCTCGTCTGGTCGGGTCTGGTCGCCAATGTATTCACCCGACCAGACGAGATTTCGTCGAACCTTAGATTTCATTTTCATATTATGCCTCGAACAAAATCAAACCTTATTAACTAGTCACAATATGTCTTCACGATTATGCTTTCTTGATCTGGAATCCTGAACTGCAGTTAGCAGTTCTTCCGGTGTAGAACAGATTGTCTGCACCGCGACAAGCTTCCTACCCGAGTTTTCTAAGTGAACTTTCAAGCAGAGTAAGTCATCGGGTCCTCGACCATTAATGCCGCTTATGTATGTGCTGCTGTGGTGTTTTTAACGTGCTGCAAAACTAACTGGCGAGGAGCCTGTGATGACAAGGCACCCCTGTGCTGTGCGCTGGCTTTTTGGTTGTGCGTTATAGAGGCATGGTCATAAAAATCGCTGAACCTGGGAATGAGGAACAAAATAGAACAGTGCGCCAGTCAGCACCATGCCAGCTCGGTTTACCTGGCGCCTTTGGAAGCGCACACTCGCCTTCAGAAGTGAATTAATTTTTTTTTCCTTGTGTTACCCTTTCTCGAGAACGTGAAACTTTTTTTTCCCGAAATACTCTGAGGTATGCACCACTACTCGTGTGCAGGGGGGCGCACTAGGAGCGCGTCATGGACCGCCATGTTTGCCCAAATGTTTTTTATGACGCTATAGAATTATCATGGGAGGTTTGTCGAAGTTCTAGGACGCAGTGTTTGAGGAAAGCTAATATTCTGATGGCTGAATAAAATCTGGACAAGCTTCAACTCATCTCCCGTTTCTATGCGCGCCTACTGTTCCTGTGGGTTTCCACTTATTCCTGTGGAATCCCAGTTATTCGAGCCGCTGCCGGCCGCCGTAGGTCTCCACGCTCTTCCTTTTGAAACCTCAGGAAACATTACGTGGGTGAAAAAGTGGTTTAAAATTAATTTCCCGAGGCTCCTTCTGAACTCCACTGAGTCGTTCTCAGACATTTCTCAGCAGCATTTCTTGGAGAGGCTGAGAATGCATTGCTGACTCCTCATTGCCACATTACGGAGGCGCCAGATGCTTTGACCAGGCGCTGACTGGCGCAAACAAATGCAGCTCAGCTTGGGTTTTGTTATGACTTCAGCTGCGGCTGAAACCGGGCTCTGTTTCATTAGAATAGTTTTTATTTCCTGCACGCTCGATCTCTCATGCAACTTATTTTTCAATACTTTTCAAAGCTTAATAATTGGCGCCTATGAAAACGATGAAATTTCAGAGCATTTATGGGGGAGCAAAACAATATTTCACAAGAATCATACCTCCACCCGCTATTTTTCTGTGGATTTAAATACATTAAGGACTCGGCGTTCTATTTTATTTTTCCGTGTTTTTCGAAACAAAGAGGTACATTGCCCAAATTGACATTTTCACTGCACAGAGAGAGAGAGAGAGAGAGGGTTTATTGATAGGGAAGGCAGAGAGGTTGGCCTGAAAAATTAATATCTGGCCTGCTACTCTGCTCTGGGGGACGGGAAGAGGAGATAAAAGAAGGTCACGATGGGGGACGATGATGATGGGAGGAGGCAGATGAAAAACTACTTTAAAAAAAAAACAAGGCACACTTTCTGACGTCACAAACGCGAGACAAGGTCCGTGTCGCTCAAAAAGCGTGAGAGCGCTCGCGTTGCCTGTACAGTTCTAAAACTATCTGGCCAAGCGCCGAGGATCAAATCCTAAGAGAGGAGCGATGTGTCCATAGGCTTCAGAGCAGATGCGAGTATGAGTCTTTCACGTGTATACGCTGGACACGCCACTAAAACATGTTCTATAGTCTATAGCACGCCACATACGGTACATTCCGGGGAGTCCGCTTGTCCTATTAGGTGCAAGTATTTGCGCGTGAATGCCACGTTTAAAAGTAGTCTACGGATAACGCATGCAATAGGGCGAGGTATTCCGCGAGGAACTGAAAAGGTCATCGTCGGATCTAGCGTTTAAGGCGGATGTGGCGGGTGTCTGGCAGGGCCCATTACCTAGCCGTCGCCCTCCTCATCAATTCCGAAAGGAGAGAAGTTGTGTACACTACAGAGAACGGTACAGCTGTACGCAGGCCACTGCTGAAGGCGCTCCTTGCTTCAGCGTCGGCGTTCAGACGTATATATACGGTTCGCATTAGTTTACATCGCACAGGTAAAGAGGCTTCTATGCTGAATCTTTTTACTCACAGTTTTTTTAACCGAATTCAGCCGCCCAGTTTCCTATCATGCGACCCGTGGTGGCTAAACAAATGAACTAGACCGCTCTCCCGAAGAGTAGTTCATTTTAGCAACAAGAAAATGCGGACTATGGTTAGGATATTAAGACGCAGTGCGCGATAACTAGTGAGACATTCCAATCTAACGCGGCATTGGCCACCTTCGTACTTGAAGTTCAAAATAAGCTTCTGTAGACCCAGCTTGCACATTTCATCCAAAAACTTCTGCCATGTTTTCCTTCTTCTCAGCGTTCACAGCCGAGCGTGTTCTTATTTCCATTGCACGCAACAATGCCAAAAGTCTGGCTCCGCACGTATTGCATATATGTGGTATTTGCAAATGGCCCACACGGTGGTCTCTCAGTTAATTGTTGCTGAGGTGAGCGCCTTGCATCCTATAAAATTCCAGACACTGATTTGAGCGTAAGACTTCTACGCACTATTTTCAGTTAGAACAGAAAGATGACTACTAGCAATTACATAGAAAACCTTGAATCACGTCAGCATACCAACTCTTGAAAGATATCTGTAATTAGGCTGTCAAGATGATAAAAGCCAGCCTTTGCAAAGCCCCGGTGCTTACTCAGCTTTAGAAATTTCTCAGGTAGTTGAGACATTTTTTCCACTTCCGTGGAATCGAAAATTCGTTCAGTCGTGAGTTATATATTTTAACAGCAAATTTTACTGAATCTTAGCTCGCTTAAGTTTTGAAAGGCACTCACGATTTTCAAATGTCTCGGCGAGAACAGGGTTATACCAGACCCAAACGTCTATTCGCAAATCTTCGGGTTGTGGCTATGGAGGCCACTGTAATTATTGCATGCCAATTCATTCATATTTAAGGGCATTTCACGCATTAACTTCTTTGCCAGCTGCTCCTGCATTCTCGGTATTTTACCCTGACTAGCAAAATCACTTAACTACGTGGATTAAAACAACAGTGGCAAATATTGAGTTTCTAACACGACAGTGGTGCGTTGTAAAGGCTGACGTGAAGAGACAGAACATCTCTCTGTCGATTGAGGAATTCAGAAATTAAGCTCACTCCAAAGTGTGAGGAAATACCTGCAGAGATAAAAAAAATGGTGGTGGTTTAGCTCTGGTTAAACCTGGAGTGCCGCGATAGCTACAGCTGCCCGAGTGAAACTTGCTCATTTGAATTGCAAAGTCAGTCTTTAGCGCTCCGTTTCGCTGGGTGTTCCTCCTTCGTCTTCGTCCCACTTGACACGGCGCATGCGCACAGCTCTGGCAGCTCGTCTTCGCAGGCGCGCCGCGCCGCCTGTAGCTGTTCGGCACCACGCGACCAACCACGTGACAGCGTGGCGGCGCCGCCACGCTGAAGGCTCGGAATGCTACCGTAATGTAGCTATCGCTACAAAACAATTTCTCTACTCATGCAACACTGCTATTGACTCTCCTTATTTTTCTTGCCCTCTTCCTGCTTCCTGGACTGCTGGCGTTCACTCGGGCTCGGCAGGTGGTCAGCGGGTCTTAGTGGAGCAAGCACTCTTTTCCAACGAGCCTAAGCGCTGGCTTTTAATAGCTTATTCCTCCTCATCGTTGTTTCATGCTGTAGGAGATGGCCGATTTGTATTTTAAAGGTACAGTGTGTTAGGGAATTTCCTACGCTGTATTGCAAGTCTAGCAAGTATCTGTGAGGTGAATGCTAGCCAACTATTTGGGCGCAATTGGAACAGAGCATACTACCTGTAATATTTCGAGGTTTAACAGAAATGATGAGAGCACCGCGGCCTGTTAAGTGCAACGGCCATGTCTGGATTACCTTGGAGCAGGCGTCGCCAAACCGAATCGTCGAAGTAGGATTGCGTAGGAAGCATCAGCAGTGTGCACTGGCTCAACGCCGCTCTTAACAGATCAGTCGAAAGCAGCTTCAATATGACGACAGAGGCGGCTTTATTGTCTAAGGCATATATGAAAAATATATAGAATAGAATATGAAAAATATTCGTACGTGGCGGCCAGCCGAAGAATTAAACGCGATGAACGATGCAAAGAGATCATTTTAATGGCTGATGGCCTTGCGCGAGCTTTCCGCCGCGTTCAACTGCTATAGCTTCGTCTTTTTTGATACACTTCTGGAGGCCACCGAGCGATCGTCCCGATCGTGAATGAAAGACATTGACGAACAGGCGCGCGAAATTGTGATGGGCTGGACAGTACGGTGCAACAAAAATGGCAAGTTTGTGTAATGCTGGTCGCCACGATGAAAGAGATGAGCAAATGAGTCCTTGCCCACGAAGCGTGCCGGCCGTAGGTCACCAGGAGCCGACAGCCTAGGCCCTCGGATGCGCCGACCGGCATGGGCAGGAGGACATTGTCTTCACATGCGAGCGGCGTCTCGGATCGGAGGGGTAGGTATGTCGGGTGATTTCGGGGCGGCGGAGCAACGGCGAGGTCTTGTCCGGTCTGGAAGGTTCCTGGGTCTGGAAGGTTCCTGGAAGGTTCCTGGTCGTGTGTTCCTGGTCCCCGTCCGGGCGACGGGGACCAGGATCATGGCCATCTTGATCCTGGAGCTTCGGCGTCCCGCGTCTACCATGGTGGTCGGCCGTGTGTTCCTGGTCCCCGTCGTCCGGACGGGGACCAGGAACACACGGCCGACCACCATGGTAGACGCGGGACGCCGAAGCTCCAGGATCAGGATGGCCATGATCACCCCGCACCTCCCACCAAATGTTACATGGCGGCCAGCAGAAAAATGAGACGCTATGAATGATGGCAAACGGATGATTTTAATGGCTGATGGCTTAGCGCGAGCGCTCCGTCCCGCGTCACAGCCATCTTCGTCTTCTTCGTGACAATATGACACTTGCCATAATGCTGCCAAATTTTTTCAGGCACTCTGCTCTTATCTTCACTGTTTCAGAAGCCAAGATCATGACTCACATCTCTCATTCGGCGTTATGATCATGAAATTGTGATTGATTAGATTCATACATAGAGGTGCCTCCACATAAACCGCACTTTCTGCTCTTCCAGCACCTTCGCACTAGATCGCACTAGTGAGTGTGAATTTTGTTTTCATGGCGCGATATGTTCAGGCATGAGTGAAACATTTGCTTCAAAACGTGGGTCGGCTAAGAAGGTTTGGAAGTGTGAAGCGTGTAAACGATCGACTTGAGGCAAGGGTGACGCCTCAAACGGTGACTCGAATATGGATTCCGACCTGAAAGTCCTTGTTGTGGAAATGAACAGGAAATTGACTTCCCTTCTCCCTATTACCGAAAAGCTAGATGCAGTAGAGAGATCAATCCAGATGCTACATGAAGAGTTTGCCACTATAAAAGAGCGCCTTGATACGCAGGGTAAGGAGATCAAAGGAATTAAAGGCAGAATTGATAAGCTCGAGAGAGATGCTGGCTCAGAAGATATAACTCAGTTACAACTCAGTGTCCATGACTTAGAATGGCGCAGCAGGCGCTTGAACATCGAGATTCATGGCATTTCTGAGGCGGAAGGAGAGGACCTCTTGTCAAAAGTCAACGAAGTGGCGGACAAGATTGTCATGAACCATCTCACTGAGGCGGACACCCTCGCACTTCATAGAATGTCGGCGAAACCAGGAAAGACAAAAGGTGTTATTGCCCGTTTTGTAAGGCAGAATCTTCGAGACGCTTGGCTGCAGAAAAGGGTGGTTCTTAGGGAAAAAGACGACTCAGTGTACATCACAGAAAACATGACCACCTATTCCAGAGTATTGTTGCAAGCCACAAAAGAGTGGGCTAAACAGGCTGGCATTGCATATGTGTGGCATGTCAATGGGAAAATTTTGGTGCGTAGAAAGAGTGGCGATGGCGCTAAGGTTATTAAGAGCATGAGTGACCTCTCCACACTTCGTTGCTAAATGCCTTTTTCGTGTAGTCGGGAACCCGTGACCCTTATCTTGAAATGGCGCACCCAGGGCACGTTACCTTAGAAGAACTCTTAAGAGAGCTTGGTGGTCAGACACATGGTTACCTTCGTTGTTTTCACTTAACTGCACAGCGTGTTCAACAAGGTTGCTGAACAAGAATCCTTGTTAAGAAAGCTTGATAATTGTTTTGATGTTCTGATGATAACAGAAACATGGCAATCAAGCAGTTGTGACACTTTTGACCTTCCTAATATGACAACTTTTTCTGTTAATAGAACCACTCATCGCGGTGGTGGTGTGTCTGTGCTAGTAAGCTCTCTTTTACTGCCTGTCTTGCTTTCAGAATTTCCTTGTGTCACAGATAGTTTTGAGATTATTTGTCTGCAAGTGAAAGATGCTGTATTTGCAACTTGTTATCGCCCTCCGGATGGTTCTCTCCTTGAATTTTGTTTTGTTTTTAGATCATTTATTGTCTTTTGTTAACCAAAACAGACACAATGTGATACTTGCCAGTGATTTTAACGTTGACGTGAGTAGCAATAGTACGAAGAAAACAGATTTTGAAAATGTATTGCTATCTAATGGCTGTATAAACCGCATTACTTCTCCCACACGCAAACAGTTCTTGACTTTGTAATAACAAATTATCATGCTAACCTTGTCAGTTCCGGTGTTCTCAATTACCCTATTACTGATCACTTGCTTGTGTTTTGTAGCATAAAATTTATTACTCAGGGAAACTCCCACCATAAAGTGTTTAATCTTTTTCAGCCTGTTACACCTACCCTCTTAGAAGCTTTTTATCATGAGTTAGAAACAGTTTGCTGGGACAACGTCCTTCAGGCAACAAATGCGAACGTAGTTTATGATGCCTTTTTGAGTGTTTCTTTCGGTATACCAACGTCACTTCGTTTTCAAACGCCATACGGGTAATAAGAGATGTCGAAAACTATGGGTGACAAAGTACCTATTGAAGAAGATAGAAAAGAAAGAACGTCTGTTTAAAACATTTATGCGAATTCGTACAGCATCTGATCGCGCTGCGTTCAAAAAATTTCGTAATGACTTGACTAAGCAGCTAAGAAAAGCAAGAGAACTGTACTATGACAAAATGTTCGGTTCCAACGTAAAGCGCACTGACTTAATGTGGAATAACTTAAATGCACTGATGGATCGGAGCGAGAAAAAACAGAGAGTTGAAGAAATTTTTCACGATGGACAGATATTAAAAAGAGAAGAAATGGCAAATATTTTTAATGACTACTTTGTTAACAGAGGTTCTACTAAAAACCAGGCATCATACAAAACTTTAGGGCAGAAAAACTCTAGCACAATACTTTTTGCACCAACAGATGCAAATGAAGTGTGTTCTCTTTTTTTGAGTTTAAATAATTCTTATAGTGTTGATGCTGACGGTATACAAATAAGACCCGTCAAGTATGTGATACGTATAATCAGCACCACTCTAGCGCATATTTTTAATCTCGGCATTTCTACAGCTGTTTTTCCTACAAAAATGCAAGTCACCCGTGTGATAGCCTTATTTAAGAAAGTAGACAAAAATGATGTATGGAACTACAGACCTGTGTCAATTCTTCGTGCCTTTTCGAAAGGTCTCGAGAAAATTGTCTTAGATCGAATATCATGCTTCTCCAGCAAGCATAATATAATAACTAAATCGCAATATGGCTTTAGGAGGGACAGGTCTACAGAGCTGGCGCTGTTGGACCATAAGGAATACATTCTAAAACATTTTGAAGAGAAATGTATTGTTATGGGTATTTTTGTTGATTTTAGCCAAGCTTTCGATTATATTAGTCATACTATCCTTTTTGAAAAACTGCATCATTATAGTATACGGGATATGTTTTGGCTCTGCTCAAAAGTTACCTATCAAATACATTTGAATATGTCGACATAAATGGTTTTATTTGTAACAGAAAAAAAATAATTTCAGGAGTCCAATAGGGTAGCAATTTAGGCCCTGTCCTATTTAATTTGTGCATTAATGATATTGTACACATCTGCTCAGATACCGAGTTCGTTATATATGCCGATGACACGAGTGCTTTGGTGTCATCACGTTCTGAAGTTGAAGGAATTACTAAAGCAAATATTTTTTTTTGCGCAAATTGGACTCGTCGACTTCCAGCAATCAATTAGAACTTAACGCAAACAAAACAAAGGTGGTAGTTTTTTTACCAAAAAATAAACAAATTTCGTTACAAGGTACCGTAATGTTTAGATCCGGAGCCATTGGTGTGGTAGATACTGTCAAGGTGTTAGGGGTATATTTTACTTCAACTTCACAATGGAATGATCATGTAAACAGTCTAATCAGCAAACTGAGATGCATAACTGGAATTTTAAATCGCAACCGCTATAGTCTTCCAAAAAAAGTTAAACTAATGGTCAACAACGCTCTCTTTTTCTCCCACCTAAACTACACCCATTTAGTTTGGGGAACATCAACAAAAATAATGTGCTGAAGCTTGAAAGGCTACAGAAAAAAATAGTACGAATAATTGAAAATGTTGAATACACAGCACCTTCTTCACATATCTTTGCTTCGCTTAGTTTATTGAAAGTAAGAAATATATACGAATACAAATTATGCAGGCAGTATCGTTTAAGTGTCCAACGAGAGAGTACAGTTTTTACGGAAATGACAGAATTAAGACCCAATTATCCCACCTACAGCACCAGAACTCCACAACGATGGAAAGTTCCAAAATGTCGCACTGCCTATGGTCAACAAACACTCCGGTATAATCTTCCGCGATTATTGAATGCTGCAGAAAAAGAAGGTGCTGATCTATTCAATACGTCTCTTCCAAATATGTACAAATATTTTGCTACTCATACTCTTTTTTGTGAATGAATGCAAAGGTCTATCTTTATGTTCAATTACATTACATTGTTTCATTTCCGAAAAAAAAAATTTCCAGGCATCCAAATCCAGTGCTCTATTGAAACTCTTATTTAGGCTTATAATATCGTCTGATGTGATACAGTGCGGTTTTTCTTTTCTCTTTGCAATGTGACTGGCTACTGCCCCACTCTGCTGCTGTATACACTGTAAGGGGGCGGAGGATTTTTCAAGCCGCAAATGTACGGCTTTTCCCTCCACCTGCTTCCACTTCTTTGTGGAGAATAAAACTTGTATGTATGTACAGTACTCACGGATTGAAATAGGACATTCGGAGCGCGTGGCCGTCGCTTCATGGAGCGCCGCCCGTAGATGCTCATGGAACCAAGGTGGTGCATTGTGGTATGGCGCGAGGGGGAGAACATCTACAAAGCAGAATTGTTCCTTCCAGTTGCCAACGAGCCGCCCTGTGGTTTACCGCATGCCTGCGTGGCACTTCTTGGCTTGCGCTCCGAATGTCCTATTTCAATCCGTGAGTACTGTACGTATTCTTCCAGAGCGACCTTGTCGTAGATTCCTTCTCAATTCAAGATTTTCATCGAACCTTCACAACCACCAACATCGTAATGTAATGTTGGTGGGTATGCCGGCGCTATTTTCAGGTTAATGTAAAAAGTAATCACTTTTACTAGAAATATTTATATTTCTGAAGAATTCATCAGTGCTACTGTCTAGAATATTTCTGATTGAACATGATTGTTGACATTTCAGCTTGCCCAGATAAGTGCCAAGCGCAAAATTAGAAGTTCCGCCCTGCAATACCGAATACGCGTCGCCAGTTCTCCACACTACATCTCCCTGTGCGCTCACAAAGCCGACTGAATTGTGCGCACAGAAATTTATTTTTTCTTCTGAACTATAGCTGCGTATATGTGTATGCTATGCACTTGAAGAGGAAAGTGAGATTTTTTTTTTTAAAAAAAGCGACACTTAATTCTTCCCCAAGCCACTACAGGAAATCATGAAAGAGTTTATTTTGCCTGAGAATTTACGTTGTCCTGTGCGATTATTTTTTCTTAGTGTTGTTAGGTTTATCAATTGATTCAGACATTTGTTTCCTTGCAGTGGTCGTTGTCGTACAGTGTCACACCTTTTCCGCAGAGTTCGGCATGTTTATCCAGGCATTCCTGTGGGACAGTGTCCTTATATTTTGACAGTACCCACAGCGTGCACTCTGAAGACAGAAAGAGAAAAATCGTTAACTTCACAGGGGCCTCCGGACACTGATAGCGCACTTGCGCCCTTCACACACACACGGAGACATATTTTCAGACTACCGCAACCGCAACCTTATATCCAACTGCAAAATAACAGAGCCTGGTTATACGGAGCGCCGAAGTCTGTATAATGCACAAACGTATAATACGCTGAAGGGCAATGCGAGAGGCCTTTGTAAATACGGGCGCATATCTAGGCCTATCTAGTGCGACCAATGAGAAACGCTTCTGGGGCCATATTTTTTAATCTGCCCATTTTTCTTTGTTCATTTCGAGTCTATTCGGTCTTCTGTCAGTGATCACTCCGATATACCTGCGGATTTCAAGCGCCTGTCGAAAACGACCCAGCCCTTGGGTGGTTGGCGAACGGATTCGACCTCGCCATTGGCTGCATATTGCAGCCAATGCAAGCCAGTAGTCACATCCGGTCGCGTGCTGTTGACAGACCACTGCAATGCACCTCACCATTGGCTGCGGAAATAAGCCAATTGTGCATTTCGCAGCCACAGAGGCTTCAAAGCGGAGGATGTATCGGAGTGACAGATGACAGGACGAAATGGACGCGAAATGCACATTTGAAAACTCACAGCTTATATAAAATGGCTCTTGGAGAAAGGAACACTGCTGGAAAAAGTGAATGGTTCAGTGTCATCGTAATAGCCATCATCACTAAAGCACGCATCCAGTGCAGGACAAAAGCCTCTCCCATTGACCTCCTGTTAAGCAGTTCCTGTGCCCTTTTACCCTTTTATTGGTCCTCTCAGAAAAAATAAAAAAAAACATAAATGAAAGAGAGAGGGAGCCCGGACCAGCAACGCTATACCGGGCTTAAAGCCAATAAAAAAAAGAAAAATTAGCTAAACTTCCTAATGTCATCTGTCCACCTAACACCCTGCCGTTTCCTGCTATGTTCACCTCCCGTCGAATCCACTTCGTTACCGTGAGACAGCATCGATTGTCTTTCGCAGAGAGTACGTTCCCCAAATAAAATATTTTCCACCTACCTCGTGCTCGAGAGTTCGTTTAAGCTTAATATGCATCGGAGAAAAACCATTGCTGATTTTAAGATGCCTCAAAGATGACGGTAGCCATACACAGGTATTGGCCAGGACCTTTAAATGATTAACATGGCCCCGCCGGGAGTGGCTTCTCTGTTTATTAAAGCCTAGCAGCTGTGCTCATGGGCTCAGTTACTGGTCGGCGGCTTGAGAAGCCATTTCCATCAGCCGCTTCTCTTCATCAGAAACCGCCGCTTAAAGGCACCCAGAAAGGGGGTCTTAATAAAGCTGATATATGTCTGTGATGTTAAAAGACGGCGGTTCATAAATATCCCCCAGCAAGAATTATTTCAATGCCTTTCGTGGAAGCTGAGTTATATGCAGACAAAATTTGAACTTCCGCGACTACGCGCCTTTCCCTCTCCTCTTGCACGCCAAAACGGCGGCGCTCCTCCGCCGGCCCCACTCACTGGGCACCTTCCGTACCTCAGCCACCTGCGGCGCGCGCGGAGTGGCCGCAGCCGCGCGTGACGTCTGAAAGAATTTTGCGCTGTCAACCAATGATAATTCCCGGCTGCTGACGTCACGTGCAAGACGTGACGTCGTCTGCCAGGTTATTGTTTGAAAGCCCGGCAGCGCGCGTCACCTCGAGATGAAAAAGTGGAAATTTTTAAAAATGTATTGTAAATTTTCCGCTCGCTTCTGATGTCTGGTATGCGGCATGGACGCTCGGTGGTCTGTGCTCTACATAGTGCAAGCATTTTAAAGCCAAGCTCAGACACCCCTTTCTGTGGCCCTTTAAGTTTCATGCAGGGCAGTGATCTCCTCGTCCCTCGCTGCTGCTTTCAATAGCGCTCGAAAGGAATTCATCTGCCTTCGCCACGAGTTCGGCCCCACTATCTCCATCGTGTGCGCCTACATCAAGCTGACGTTGGCGACATAGGGGAGCAGTTCTGTTATAGCATATCCTTTTGTATTGCACTGCCACGGTGGGTGCGCTACTTCCACCAAGTTGCTTGGAGCTTAGAACTTTAACGTATCGACTATGGCAAAGACGACGATTAAAAGCACGCAGCGCGAGAGGCTGCGGCGACGTCTGCGCGGGACACCACCGAACACGTCTCCCTTGACTGCCAATCATGCGGGCGTTTTCTGGCACGTGTTAGGAAGTTTCTTTTCTATAGCACGTGGGGGTGCAAAACATTCGATCTGATAGGCGCAGATGTTCTGGCAGAGAGCCTCAACTGCGAAACTGCATCCTCGTCCGCAGACTGCGCTCCACCTGGCGAAAGTGGGCATAGGCTTTGGATAATTTAAAAATTTCTAAACGGTCCTGACAGCAGATCGTTTTTGAGAGACCTAGTAATAAGGAAGCACGCTCAACCAACTGCGGTGAATAGATCCACAACACTCTTGCGAACTGATGCCGGACCGCTCCCGCCATTCATTATCCAGGAAACGGCACTGGTTCGCCGTGCATCATTATGCCCGTTTGGTCAATCGTTACGCGGCTGAGCTGATATCTGCAATATGCAATTTGCGCTAATCGGTTCGCGCTGGAGGAATGTACGTATGATAGAGGACGTGTTTCACCCGGCCTGTATCTATAGGCGCAGGCGCTGCGCAGCTTCTTGGAGATATGGAGCTACAATGGCAGCCGGAACTCTCAGCTCAGAACTCAGGACATTGTCTACCCGAGTAGAAACCAGACATGCAGAAGGGAGGCTGCACGCCTTCTTTTAACATTTCTGCAGGGCACTGATCTTTTTTCTAAATAGTGACAGCAGGAAAGGACTACGGCCTACTGTGATTGAATGTATGCGTAGATGGTGTCTTCTGAAGGGACCATGTTATACTGTGAGTAAATGTGTGCATGGATGGTGGCGCTGCAATGGATTCTGTTCTACTGTCACTGAATATGTGCATAGATGGTGACTTCTGGTGGGGACTACGTTCTGCTGTGAGTGAATGTGTGCATAGATGGTGACTGCGGGAGTGGAATATGTACTATTATAAGTGACTGTGCGCATAGCGGAACAAATCTGACAGGTTTTAAGTCATTATTATCATATAAGTGAAGCTACGGTGGAGAAATTGCCAGCAGAATAAGCAACGCTAATCCCACCTGTAGCGTAAGACAACTCAACTGAACTCAACTCAACTCAGCAGGCGATTTCTACACTAGCCATATATTGATTACATATGCAGCACTTCGAAGTATTCAGAGCAATGTGAAGAGAAGCGCCGGAGCCAGACCTTCCAACATGTTTTCAAATTTTCTTCGAATTAGAGTATTAAGGTGACGTAACAGAGTTTGCAGAGCTCTCTCTTCGGAAGCATGATAAAACAGGCCGCTTTCCGAACTAATATTCCTGCCGCTAAGGGTTTGCATGAAGAAAACTTACTTCTGAAATTCGCGTCATGCAAATCCTGCGCAAACTCACTGTCTTAAATGTGCTACCTTTACTTGTAGCCCTGTGCCATTCAGAGACATTCTCGGAGTGCATAGATATTACGGCTAGGCTAATCAGGCTCTGTTGTACAAACACGCCTTTTTACCTTAAGTGTTTCAGAGCACCGACCGTCCAAATGGTTAATTTTCCTCTAAAAACGTCACTTCCAGATAGGGCGACATTGCAATCTCAACGCTCTTCCGTTTCTCTGTACATGCTGATGCCATAAAAAAAAAACCAACATTCTGTATTAGACAAAGGAATGCATAGATGGTGCTTATTCCTAATGCTTGCGATAAGGATGGCATAAATGATCAGTCTGTTGCTGTCGTAAAAAGATCTATCACACTGCCGAACAGCGTTTGTGTACTTGAATTTAAGATAATTTCTGAGTGAACATGCTTTAGCAAGGTAATCTGTGCACTGCTTTTTCCCAAGCACTAGGGTTGGGTTCGTTTATTGGTTCTTGTTCTGATGCATTTTTGTCTCCTCTGTTTGCCGCAGACTGGCCCGTAACGCCCAGGTCTCAAAAGACGCCAACCATCAATCCGCTGAAACTAAAACCGTCATAACTAACTTTGGCTGGTAAAGCAGCTAATCGGTCCTATTTAAACATGCTGACGCTGAATGCCACAAATACTATTAATAATATACTATGTGGTCAAGGTTTAATGGCATTCCGCAACTCCAACTTCCTGAATGTTACCCTGTCTGAGCCAGGGAAGTGGGAAAACACCTCGAAGCAGGTTATTAGGTTTCCCTGACCAAGGTTTGTGGTACAAGAGCCGAACCTCCGATTATTGACATGAATGCAGTCGTGACAAACAATGTGCGGACAAACTTGAACAATCGGCCGTACAGAGATTTCTTTGTGAGTGAATGTAAACAAATAACGCTTACGGTGTCCAAAGTAATGCATTTCCCACACAAGGCATGCCTTGCTGTCGCTGTACAGCACAACACAATAATCAGGATGAGTGATATCTGCAAAGAAACGACAGCAGTTCCTTATCTCCATGTGTGCTAAAATTCGTACAGCATCAGGACAAGCGCTGCAAAGTTTGTTCATATTTAAACGTCTATCGTTCGCTGATCACAAGCAAAAATAAGAAACGTCCATGCGACATTACAGCTAGGTTATTCATGGCTAAAAGTCCTCGACGTTTATGAAATATCCTAGATTTCAGTTTAGAATTCATACTATTCACTTTTTTCTCTGAGAGCTCTCTACAAAATTTTTTTTGCATCAAAATTTTTCGCCACATGAATGATGGTTTTAGTCATTAGAACCTAGCATACGATTTGCTCATGCCTGCAAACTTGTGACAGAACAAATAGCGAAATCCGAACCAACGCCTCGGAAGACTAAAGTCGACACCGTATGTATTCTTTCTCATATGTTTGTGCAATATTTCCAAGCTATGAATTATCACAAACTAACTGAGCACTCTAACGTTTCATTATGAAAACAGTGAAACCTCCATCGCTTTTCATAATGTCTGAGACAGAGTAGAGTTGAGCATCTCCGAAAAACATTGATAAATTTCAAGTAACCACTTGAGGTTTAGCTGAGAGAATCCCTGAGAATCGCTATACTTCAAATATATTTTTTAATTTTCTTTTATGCCTGCATCTCTAGTGGTCTGTTGCTCAGGAACGCTCATAAAGCGGATTGTGCACCGGCACCTAGGCGGTTAAAGTCTCGCAAAACACACGGAAGTAGCGACTACATTTCCAGAAGCAATACCAAGCATTCCTTTCCTGCAGTCAATTTGAAATCGTCAAATTCTGTAAAAAATCTATCGGCATTACCATTTCTATTGGCACACAATAATGACATAATATCAGCCGCTAACTGCGGAAGCTGAAAGGGCTTAAAGCCCAAAGCTTCTCCGACAGGTGATTCGCACGTAAAATATCACGTGTGCATCCACCTTTCACTGCGGGGAACGTGCAGACCCACGCCAGCATGCACTGGCGGACTGCTCGCCCAGTTCCACAGCGTTTCCTCCCACAGATGAGATGGAAAAACCGGCGGGCTACTATCAGTCCCTGCTGCTGCACAAGCGATACGACATTCTCTAACGGCAAAGCGGCGAGTGACTCAATGCAAGGCCAATTTGTGCTGGCATCAAGACGCCGCAATGCGCGCCGTCGAGGTCACAGCAAAGAGGGTGTAGTCGGAAGTTTTTATGGTGCCTGCCGTCAAACCTGAGGCAAGGCGGCTTCAGAGACACGAACAGAGCGTGCAAAGCAGTTCAAAGCGAGGAGGCGCCAGAGGCAAGTGACGGTCGAGAGAGCCACGAAGGCGCTTCACAAGTATTTGTAGGACAATCTGTTCGCTTGTAACTGTTCTTTATGTGATCGTTACAGTTCTGCAACCACTTCGGAGTTGTCTGCTTTTCTCGTCACATCATCATCATCACAGCCTGACTACGCCCACTGCAAGGCAAAGGCATCTACCATGTCTCTCCATTAAACCCTGTGCTTTGCCAGCTGTGTCAACTGTATGCCCGCAAACTTCTTAATCTCATCCGCCCAGCTAACATTCTTCCGCCCCCTGCTGCGCTTGCCTTCTCTTGGAATCCACTTCGTTACCCTTAAGAACCAGCGGCTATGTTGCCTTCGAATTACATGCCATGCACAAGCCCATTTCTTCCTCTTTATTTCGACTAGGGTGTCATAAAACCGCGTTTGTTCCCCTTCCGGTCTCTTACCGTTACACATACCATTTTTCTTTCCATGGCTCGCTGCGTTGTCCTTAACGTAGGCTGAACCCTTTCGTTAGCCTCCACGTTTCTGCCCCGTAGGTGAGTATAGGTAAGATACAGCTGCTGTATACGTTTTTCTCGAGGGATATTGGTAAACTGCTATCTATGATCTGAGAGAACCTGCTATACGCACTCCAGCACATTCTTATTCTTCTAGTTATTTCCCTCTCATGATCCAGATCAGCTGTGCCTGCCTGGTCTAAGTAGGCTCATTCCTTTACCACTTCGAGCACGTCGCTGCCAATTGTGGTCTTATGACTCCATCACAACCCCTCCCCATCATTGCAGGTGGCCGTTTTATTAACGACTAGTTGCGAGAGTATGCTCTGGAAGAGAAACCTGGGCTTCACAAGACCCACCCATGGCTGAGTTTTAAACAGCCGCCTGCCGAGGTAGCTGCGCATCGCTTCCCCAATTCCACATGTGTCGGAATTTACCCGTTAACGCTATCACATTATACCTTTAAGACAGAGCTTAAGTATCCTCTCCATTTTATCGCATTGGCATTATCCTCATCGTCAGCCTAACTACGCCCACTCCACTCCAAACGCCTCTTCCATATTTCTTCATTTAACCCGGTCCTATGCCAGCTTCGGCCCTCTTTTCCCCGGAAACTACTTAATCTTATCCAACCACCTAGGTTTCTGCCACCCCTTGCTACTCTTGCGTTCTCCTCGAATCCAATCTGTTTCCCTTAACCGCCATCTGTTGTATTTCCTTCCAACTGCATGCCCTACCCGTGCCCATTTATTCTTCTTCAATCCGACTAGGATGTCAATAACTCGCATTTCTTCCCTGACCGACCCTTCTCTCTTCCTCTCTTAACATTACACTTATTATTTCCTTTCTATAGCTCGCTACGTTGTCCACTGTTCAAGCAGAACCCTTTTCTTTATCCTCGATGTTATATATTTTTGTTTTGAGGGATGCTGGTAAACTGCCAGTATTCGATGTGAGAGCACCTGCTAAATGTGCTTTACTCCGTTCTTAATCTCTAGTTATTTCAATTTCATGATCCGGATAGGCTCTCACTACCTGCCTTAACTCAATATATTTTTTTATCACTTCCAGCGCCTGGCTACCTATCGTAAATTGCTATTCCCGTCCGAAGCTGTTGAACATTACTTCGGTTTTCTGCAAATTAATTTTTAGACTCGCTGTTCTGCTTTGCCTGTTCAAGTTATGATAATGCTTTGAAATTTATCATGAATAGCAGATTACTAAGGCTTTCACTATTAAGCCTAATCCGCAACTGTTCCTAGTCCAAGTCTCTCAATACCTCTTGTAAACACGCGGTTCCTAGCATTGATTTTATTGATATGTTTTTTGGAGGACCATGGTGGCTGTACAGTCACTACAGACAATTTCCGGTATTTTTAAATCTAGATCTTCAACACCCATATTTTGAAATTCCAGCATTACTGCCCAGGTTTTCACTGAGTCAATTGCTTCCTCGTAATCTACGAAGGCTACAAATAGGGGATGGGTACATTCTGTGCATTTCTTTATCACCTCATTGATAGAGTATGTTATATAGTCGAGTAGCCGTTACGAAAGCCTGCGTGGTTATTTGCTTTACTGAAGTCTAAGATTAATTGTCCTGATTCGATAAG
The DNA here is from genome assembly GCF_052857255.1 of Amblyomma americanum. Taxonomy (NCBI): domain Eukaryota; kingdom Metazoa; phylum Arthropoda; class Arachnida; order Ixodida; family Ixodidae; genus Amblyomma; species Amblyomma americanum. The sequence goes on along the minus strand of NC_135503.1, from coordinate 79,429,848 downwards.
TGATTATATGTGCATGCACCTATTTTGTCAATGAACAATAATATTTAATCAATCAATTAATCAATCGATTGATTGGTTGATTGATTGATTGATTTGGTTGTGTTAGTAGATACCTTATAGGCAGTGGAGAGTAAACAAATTGGTCTGTAAATTTTCAAGTCCTGGAGGTTATTTTTGTTAAAAATTATGACGATGCTGGAGTGCTAATAGTAGTGACCTCAAGCACTGGCGTATCGGCACGTAAATCATCTTGAGAAGGAAGCGCGAATCGGGACGGTGACACAAGAAAGCCTACGGCACAAGTCGCTCTGTGGTCGTCCTAGTTCACGCTTCCTTGTAAAGTTAATTGATGCAGAAATTTTTCTATTCGCCATCTCGCTCCGCACAGAAACTAAAGTGCGTTTTTCAATGTGCGAACTTTATTGGTTAGAAGCAGGTTTAAGGCATTTCACTTCTTATCGCTAAATGTTTGTACCCGTCCTTGACCTCGTATGCCAGCGCTCGTGCAATGTTAAAAAAGCCGTGGCCGCCTATTTTCGAGAAAACCCTGTTTATTGGATTTTTCCCACACGCAAAACTATAAATTCACGAAATTTTTGTTCATTGAATGGCGTGCATATTTTTAAAATTACCTTTTTCGTTAATTTCGAATACAGCTGGCTGGTCTAGCAACTTTTGCTCACTGATGTCAAAGGAGTATTTTTAGGCCATTTTAGTGCCCTAACAAGTTCACCAATCACTGGTAAACGAGCAACAACTGCTACGGCAATCGCCTACAAAAAAGACAGCAGACTTATCATTTAACTTCGTGCAATGTGCAAAAGCTCCAAAGTGTTTGCGGGGTTTGTGTGGGGTCCCTCTTGGGAGCAAACAAGTCGAACTAACTCCTTCTACGGGCCCGTAATGTATCTCTTGGCTTATGCCGTTTGTTTGTCACACAGTTAGTCAACCGTTTTATTTCATTTAGAAAATTTTGCCTTAATTACTCATTGCATGACACTGTATTCAAGGAGCTATTCGTAGATATATGAAGAAGGTTTTTCTGTCCTGTCATTTTCTGCACAGTTGAGTTTCTTGTGATTACCTTAGTAGAGTGACCTGAAAAATTTATGCCAAAGATCTTTGTGAGTCAATCTTGCCTCCACCATAGTGCAGAACCACACACGGTGCAGGTCCAGGGCAATATGTTGCAAAAAGTATTAAGAAAATGATTTCCCCTACAGCAGAATCCTTTTGTGTTCTCTACACGGCGCCACTTTTCACATAGAAGCGTGGCAGCAGGAGAAGAGATTGCTGTTGCCCTTTTGAGTTCACTGCCATCTGTGTGGAAAGGATGTAGCGAATGAGTATATTTTCTTCGAATCCTTGGTGGTGCTTTTTTTTCTGTGATGTCCTCCTACGGACTCTTAAGAAGGATTTAGGACTGCACGGAGGATACGCTTCCAGCAGATCTAGTCACATCTCCCACGCTTGAAAAATGGGAAGCTGCTCTCGCTATAGGCCGGACCAGGAAGTTCTGTCCCGGGCCACGGCAACAGCGCAAGAGGTCGCCGCCAGAATTAAACTGCCGGCCACCTGGAGCGGCCAAAGCAACCAAATAAGATCACCATCTTCTTCCTGGCAATAAAGTGTCTCTCTCTCTTTCTCTCTCGCTTGACTCTCGCGGCATTAGACATTTCCCGATTGAAAACAATGATGGTCTGCTTTACAATTGGTCTGGATGGTCTGCTTTACATTTGTAGAGGGTATGGAGCAGCAGAATCGCGGTGTATTACACATATCTCGACGCACGGGGAGTTAAAGAGCATTTTTAAAAAGTAATCGCGAGGTGTATTGAAAAAAACCTTTTTGATCCGGCAACTTCCAGGCTCTAGTCGATTGTAACCTTAAAGACTATTGGCTAAATTTAGCCTTTCTTCGCCAGGTGCAGGCCGGCTGGCGGTCCTTATGTAAATATTGCATGATTTATTGAATAGGTGGATAAAACAGCGCTACGGAAGACGAGACAAGAAAGGGACAAGCACCAGCGCTACTTAAACGCATGATTTTGTCTGCAATGAACAAAAATGTAGCCATATGGCGGTGTCCTAACGCAGCAGCCAGCGAAGCTGATCTGTTCTCACCGTCGCTGATTGGAATCCCGCTCACTGTGTTCCTGCTTTCTTTTATTTCAAAACCCAACTGAATGTGACAGTCCACGCCTCCCTTTGGGCCAACCACCTCCTTACACTGTCACATTGTAGAGAAGAGTAATAGCTGTTAAGGCAACGCTTTTTTATTAATATTTTAACAGAGACTAGGAAAAGGAAAAGCGCTCTAAAGAACGTTTACAATGTGAATGCTGCGAGTGTTTTATAAACTATGTGTTGTTTTTTTATCTCTTACTTAATACTTGCGGGTAATGAGCTGGTTGGAGTAAACACTTTCAGAACCAGCCCTACGGTTCTGTGCATTTCATTACGGGTTTCTTCCTCCACCACATTCAGGCAGCAACACGTCGGAATAGGTTCTTTGTATTCAACTCGTCCGCAGCACACTTGCGCCCTCAATTACTGAATAACGAAGAAAAGGATGCGTTCCACCTTACCTGAGTTTACTATCCCGGTCAATATGTTAGGGATGGTGTCTGAACTCCAGTGCACCACGGGGTGTTTCCTGCATGAAAAAAGGGAGTCAAAAAAGAACTATCGCCTGGTCTATGGTGATAAAACTTACACTTTTTCGACTCCGACGATATTCAGCGACCATCGGTATGTGGCTGATGAATGATTCGCATCCAAATCAATGCGCGTCGCCGTAAGGCACTTGAACTTGGGATCACGGTTGACATCCCGCACAGCTACAGCATCCTTAAACAGAGCGAACAACTGCGAAGCCCCGAAAATTCCATAACGAGTCATGATACGCAAAACTCAAGGACCCGCGCTGCAATACTGAAAATGTTTTGCTAAGCGCAACACAAAGATGAATGCCTCAGCCAATAAACCACCTTAACTCCAGTGCGTATAACGTGACAGTAATTTCCAATTAATTAACCCTGCAATGTATGCTTTCAAAAGAAAGATTTAGAAAATTTTATAGGAACAAAATCTCATGCTTGCAGCGAACTCATCTTCATGAAGGTATTTTTTAGCAACAACCAAATACTTTGAAATGCATTTCATATAATTATTTTTTTAATCTGTGCGCAGAACATTTAAATTTCATGCTCCTCGGCTGAGATTCTGAGAGGGGGCCTAACTGTATGTTTCTACCTGGGGACAAAACGTTTGCGTGGAGATAGTGGAAGGCACAAGACCTATCAGTTACGCAGCAAATCTCCGGTTTTTGCGCCAACTTTTTTACAAGCACTATATCGATTTTTTTAGAACATTCGTGCGAATTAATGAAAACAATTATGAAACCAAACCTTCGCTTACATTAGGGCCGACCGATCGCGCAGACTCCGGCTGGTTATATCTTCGGGAGCCCAATTCCAGGTTAGCAGCAATGCACAGCTGCAATACACCCAGTGCTAGGAGAGGAAGTCCATGGAAAGAAAGCATTTTCGCCACTCTTCGAAAATGACCCTCAATTTGAACGTAAGTTATTTAGCCTGGTCTCCACTTGTACGTTACTTGAGGATGCCCAGTAGGTAGATTCCGGCTAACGAAAGATCATTTGCGAAATGTTCACCTTTCGGTGCCGCTCCCTGAACACGCACACTACTGATACAGCATATATGTATAGCAGTGCTTGTAGATTACTGCGTAGAATTTCTACTGCGTTGCCCTGCTTTTTTATTTCACATTACTGTTACCCTCATTTATTATTGTCGGCATATCAATGGCTCCAGCTCATACTTGACATGCTGATGTATATCCAACCTCGTCTCAAAAAGTCTCCTACAGAGAGATCAAAGCGGAGAAACAGCTGTCTGACCACTGCTATTATGTTCAAAGCGAGGTCAGCTATTTCTCTGGATGATGAAATAAATTACTCTGCGCTCAGAAAGTATTTATATCAAAGTTTAGCAGGTACGCAGACCGATTTACCTCGTTCCAGTCAGGGTTAAAAATTGCTTTTGCACTTAAATCTGAGAGGCATATAAAATTCGTGGACGTGCTTTAATGTACATCATGTTTTTTGTACAGAAGATTGAATTTAGGTGTTACGGCCAATTTCTTAGCGGTCTTTGATTATTCAGTCTGAAGGATTGAACGAACTTCGCGCGCCACCAGTTCTCGAAACTATCGCTTTCCAATATTTTCTTGAAATATTATCAAAACGGAGTTCGCCTATCTCGACGGATCTTTTATGCAAGATAATTATTCCTCCTGTCTCCGTATCCGTTTTATTTTCTGAAAAGACTTTAACAACGATACCATATTAGAGGCGCATACTCAGTCATAAAACGCGTGAATAGTGTTTACGGCTAAGTCGTCGTTGACTATTATGGTCCTATAGAAAATGTGAAAACTCCTCTATTTGTGAAAAAGCCAGTGTATGTCCACTCTTTCCGACTGCCAAAATTAAAACGCTAGCGAAAATTCTCAGACATTTTCTTTTTGCAATGTACAGCATTATAAACGTAAAAGCATTACTAGGCATGTCGGCAGCTGACATGTCCGAAAAATTAGACGCAAAATATGGAAGAATAATGTGTCGCACGTTATGACGTCATCAGCTAGACTATAGTAGTCATGATGAAATGTGTATGACAATTGTTATATAAATAGATTTTCACATCACTGTCATGGTCATGTGTCATTGAGTCATGAGAAGAATTGTAAAAATGTGGTCATCCCCGGAATCATGATCAGAAGTTATGGACACAAAATGAATAACAAAAAGTGCTGACTCATGGGTCACAAAATGAGTCACAAAAGATGGCGAGTCATAATAGGTCACACAGTGGGTCTCAAAAAAGTTTAAGGAGGGGTTGAGGTGTCCACCGATTATGTCGACGTCTGAGAGCTGGCTAGTGCGCCTTAAAACGCATGCCTTCGCATTCCTCCACATAAGCAGACTTAAGTGCCCTCCGAGTTTTTGGGTTTTAAAGTGTTTTTTTCTTTGTCTCAGATATGAATTTGAGCTCTAGGGATTTCTATTTTTCCCCGCTCTTATACGTCGTACGCCATTCCGGACTGACACATACATCTGCAACTTATATTTCAGGCGTGCCTACTCGTTAACAGTTAGCTCAGAAATTCTGCTTTTTTTGGGCGCTCGTGACAGACATCATGAGGACGTTGACATTTTTTTCCCATCAACTCGGAGCGGCAGCGATGTCAACCTAACCACGTGCTTCAGATAGGAATTGTTTACGTCTACCTCTACGGCGATCTGTTCATAGACAACGGATCAGACTAGAGCTTTTCCAGCGCTTTGCGCTGTTCAGACTGTACGCTCATCTGAGCGCAATTTGTTGAGCTACACTTATGCTTAAAAGTCCCTTAAGTTTGTTCCGCCATTCCACCATTCATTTTAATCTACTTTTGTCTCTTTTCAGTGCATTCCTTCTTGATAGAAGACAAGATATATGTTTTATTTCGCAGTGGAAAAGCATTTACTTAGTGCCCTGGCGAAAACGATTTCTTGCAGCCGTGGTTTTTTGTGCAGAACTAATCACATTTCTTTGTCCCGATAACACATTCTATTTCAGAGCAGAAAATTCATGCTGACTTCTGGACCCCGTCGTGAACCCTGATCTGAAGCTCTGGCTTCCACCCGGCCTACCACGTAGTGAAGCAACTTTGCTCTGTCGCCTGTGGCTTGGTGTAGCTTTCACCAAGCACTACTCATTTGCAATCGGTATGAATAATAGCCCGGCATGTACCGCTTGCGGATGCGACGATACTAAAGCGCACATTTTTTTGTGAATTCTCTGCAGACATTGCTGAAAAGCAGTCTCCCTGCCATGCACCGGAGTGGCTAGAGCCACGCCCACTCACGAAAATAAAGGTTCTCGGCCACTGGCCGCGGCGATCGTCGGCGGTGAAGGCCACCAAGGCTCTGCTCCGCTTCTTGAGAACTTCTGTCCTGCACGATTGGCTGTGACTTTACCGAACGCTTGCTGACTTTGCATGCTGAATTCATTGTCCTGCTACTGCTTTTTCCCTTTCATCTTTATATCCCCTCATCCTTTTCCCCCAGTGCAGGGCAGCAAACCGGTTTATACTTTCGGTTAACCACCCTGTGTTGCCTTACTCTCCTCCGTCTCCTCCTTGGTACGTCAATTTGGTGCTCAGGACTGCGACATTTGCACCTTCAGCACCTGTACAGAAGAACATAATCTCTGTGAATATTGTGCATTTGAAGGAGCGAATTTCCTTGCTGTAATCACCGGAATGGCGCAATTGTGAGCGGCTTAAGGAGAAATTAAAGCCTCGATAAACATTAATGACAACGCAATAGAATAATCTTCTGGAAATGCACATTCTATACCATGGGCATGAGGCAGTCCTGATTAACTTCATTTACTCGTAGCTTTTGTCATTCCTTAAAAGCCTTGCCGGATGCTGACACCTACAGGCGTATCGGATAGCAACAGCGATGGCTATATCTGCTACAAGCTGTAGTCTTCAGAGGCATTTGCACAGTGAAGTCGGTCAATAGTGAAGCCTCATGTCTGGCGTAATCTAGAAGGCTACATAACTCGCTCAATTCAGTACTAATTAATAACAAGCGTCTCATCATAATCAACAGATTAAACAAGTTGACCCATTTGGAAGCTCGGTTTTCCTCCTTTGGAACTCCACTACACGAGTGTTGCGTCTGGGATGTAACTCAACTGAATTTAAAAATTTTAGGGAATACTACTTGGTTCGCCTCGAAATTACCAAACCTTAAACAGTGCAGTCCAACGTTGACATCAAGATGGCTTCTATTGCAGTTTGAAAACTGGTACGCATCTGCCACATATACAAAAAGTTTTAAGTGAAAATGTGCGACGGAAGATGTTTTTTGGTGAGACAGCTCAGCAGAAGCAGTCAAGGAAAACACCAACACTGGCGAGGCTGCGGGAAGAGGAGGGCTGGAGTAGTATGCCAACTGGTATGGATGCGAGGAGAGTTCGATCTTCCAGGAGGAGCTTATAACCTCCTCCTTACTTTCGCTGGTCTGCAGCATATGCAGCGTCCTCAAAATTCAAAATTTACGCTGCCAGCAGCAGTGGACCGAATGACTTAAAGTTTGTTACTTTTTGTGGTTCAAAAGACGAATGTTCTACTTGATATTCTAACAACTAATGAAAAAGCACTAAATTTCAAAAACTGAACATTCCTAGGAATATCCCGTTGTTTTACCGGAAATGCTATGGTTTAATCACTGTGTATAGGCGTGGTGAAGAAAATGTTTACCATTTGTCTGACATGCTGCGTCAGCTTGCATGGATAGCATGTTTACTGTTTAGTATTTGTTGTCATCTGGCCGAACAAAAGCATGAGAACCATAAATTAGCTAATATGGACTTTATTTCCGCAAAAAACTAAGTGTACACATAAGTGCACGCTAGGAGTACAGGGTTCCTTTCTGTGTAACTGGTCACACCTATTTCACGGTTCATTTTCAGTACTGAATGGCAGAATTCAATGGCCGTCTACCTCTTCCGGAATTCCTACATGATTTGACCCACACTTTTTGTCTCTTTATAATAACTAGGTTGCGCTGCTCACAAAGGTCAGAAACTTGTAACTTCTCGTCACGATCTGTGCACCCATCCAGAGCCTCGGTGCGGCCATTTATTTTCCCCAATTCAATAATATCGGCACCGTCTCCAAACTGCTTTTTACTGTCATTGAGACAATTCTTTCGAATGTTCGTGCCTGAATTTGCGCCCTGTCTTTAGATAAAGTATCCTTATCCATGTCAATTTACCGGGAATTTTTCTAGGTACCCAGGTATGTTCTTCGAAAGCTGATTTCATTCATTTCGATTTTGTTCTTTGAAGCATCTGCATACCTACCGCACTATTCTTCTTCTACTACTATTGTTCTACTTGTACTTCTGTTGTTGTTCCGAGACATGGCTTCCCAGACATAGCCATCAATAAACGGTGAATCTTCTAGATCCCTTAAATGTGCCTTGCACAGAGCGCACACGCCTATTTCACTGTCCTTTACTGCTTTTCTATTTCTAACCATTTCGCGCTCTTTCTACCCGCTTGCAAATTTATGTGACTTATCCTGGCGGCAAATTCCTTTCTAATTAATTCTTCCTGAATCTCCTAATGTCCATTTCTGTGCTCAGCCTTAATTACTTGCGCTTTCTGCTTCGCTTCCATCTGCACCTACGCCCGGAGCCCCGCTGCACGCGCTAAAAAAGCTACTGCACGGCCCGCCAGACGCCAGCTTATCTCTGCTCCCACCCTTCCGCGAAAATGGATGCCATCTTGTCCAAATCCCCTGCCCTCTACCTGCTCCGCGCACTTCCCTGTTAGTTTCTGTCACTTCGAAGTCTTTATTCAAGCTTCTGCTCCTTACCTCCTGATTATCAATCACCACGTCCTTGTCAGTCTCTACTTTCCGCCCCAGCACCTCCGGTACAGCGCACACCACCATCTGCACACTTTTTGCTATTGCTCTTATATCGTCAGCTCCCCGAGCTAATATTTCCATCACTTTTGCGCCGTCAGCTTTCCAGGCCGAGCACCTGCGGTACTGCGCGCACCACCATCTGCACATGCTGTGCTATTGCTCTTATGTCGTCAGCTCCCTGAGCTAATATTTCCACCACTTTTGCGCCGTCACCATCGAGGACATCATTCGGTCTCTAAGCTACCATTATCAGGTTACGCCCTGCCTCATAATCCAACAGCTTGGTTTTCATCTCTTAGTACCGCGTTCATTGCCCTCCCTAGGAAAGTACTGACTGATACTCGCCTATCTCTGTTTAACCGCTTCATTACAGCTCCTGCCCACCTCATGTTTGAATAACCAGTGATAAACACCTGGGTATCCTCTCCGTCCTTTTTAACTTCATGTTTCTGCTTCCTGTTATCACTGATGCACATTTGTTCTGCCCCCCCCCCCCCCCCCCCCCCCGGTTGGCTGTCACATTGACCTCCTTTCTGGGATTCACCTTGTTCCCTTCCTCTCCATCGCCTCCAGACTTCGTAGCTCCTACCTGTGAATAGCTGTCTCTGTCCAAACCATCTTGACCTCCTCTCTGTTCGCTTTAAACAGAAAGATTCTCATCAAAACACGCGTACACTATGCACTGCAAACTCGTTCGCCGATTGCACGCTGGCCCCTCTCAACGTGGAACACTGCGTTGAGACTCTGACTCGAATGTGGTGCACACAAACCTACCTTACTGCATCCGGAATTTTCAACGCTCTGTTGGGCTCAGTAGTGAGAGAGATTCACCTTACCTCAAGTAACACTCTTGCTTGGGCTTGTTGGTTCGTGAGTGTAGATGTAATGAAAACGGCGCGACGAACGAAGACAAACGTAGAACGCACAGGACAGGACCAACGCCACTCGGGCTTGAGTATCTTGTATATGCGCCTGACGTATTACAATCACCCCATGATCAAGTCTATTATCAGCGCTGCCCACCGCATCTCCAGCGGCCCGAACCATCAGAAGGCCGTTTACCCTCCCCCTGCGTTGACAAGTGCTCATCTGTCATCATTTATTGTGTCCCCACTGTGAAGGACTGGAATCACTTGGCCAATGCCGCCGTACTTCATTCCGACCCATCATCATTCAAATCATCCGTTGAATCAACCATGAGCGTTGAACTCCACTCCTTAATGTAATATCTCTTTAATGGGCCCTTTGAGGTTGTAATAAATGCATAAATACGCGCCTGGCATGTCCTGAAGATGGCTGCAATACGCCTGTGAAGAAAGCTGATGCCATCGTAAGTATAGACTATATTCGGCATCTTGGAGCCATCTTCAGGACACGCCAGGCGCGTATGAAAGATACTCAAGTCCCAGTGGCGCTGGCCCTGTCGTGTATGCTCTACGTTTGTCCTCGATCATCGCGCTGCTTTCATGACACCTTACCTCTTCTCCATCTTCTGCAGCGCTTTCTGCCCCCATGAGACCACGGATGACCTGTAGTGTATACTCCGTACGGTAATTTCCGAACTATTTGGTAATTAACAAGGCTCTAACATTGGATACAACGATAATATCATCGTCCTCACGCACGTGGGTGCCCTGACAATCACTCACGTAAGAAAACTTCCGCTAAAGGTACTGCAACAGCATATAGACATGAGCGATAGCATCTATCGATTTTGTTAAGAAAAAAAGGAAAAAAAGACGAATCCACAGCAGAGTAGCCAAAACGTTCACTAAAAATGTATAGGCATATACCTCTAGCGACGAATTCTGTAGAATGTCATATTGTGTCCTATATTTCCGCTGCCGTAGTAGCAGATGCATAAACTTAAGGAGACTTTTATTGCAACTCCACGTGGTGCGACTGACTTCAGCTTGGGAGCTTTAAGTCAGACACCACGTTTGGTGATTCGCGTTACTTTTAAATTCGAGCCGAAACAGGAAAGAGGCAGCGCCATATTCTTTCTAAGAAATCTGTCGTGATCCGCATGGAGCGTAAAATCCACTAAACGGCGCACCTTAAGTGGCCGGCGGTGTTCTGGGTGGCTCTGAGACCTGTCACAGCACCGTGTCCTGTAACGTGCAACGTTCATGTCCAAATCATCTTGGGGTGCACGTAGCCAAACGAAGCCATTGACGTGGTATTGCATAGGAAACAGCGGTAGTTGCACACTCTCTCCACGCCACTCATAACTTCGCTCAAAACTGCGGTCATGCACAACCATTCATAGCCTGGTTTTGAAAAGTGAGTTCTTGGTCTAATGTAAGAAAGGCATGATCTCTACTTATTTTAAAGTCGGGTTACTGCCAGAGGACGTAACATACGGGACTCCGCTGAAGGCTTCGAAATTTCTTAAGCACTTCCATCGTAACCATCCTGCCCCCCTTCTTTGCTTCCCTTCTTCAACCTGCGTGCTGATTACATGGTCTCCTGAGCAGGAGACTACTTAACCCAAACCAAAGGTGAGGCCCCTTCCTATTTTTTTTAACATAAAACGGTATCTCTGTTCATTGAATACCCAGAGAATACCTTGACGCCTTTTTTATGCTATCACTTTCTGTTCAACGTTTTCATGGAACCTTTCGACCACCTTCATCGTAATACGATCTCGGTGTGTAGGCCGGTACTTTTTGTTTCATGTAAAAATTACTATTTTTTTCTCGAAATGCTTTTGCATTCCTCCGGAATTCATTACTGCTGCCAACTAGTCTTTACTTTAAATATTTCCGGACATTGCCGACTCTCTGATAAGCGCAAACCACAAGACGAAAACTGCCACCCTGCCACGCCTTCAACGCATCGCTAACCCTCCTCACTACGTTTTCTACCTATCTGCTGATACAGGGCACTGATGAGCATGTACAGCACCTTATCTTTTTCTGCACAACTATTGTGCTGTAAATATAGATGCTGAGCAGTTCACAAAGAATGCGAGGCTTTCTCTTTCAAAACCAATGCAACTTATCATTTTTCATCAGACAAAACAAGTACTTTCCCATAGCTTAAATTTATTCCTCTGCCAGTTAACGCTTTCCTGCGAGATTCCTTATTCATGCTCTTGTTGGGTCTAGAGATTCAGACTAGCATTTCCTTGCAAAGGTCCTGGTCGTACAGTTTAGCGCCTATTGCACAGAGTTCGGCATGATTATTCAGACATTTCTGCGAAACCGAGTCCTTCTGTTCCGCCAACACCCACAGAGTGCACTCTGAAGAGAAAAAATAATAAAAATTATTCATCTCACCGGTACTTCCAACACTGAAAGCCTACTTTTACTCTACACAAACGCATAAGCTCGGGTGTCTGCTAACCCTAAACTGTAGACTGTGTCCGCAATCAAAGAGCTTCTTTATACATGCGTAGCACTGAATCCTACTTCATTATCTTAAAAGCCTATACGTTAAACGGGAATGTGTAAAACCTATGATAATAGTGCTTAATATCGGGGCATATCTAATGCCGTCGCATAAAACAGTTTCAATGGAGCACCGCTGCATGGCAATGTTTCAGTTTCATGATATTAATTACCATCGGCCCATCTATGCTAAGTATAGGACAAAGCGCTTTCCCACTGAGGTGTTATTCAGAACGTTTCCGCCTACATCCTCATCGAGCGTGGGTGCAATCATTACAGCCAATTCAGGAGACGCTTTAGTAATTTCTATTTCTTCTGTCTTCTTCCGTCGCACGCCATTCCGGCTTGGTACATATATCTGCAGCTTATATTTCATGTGTGCCTTATTGATAACAGCTGGCTCAGAAATTCAGCTTTTTTTGTGTGTGCTCGTGATAGGGGTCATGAGGTGACACTTTATCCAATTAACCCGGGGCGACAGCGATGCCTGCCTCAACAAATGCATTAGACAGGCCTGGTTTACGTCTACCTCAACGGCGATCTTTTCGTAGATACCGGCTCAGGAGAGCGCTGTTGAAACTGGTACGCTCATCTGAGCGCTATTTCTTCAGCTACGTTTACGCTTTGAAACCCCTTAAATTTTTTCCACAATCTAGCCACTCATTTCAAACTACTTTGACCTCTCTCAAGTGCATTCCTTCTTTAGGAAAATGGAGCTGTTTTATTTTGCAGTTGGAAAGAATTTCTTTAGCGCCCTGGCCAAAACAATTCCGTGTAGTGGTGCTCTTTCGTGTTGATCTAAGCGCATTTACTGAGACGGGAAAGCAACTTTGTATTTTACATCCGAATATTCATGTAGACTTCAAAGCTGCAGTTATTGAGGTCATAACTGCCTTTCGTCCGAACTGATTATAATTATGCTGGCGGTACGTTACAGAAAAAAGAACTCGTCTATACAGATTTGACATTTTATGGTCCCTTTAATGTATTGTAAATTTTAGCTGATAGGACATCGCTGGGAACGCCCACGAAATTTCTTTTAGCATTTCGTTTTTTTAGTTATCTTTTGTTAAGAAACTTCTTAGCAAGCGACGCCTCCTCTCAGGTCGGTAGTTTCGACTAGGCTACGTAAGCACTACACTGGAGGTATAAATTTCAGCATTCATTGTTCGGCCCCGAAACTACAGGGCGTCGTTATCACCGCTTAGTGGGAGCTAAATGTGACGAGAGAAAACACTTCGCTCAGACGGCCTCGCAGCCGACTCGAGAAGATGATCGGTTCCTGTTTTGCAAGTACAGTATGCTCAGTGGATGATCCACTTCGTCTAGAACGCAACAGCAACACCATCTTGGTTTTCTGCTAATTCCAATTGGTGATACTGTACCAAAGCTGCACTATCAACTTCGCCTGACAAACTTGTCAGCTGCGTTGATCAAACTTGACAACTAACTTGAAGAAAATAAAAGTGGTGTTCGGAAATGGTCAACAAGTAGACCCCCTGCATGCTGCCTTCGTCTGAATCATTGTGCTGAAACAAAGAACTGCGAGGGATAATGAGCATAGTCATCATAGAGAGAACATTGAAAGGACATTAAGATATTATTGTGTGGCGTGTAACCACTCTTGTATATCTTGACAGCGGCCGCTACAAAATGCCCTAACTAAGAATATAGTTCCCGCAACTGCTGTAATGCCCATTAGGCCACCCGCCGCGATAGCTCAGTGGTTAAGGCGCTCCTCTACTGAGCTGGAGAACGCAGGTTCGAATTCCACCGCTGCGGCCGAGTTTCGATGAAGGCGAAACGCAAAAGGCTCCCGTGTGCTGTGCAATGTCAGTGCATGGTAGAGATCCTTAAATGGCCGAAATTATTCTGGAGACCTCCACTACGGCCCCACTTTTTCTTCCTTCACTTTTTGCTTTATCTCTTCCTTTACAGGGTGGTTCGGATGTCCCCTCCGAGATATATGAGCCTGTTACTGGCTCTTTCCTTTTACTCAAAAAAAGTAATAATTTTTGCTAGGCTCCCAACGAAACTGCAACACAAGCAGTTTGCCAGCTTTGTTTTTCATATGGTTTTTTAGTGACTCTCACGCTAATGAATTTCATTAATGCTGGCAAGGAACGCGAGGACCACGAAGTAAATGGAAAAAGCCCATGTTTATGCTCTATCTACTTGCATTACCTCACCAAATCCTGACAGTGGCCTGAAGCGCGCATGGAAAAGGTTAAAGCCTTGCTCTTTAAGTCTACTGCCGTAAATGTAAGCGGTAATTACTTGAACTGGACGAGGAAATTAAATTCTCCACATGAAGTGCAAAGCGTTCTTCTATGTTTACGGGACCTCAGTGTGCATTCTCAGCGTACCTCGCGGCGTTAGCTGTTTTCAATAGCGCTGAATCGCTACTCACAGTCTTTATCAGGAAGTTTGGCCGCCTTCGTATGCGTCCACACAAAGCTGCCGTTGGCGTCATAGACGAACGGGTCTGTTGTCTTTCTTTTTTCATTTACGTGCTTCCGCAACTTCCACACGAGCGCAGTGCCATTGGCGCCAAGTTACTGCGAACGCCGAATCAGCGGGTTAAATATGTTGAAGACGACGATTTGCAACAAGCAGCGCGATAGGCTGCGGTAATGCCTTCATCCTAAGCGAAAACAGACGACAGCGGAGCAGGTCTTCGCAGACGGCTACCTGTCAGGCTTTTTCTGGCACGCGCTGGGGAGTTTGTTTACCACATAGTGTTTCAAAACCAGGCTGTACCTGATAGTTCTAAATGTTCCGACAAGAACCTGGACTGCGAGGCATGCGTCCTCGTCCTCTGACATCGCTCCGCCTGGTTGGATCGGGTATAAGCGGAGTAATATTTGAAAAACCCCAAGATATCTTGGGGCAAAGTGCAAGCTCGGCTTATCGGTTCGCGTTGGGCACGTGCAATAGTGGGCGTGTCTCACCAGGCGTGAATGTACTTTCGCGCAGCCTTTATGCAGTGCCTAAGTGCTATGCCGCTAAGAATACAGCCGGAATTCTCCGCGCGCGATTTGTACTGTAACCAAAATTTGGTTGCATATGCAGCTGTGCGAAGTTCGCAGAGCCGTGCGAACAGAAGTGCCGGGGTCAGACGTCTTCGAAATACAGTATTAAGCTGACGTAACGGAGTTCCCATACACTTTCCTCTCTTATACAGTTCACGAATGCCGTCTTTTAAACAGACGTGGCTCCCACTAAACGGCCACATGGACAAAACTTAATTCTAAAATTCGCGTCATGAAAAACCAGCGGCAGCACCGGTGTGTGGTAAGCCAGTATAAACTCCGAAACTTTAATTTCCTATTTTTACTTGAAGTTCTGCTACATTTGGAGACCTTCTCGGGGTATGTTTGATATTTATATTCGATATTTTTTTATTTTAATGCGATAGCTTTATAACCCCCATGTCACAAAAAGTGTCCGTCGTTCAATGAAGCCTCCACTTGCTATGCGGCACGTGGCTCTGGAAACCAAGCTGCGAACTTTCGTGCTATTCCGGTGGCAAACTAGACTGAGGCAAATACATTCCAATAGATGAACCCAGATGGTGGTCTGACGCAAGCCGGAGGAATTCACAACCTTAGGGTGGTGCCCGCGGGGACAACCCGATGGGTGGCTACCGCGGAAGGTGGAGGGTGAGGAGGAATGTGAGCAGGAAAGAGCAGTAGAGATGGCAGAGCGGAGCACGCGCCCAGGATGCTACTCTTCCGATGAAATGGGGACCTGCGGGCCACCTGCAGAACACAGTGCCATTGGGTACTGGAGAATGACGACTAGGTGTACGATAAAGATGAAGGTAAAAAACTGCGTGATATGTCCTTTCATGACAGGCGATATGGCCCACCGATAGCGTGTGAATTTTCTTCTCTGCCGGAATCTTTCGCGCTCTATACTACCAAAGCGCCCCTGATAAGGACTGCGCGCCTGCTGCCTGGCGGTTAAAGCTTCTGAAGAAAAAAAAGAGATAGTTTCATCATGGCTGAACCGAGCAGACTTGCCAAAGCATGCGTTTAGCGTGGTTGGCTCGTGGTTTTTTTTGCTTGGTCGTCGGC